>NC_044312.2:25955515-26300515 GCF_007474595.2 Lynx canadensis
ACTAAAAAATAAAATAAAATAATAAAACTCTATTAGCACATCTGCCCCATACTCCACTTCACTCCAGCTCTCATTTAATCATCATTACTATGACCCAATGTTAGTCAGGGAACAACTAGAATACTTCATGCTATAAAACAATGGCAAATTATAAGGAATCTAATAGAAGTTCTAAGATTTATAGTGATTCGATTACACTACTTCCACCTAAAATAGGAGTTATAGGGCATCAAGTATTTGCCAACAGAAGGAAATAAAAGTTTTCCCATCAACCAACAAGACATCAATAGAAAAAACTACTTCTAAGTGTCACCTCTCATATATAGATAAAAATAGAGACCAAGAAAAAAATACAGATATAGATATATCTTAATTCAGTATATAGGAAATATTTCAAATATACCTGTATGCTGCCAAACTCAACGTTCTCATAATGGAAATGTGCACATTCAGCCATCTTCGGAAAGTGACCTTTAGTGAAGGGTAACCTGAAGTACATGAAATAACTAAGTGAGACGCAAGATACTGAAACAGTCAGAATAACTAAGCCCAAGGGAAAAATAAAATGGGTTGCAGAGCTCTTGCAAGCAAAACTATTTAATAAGCGCATGCGCATGAGCACACAAATAGCCACACAAACCTTCCCAGAAATACAGTGGATCAAATGAAAATTACATTCAGTGCACAGGTCAAAAACAAAAACAACAACAGAAAAAATTAAAAAGCACCACTACACTCTCCTAATCTTGACCCAAGGCAATGTCCGTAGAAAATCTATGTTTTCAGTGAATGTTATAAAAACTGTGAAGAGCCAACTTCTGGTCAGAAGCAGCATTCCCGATGAAATATACAACCAGATTTTACCTGTGAATGTTGTCGCAGCCCATCAGTCCTGGATTGGTGGGTCTGGATGCAGAATGAATATTTTTATCTTTGTCTTTTCTCTATTTACAACGAAAACATAGCTATCTAACACTCTACTGGGTGAAAAGATGGTTTTTCTAGTTTTTGTTCTTTAATGCCAACTTCATGGGATGGGGAAGGAGGTAGGTAAGGCTTCAGTGGGAAAGTATGAAATGGTTTTTCGGTTAAAGACTGAAATGGATACCTTCAGATATTTCACATAAGAGCCAACTACCGGCATCAAATTCAGGCTTTCTCAAAGGCAGAGCTGAGATACAGCAATCTCATAACTCAAATGACAAAGCTGATTTTTCTAAATGAATGAGAACATGTATTAAGGGCACTGAGACAGACACACTTGGATTGTTCCCATTGAACAAATGCACCCTAACAGACAATGACATAAAGCTGTTGCAAGGACAAAATTAAAGTCTATTTTTAAATAAGCAGATAATCTTCAGACCTATTCCACTAATTGTTGAGTCATAATTTAGGCTTATAGTATAATTTAATGTGTGGACAGTAAGAGCATATTTACCAAGAAATCTAAATAAAAGTTGTAAGAGAACTAAAAAACTGTCATTTATACAAATTCACTGAAAACCCACTGTAAAATCATACTCACTTTTTCACCTGTTTAACCTTCATACTGGCTGTGCTGCCACATGTCTTAAGACCAAGATCTCCAGGAATCTCTGGGACATCTGCTCCTCTTGCCTTAAAAAAAATAATAAGCAAATAAAAACAAAGGATTCAGGACTATTCCTTTAATATAAATATTTTAAAAAGCAGATCATAATTTTAACGGTTCTGCTGACTCTGTACCAACAGCAATGCGTACTGATTTAATAATCTTTTCTTAAAATTGTAACTCACTTGAGTTTTAATTACTAAGAAAAAAAATATTCACCTAATTTAAAAACTGTACTGCATAAGGAAAAATTTTCTGTGAATCTTAAGAATTATCATACTCTTACAATCAAGTTTCAAAAGCAGCTATTATATCATCTGTCTCAACACAAACTAAAATCTCCCCTAGGAAACTGGAAAAAAAAATAACCTAGCTTACAATGATTAAGAAAGGTTGAAATGGCAATCTGAACATAATCAGGAGATCACAACATGCATTTTTCACACCAAGATCTGAAGGTGACATGCATGTCATACTTCCAGTTTAACCCTTGGTCTACCAGTTTTCACAGTCATGATTTCTTAATTCTAGTGGCACATTCAGCTGCATCATTTTAAAACCAGAAACTGGAAAATCAAATGGTTCTCCATATTCTGGACAAAATAAACAGCAAATCCAAATACCTATCGTAAAGAAACAAATTTACAATATATCATCTATGATTTATAACAGAAAAATTGAGTTATTAGAGCCAGTGCCACAGGATGCAATAGGTTAGAATAATATGGGATGAGCAGTTACAATGAATTAAGAAGAGACTCACAAAGAAGATGTGTATACTCAGCCATAAAAAAGAATGAAATCCTGCCACCGGCAACAACACGGATGGACCTTGAGGGCATTGTGTTATGTGAAATAAGTCAGAGAAAGACAAATACCATATGATCTCACTTACATGTAAAATCTAAAAAATGAAACCAACAAAAACCAAGTTCATAGATACAGAGAACAGACTGGTTGTTTGGGGTGCTGAGGCAAGGGGTAACTCTAGCTCTAGATTTTAAAAATTTGGTGACGTTGATCATGTAAACAACAACTCAGATTGAGGGTATTTATCCTAGATGAATACTATATAACTTAAAAATTATGAGTGAACAACATACTTCTAAGGACAAAAAAGAAAATATGGTATTTTCCTCTAGTCATTCATTCAACTGAAAAGACTTTATCACACAGTCTTTTGCAACAACAACCTAGATCACCTTATTTTGCTAAAATAATGTGCAACAATATTCTTTCATTTTTTATGAAGTTTGTGCATCAAAATTTACTTGACATAAAGAGGTTTGCTGTGCTTAAATTCTTATTAAAATTTCTAATAAAGTGGGTTTTCACTATTCTGTAAATTATTCATTAACAGACTTAAAAATATAGAAGTAAAAAAGAGTAACTGGACATAGTTGGTAAATGGTGATGATTTTATCTGGTAGACTGAAAACTAAAATATTAACTCAATTTTGAATATAGGCTCTCTGTGCTAGAAAGGCCATCATCCCCTAACACACATCAAAGGAGCATTTTTAGCAATAAAATATTTCTTAAATTAAGGTATGAATATTATTTTTTTAGACATAATGCTATTGTGCACTTAATAGAGTGCAGTACAGTGTAAACATAGCTTTTACATGCACTGGGAAATGAAAAAATTCATTTGACTCGCGTTATTGCAATATTCACTTTACTGCAATTGTCTGGGGCCAAACCAGCAATATCTCCAAGGTATGCCTGTATTAGACACAGCAGAAGAAAAGATCAGTGAACTTAAAGAAACAGCAAGATAACTATCCACAAACAATTTTTATTTGGTTTTTAGTTTGTGTGTGTGAAAGAAAAAGGAAAAAAAGTCTCAGTGACATATAGAACAATATAAAGCCATTTAACATACATGTAATGGATAGTAAATAAAGGAGAGGAAAATGCCTTCCCTTGGGATGGTGGGAGGGGGGTTAAGGAGAAGAAGAATAGAAAAAACAATTGAAAAAATAATTGATAAAAAAAATTATAAATTTTATGACGATTATAAACACACTGATCCAGAAAACTCCATAAATTCAGAGTCTGATAAACACATAGAAAATTACACAGGGCATATCATAATCAGATGGCTGAAAAGCGCTGATAAAGATAAAATCTGAGTAGCTGCCAAAGGAAAAAAAAAGAATACACATCACATTCACAGGAATAAACAGAAGAAAACCAAAATTTGGACTGAGTACTTTCAGTTGCTTTTTTAAACAACTGTCAACATAGAATTCTATATCCAGCAAAATTTATTTCAAAAAAAGAATGTGAGGTTTCCAGCCTTTTCCAGTGTTTACGGTAAAAACTCTAAAGATAACAAAATGAAATAAAATATACGCATGCAACTACCTAAGAGCTCTAAAAATTTTAATGACAGCAGGTAGATTCGGAAACAAAGTCAAAACTTGCAGAGTAGCTAATGTAGGGGCAGTGTGCTTCCTGGCTTTTCCCATGTTACCTCCTAGACTGACCCAAGGACAGGCTAATCAGGATGTGAGTAACAGGCAGAGTCAGCAAAACTCTTAGAGAAGTCCAACTTTCTGGCCAAAAGATGTGAACACTGCCCCTTGTGGGGAAAAGGGCAGAGAGATTGTTTTCTTCCCCTTTTATCTCTTCCAACCTGGCCTAAGGACAGACCTGAGGGTACCACTTCAGTTGTAGAGTGAAAACCCATTCTTCTAAATAGAAAAACAATGAAAAAGGACTCTTATATAAAGATTGTGGAGATAATCCTTGTTATTTTTTTTCTTTTTTCTCTCACTATTTACACCTAACAGTAGCTTAGTCAGAAAAAAATGTGTATTATACCAGAGGCTAAAGCTCTTGGAGAATTCCACCCTTCCAATCAGAGAAACCAGGGAAAGCATCCTTTGGGAACAGTGTGTGCAAAATCCCTAACAAAAGTAAGAGTACAGCAAAGACTATAAAACTGAACTGATGCTAAAACCACCACCTAAAGAATAAATAAGTCCAGAGAGAAAGTTCAATCTGAATCCAACCAGGCTGAAGTCTGATAAGACAAAAAAAGAAAAGAAAAGAAAAGAAAAAAGTCAGCACTCTATACAGGACATTAGTGGAGTCAGTCTCACAACACAATATTCAAAATATCCATGACACAATCCAAAATTACTAGATACACCACAACCAGTAAAATATGAGCAATTTCCAAAGGAAAAGACGATCAAGAAAGGCCAAATGTGAAATGAAACAGATGTTGAACTTATCAAAGACTTTAAAACACATATATTACAATAAACACACTGCATTAGATATTGAAACCAATGGAAAGACAAAAATTCCTTGATGAAAAATGTAAAAAAAGATCAAATAAAAATTTCAACATGGAAAAATATAGTATCTGAAATAAGAAAATACTGACTTGGCTCAATAGCAGAATAGAAATGATAGAGAAAAAGAGTCAGTGAACCAACCTAACAATAGACTAAAAGAAATTATGTACTCTGAAGGACAATATTCAAAATTGTTTTAAAAGACTGAAAAATACAGGGGTGCCTGGGTGGCTCAGTCAGTTAAGCGTCTGACTTTGGATCAGGTCATAATCTCATGATTTGTGGGTTCAAGCCCGGCATTGGGCCCTGTGCTGACAGCTCAGAGCCTGGAGCCTACTTCTGATTCTGTGTCTCCCTCTCTCTGCCCCTCCCCCCCACTTGCTCTCTCTCTCTCTCTCTCTCTCTCAGGAATAAACACTAAAAAAAAATTATTAAAGACTGAAAAATATGAACAGACTCACAGATACCCATGGAAGAGAAATATGGTCACAGAAAACAAAAATTTTGATGTAATAATTCATGAAAACATAACAAATTTGTTGAAAGATACATATTTACAGATTCAAGATCAGCAAAAATAAAACAGAATAAAATCAAAGAAAACCACAAAACAATCCATCATAATCAAGCTGTTGATAACCTATATAAAATAAGTATCCTGACAGCCACCAGAGAAAAAAGACATACTACATTACATAGAGAGAAATAAGGATTTAAATGACTGGATTTCTCATTAGAAACTAAGAAGACCAAAGGATAGTGGAACCACATTTACAAAATGCTGAAAGAACGCTCAATCCGGAAAACTATATCAAGTGAAAATATCCTTCAGAAATGACATAAAAATAAGATCGTACTCAGATTTTCAAAAATTGAGAGCATTTGTTACCAGTAGATGGATTCTACAAGAAATTCTAAAGAAAGCTCTTCATATAGAAGGAAAATGGCATCAGAATAAAACATGGACCTTCTGGTAAAAAGGGAGAGCAACAGAAATAATTAATAATTAGGTAAATGTAATAGATCGGTAATCTCCTCTTAAGTTCTTTAAAATATATGTGCCAATTGAAAGCAAAAATTGTAATAACACTGATGAATGTAAATGTAATACTTACAGAAACTAGAATAATAAAGGGAAAAGATAAAGGGAACTACATGGTGGTGAGTTTCCAGCATTCTGCTTGAAGTGTAAAATAATTTTAATATAAAGTTAGATTATAAAAAGTTAGAAAAAATGAGACCAACAAGGAAAAAAAAGAAAACACCATGACAAGATAGATCTTGAGAATGCAAGACTGGTTTAACACCTGGAAAGATATTCAGTGTTTTGATTTGTTTGAGTTCCTAAATAAAATAACAAACCACATCCATCACTGTATGAATTTTTAAAAATACTTCAGAACCAAACTGAATTTATCCCAGAAATGCAAGATTGGTTCAACAATAGAAAAAAGTCTATCATTATAATTCAATCTTAATTATAATTAAAAATTATAAGGAAAAAATACTAGATTGTTGCCATAAGTCCAAAAAAATTATCTGATAAAACTCCACACCCATTCAAGACAATAACATCCAACAAGACTGCTCAACTGACAACAGTAAACTGAACAAGCTGAAGACATATTTATCTCTGCTCTCTCTCACATCTTACCAAAATAATACATAAATTTCTTTACGATTTTCTTCTTATATTGGCAAAAGTACAAAGTACCATATTCATAAGGTTATTCTTTGCAGGACTATCTTGATTAACTAAAGGGTGGAAACAACCTAGATGTCCATCCATAAGGGAATGGTAAACTATCTTGCAGCAACACAAGTGAATAACAGCTATAAGAGGAATGAGGAATATTTTAATGTATTGCTATAAAATAATCTTCTGCATAGGTCATGGCGGGGAGAAGCATGCTATAAAAACAAGCTACCTTTTAACTAAAAATAAATACAAAAATATGTGTATTTTCTTATACTTAAATGAGACAGGATAAACCAAAAGTCAATTAAAATGTTTATCTATGGAGGAACAAAGAGACAGGGGATAGAAGCTAGATTTTTCTGAATGCCTTGTTTTGTAGTTCAGATGTAAATGTTTTAAATATTTGTAAAACTAAATTAAATTAAACTGGGGCAAAGAAAAAAAGGCAATCCCTTAAAATCCAAAGCCAAATAAAACAAATGAACCTTATTGTTTTAAATTGGAGGCTTAAGCACACAGAGAGAAATTACTTCAAATGACAGTAATGTGAAGTAATAGACCTCAAATAGGATATATCCTCCTAGAGATAAAAGGAAACAAAGTATTCTCAGTAATGTTTGCATTATTATTTTGAAACTATTAAAAGTAGAAAATTAAAGCAAATAATTGTTAATGTCATTAAAAACTAAGGTTTTCAGAATAAGAGATACAAATACAAATCAAAGAAATTAAGCAGAAACCCTTATCATTTCCCCATTTTTTGATGGTGAGGGGTTTTAACTAAGGCTGCTAGAATAACGGAACAGGTAAAGGCAAAAGGTCCACTGAATAACCACAGTCAGCATGTAGCTGAGTCTTCTGTGATATACCCACGAACAGAATTTTAAAATGAAATTTAAAATTTTTAAATGATAAAATACTCAAAATATGTTAAATGTCAATTACATAATAAATCACTATGCAGCAAAAAAGAAGGCAGCAGACCATAAGGCTCTTTCATTCCTAAATTTCTCAGGATATTTATAAAAGATAAATGAAAACGAATGACATACTTATCAGATTTATAGACAGAAGAAAACTAAAAGGGATTCTAGCACTCTGAGTGACAGAAGTTGAAGAGACTTTAACAGGCTGCAAAGACAAACTAACATGATTATAAAGTGCATCAAGAACAAAAATTCAATTATATAAGTATGGGGGGGGCACACTCTGTTTGATAAAAATTCACATAACGAGATCTAAGGCTTATACTTAACCACAAGCCAACTATAAAAGTATATCCTCACTGGTAAAAAGCTAATGCAGTCTGAAAAAATGCGGCATCTATAAAAAGGACAGTATCTGTTTCTCTATAATCTGAACCAGTTAAACCACATACGAGAATAGTTCATCCATTTCAGGAAATTATTTGATACTGAAAACTTAACAAAAACAGGAATGGGTAATGTTTTATCCTTTCTGCTTCACTGCTCCCTAACCCAGAAAAATATTCCACCATTCCTGCCACTGGTACAGATCTTTAAAGAATCTTGCAAATGACTATTTTCCAGCTCCCATGTAAAGCTCTCCCATGGCTGGGTAACAGAAGTGATTTAACAGTCTTGTAACACACTGTGTTCGGATACAGAACCATTAAAGCTGGCTACTTCTACAGTCAGCCCCAACACAAGGCGCACCCCTTTTATGTTATCTATGTGCGTGACTATCTTCTCCCAAAGTCTATAAAGTCCATCTTAATAAATACTAGCAAAATGCTAATGGGTATTACAGATTTTTAAGGAAAAAATAGGGCATGGAAAGGTGTTTAACACATAATCAGAGTGCTGAAAGAAATCTCATTCAGCCATTTCACTGCAAGGAGGAAACTGAGACCAATAAAGAAGAAACAACGTGCCATAGTGCATTAGACACAGTATTTAAACTGAGTTTCTATTACAAAATCTGCTACATCTAATATAGGGAAGAAAAAAGGTTCAAAGACAATATCTTTTTTAAATAAAAAATTACAATGAGAAACAGCTTTTCTTCTATCAAAATATGAAAGACCAAAACTCTGTAAGGCTGAAAAGATATGGCACAAAACATTACTGCTTAGAATACAAATTAACAAAACTCTTCATAAGTAATGTGGGATCTTCATACTCTTTAGATTTAGTTCCCCATAAAGTAACAATAAAAAGAAAAGACAAAATTCATCATAAAGATATTCATCAATGTGAAAAATATAAAACAAATTCAGTTGAGCATCTGACTCTTGATTTTGGCTCAGGTCATTATCCTATGACTCGCGATATTGAGCCCCGCATTGGGCTCATGCTGACAGCACAGAGACTGCTTAGGATTCTATTCTTCCCTCTACCCCTCTCCCACATGCGCACACACACACACACACACACACACACACACGTGTGTGTGTGTGTGTGTGTGTGTATTAAAATAAATACATAAACTTTAAAAATAAATAAATAAAGCAAATTCAAGATCCTACTAATTGATGAAGCATCAATAATACATTCTATATTATAGGATATTGTGTAGTCCTTAAATTTCTTTATTAAGAGTTTTCATTTAACACCAATTACAATACACAGTATACATAAATTTCTCCCAGGCAAACATAAAAAAGTTACAGTTTTATAAAGTATTAGTGGTTTTAAATCTCCTGGAATATTTGTGATTTCTATCAACTAATATTATCACATGAGTTAAATACATTAAAGCACATATAACAGAGAAAAACTATGTAACAATGTGGTAAGCAACATTCTAAGGAAGGCAGCCCACCCTCCCCCCACAAACACCTGCCAAGAGGCCTACCTCCTGGTTATTCAAACACTAACCTAGGTAATGATGGGAAGAGACCTTGTGGATGTAATTCCATTCCCAGGTCAGTTGATTTTAAAATACGATAACCGTCTGGATGGGCCTAATCTAATCACAAAAGCACTTCGAAAGCAGCTTTCTCCAGCCGGTAGCAAAAGGGAAAATCAAAGATTTAATGCATGATAAGGATTCAAGGTGCTGCTGCTGGCTTTGAAGACTGAAGTGTCCAAGTAAGAAGGAATTCAGGTAGCCTCTAATAGTAGAAAACAGTCCCCACTGACAGCCAGCAAGGAAAGTGGGACCCCAGACCCAGGAACTAGAAGAAACCACAAGGAAGCAGATATGGCCCATAACTTAAATGAGGTGGGAGGCAGATTCTTCAGTCCTCCGATGAGAGCCCAATCCAGCCAACACCCTGATTTCGGCCTTACAAGACCCTGAGCAGAAAACCCAGTTCAGCTTGCCCAAACTTGTGGCCTACAGAACTGTAAGACAACAAATGAGTATTGTCTTAAGTCTCTACATATGTGATAATTTCTCATACAGCTATAGAAAATAAATACTAATAATGTGTATATTTAAGACCCTAGAAATTCCTGAGTGATCTCAGGCTTTAAGTGCTCCTTTATTTCTCATGCAATTAAAACTCTCTCTTCCCAGAACTGGGACGCAAAGCCCCAGGAGCTCTTGCTTTCCAGCACTCCCAGACTCCACCGAAAGCACTGACTTCAGTACTCTCCAAACACTCCTGCTGAAGTCTCACAGGAGTCTTGTTCATGTGAAGGCAAGCCCTGGAAGCAAGTGCAATTTCTGCAGGTGGGGTTGGTAGCCAGCAGGAAGGACACAGATCTGACTCGGGGCAACAGCCATCTCTACTTTCTCCCTTGCAACCCATATTTCAATGTGCATGCTACAATCTGTCCCATACCCATTTTGCTGCTCTCAAGACCCTCACTCTTTTCCCCTACAAGGAGGAAAACTTAATTCCTTTCCCTCTCCATGGCAATATTTTTTATTCCCCTTTCACAGCGGTTCCCTACACTATGTCTACCAGCCAGTCTTTTCCAGAGATCTCTTCCTTCCAGTGAACCAGCCAACTCCTTTACCTATGACACTTTCCATAATGTACAATGGGGAATATTCAGTTTTCTCTTCACTGCAGCACCTTAATAATAAGGTAGAATGCATATGTTAAATGGGGAGAAAAAGATAGAAAACTGTATATGGTTTACAAGAATAAAACTATATTCCCAGACATGATGGGGAAAAGAATATATTAACAAAGCAGTATTCTTTGCAAGTAACAATTTGGAGAAATTTGTATAAGAAAAATGTGTTCATATGGGTGTTAAAGTTTCTCTGCATTGTAAGAGTCACGAAGGAAATATACCAAAATAATCTCACCAGTATGGAAAATAGGACTATGGGTGAGTCTTTTTTTTCTCACTTTTCTGCATTTTCTATATAAGTATGTTTTATTTTTATAAAGGAAGAAGGCTTTACTGAGAGAAAGAGAGAAAGCAAGCTAGTTAGCTACCTTCTTCCACCTCTGCATATTACCTACATATTACAGCTATCATATGCAAATGCATAACAACCTGTCATAACTAAAGGAGGTTAGATACTCAATATAATTCCAAGAGACAAAAGTCGGTATTCATATTTATAGGCAACTTAGGAAAGAAAAAGAGAAAAGCATATTTATGATGAGATATACCCATGTTGTAGTAATAAAATGGAATTTTTTGTTCACTGAGCCAAGTCATGAGTTAATGTGGTAGGAGCTAGAACCACAATGGAGATGTATCTCAAACCAGATAAAAAGAGAAGGAGAAATGACCTATTTTCTCCCCTTTTCCTGCCCTCCAATCTTCTACCAGTACCTCCCACTGGCCAAACCTTGCCAGAAGTCTGCTGGCAAGAGAGCATGTAGTTTGCAGGGATTAGCCTCCTGCAAAACAGAACAAAGCAGAGGGGCAGGAAATCCCAAACCCAGCTCCATGACATTCATTACTAAATTATGAAGATGTAATTGTATTTATATGTAATTCCAGTAATTTGAAATATAAGTGATTTTATATAAAATCTCCTATTTTCAAAAGGTACAGCAACCAAATAACACCCATACTGACACATAGGTACATATACATACATACACATCTATAATCAACTGAAAAAGCAAGATTGTAATAATCAATGTGTAACTGGGCATAAAGGCAAATTATTCAAAATGAGTAGTTAATACTTAAGAACAACAAAGATGGTTCTGAAACTGTTATAGAAAATTAACAATAATATCACCAAATAAGCATTCACAAAGAACATCAAAATGCAACCAAGTGTAAGAATATGCTGTTACCAAAATGGCCTTTTCTTCAAAGAACAAACACAAGATATGTGAGTAAAGGAAGCCTAGATCAAGATTCTCTTTATGCACAAGGCTAGCAAAAAAGCATGTGAAAATAATTCAGGGGAAAAAATGGTAACTTTCTGTTACTTCTTACTTTTTTCCTTTAACAGATTCAAATCTTATTTAATATATTCTTTTTATTTGCACTCAGAATTTGAGAGAAGGCACAACAGCTTTAGAATAATATTATAAATAATGTTTCTTGATATGATGATGAAAAATAGCATTTCTGCTTAAAATATAGTAGTAAAGGGAAGGATCTTTGGCCTCTTAAACAGGAAAAAAAAAAAAAAAAACAACGTAGGAGCTCTTTGTTGGTAGAACTGCACACATATACAGACAGTCCCTGACTTAAGATGGCTCGACTTACAACTTTTTGACTTTACGATGGTGTGAAAGCAATTCACATTCAGTACAAACTGTACTTTAAGTTTTGAGTTTTTTTCTCCTGAGCTAGCAATATGCAGTGGCATACTTTTAGTGGCCCTCGACAGCAGCAGTAGTGAATCACAGCTCCTAGTCAACAATAGGATCATGAGGATAAGCACTGGCTCTGTACCTATACAATCATTCCGCTTTTCAGTTTCCATACAATATACAATAAATCCACTGAGATATTCAACACTTTATTATAAAACAGGCTTTGGGTTAAATGATTTTGCCCAACTGTAGACTAACGTAAGCGTTCTGAGCACATTTAAGATAGGCTAGGCTAAGCTATGATGTTCAGTGGGTTAGATGTACTAACTGCATTTTCAACTTAGAATATTTTTGACTTACAATGAGTTTGTCAGGACATGACCCCATCATCAGTCAAGGGAAAATCTGTACATAATACATACGCATTAACATATACACAGCTAACTAAAAAAACAAGACCTGAATATGAAATCTGTTCTGTCAAGAAAGGCAAACAGGACTGTCAGTTTCTGTACTCGACTGTAGTTTAACTGTAAGACGTACATGGAATAAATCTCTGAAATGAAATATGTTTATAGAAACTTTAAATTTTAATCGGTCTAAGTATTGTTCCCTTTCTTACAAAGAAGCAAGAGACAAAGAGGGGAAATGTAATAATAATTATCCCAATACTACAGAAAAGCTAAATCTATTAAATCTACAGTATACTATGTTGAACAACAGTATCACTGAAATGATTTTTAAAGTATATTACCAAAAACTTTAATGAACTGAGTTATCTGTGTGAATATCTTCAAAAGAATTTTTGATACAGCAAAATACCCTCAATGTTAAAAACAAATTACATAATTTTCTTCACTTATTTCCTTCAATATGGTATTTAGAACTGAACTCCTAATGTGCAAATGCTAAAAAACACTCTGAAATCAAAGGAGGCAGGTAGATTTATGTACAAGGATAACTCCCCTCCAAAAGCATACAAACAACCATCAAGTAAGCCCCAGGAGTAAACTATATAATTATCCTACTTAATTTTCTATTTTGACTGGTAACAATTAAGTGAGATTACTAAAGCAAAAAAATCTATGATTCCTAAGAGTGATTATAAAACCAGTTCCTTCACAGGGAAGAAGTTGCCTTTAAGTTCAATTCTACTGCAAAATAATGTCTCTTCAGAGAGAACCAATTAACACCAAGAAAAAAAAATATTCAGGGCAATGTTTAAAATAATTTAGGAAAAGTTATTACCAAGTACCATTGCTATAATAATCACAAAGCCCCTACCAGGCAACATCTGGAATCAACGTAAAAATTAACACACTGACATATCAGCAAAATCATTAGATATTCTGAAATTTATACTTCTCTATAATGGAGATTCATCTCTCCTTCATCTGACTCCTGTTTGTTCCAATCATTACAAGATAATCCTCCTTATTCAGCAGGTATTTAATCGACTGAACATCCAGGGTTCCATCGTTGTACATAAATTTGCCAGATATTTTATATTAAGCTTCTTAGGAAAATTTAAAAACAGTATAACATTGCCTTTATAGGGACTTTATTCAGGTAAATTATTGCCAGTCTTCATTGCTGCTAGAAACTGATACTAATCTGTTTCTACATTTGAATTTTGTACAACAGATCTACTAATAAAAATTTGCATGTAATATTTAAATACAGAATATAGAATAAAAAATACAAATTCTTTCTGAAATAAGGTAGGGTATAAACAAAAGAATGGCAGAAGGGAAGAAAGAACCACAAATGCAGAAGATACTTCACTGGAAATTTTCTATTAAAGAAAGACATAGCAAGATTCTAGACTACCCATGACACTCCTGTTCAGATCTACAAGAATCACTATTCCTCTAACTGTATGTTTTATGTACTTTCTCCCTGAATGTTTCATAAGTTTGATAATTTTTTTGGAAAGCTATATAACAAATTCTATCATTAAAAGTAACATCTAGATCACTTAACCCCTTAAAAAGCACAATATTTGGAATGTACAACTGACCCTTAAACAACATGGGGATTAAGGATGATGACTCCTGGCACAGTCAAAAATTTAAGCTTGCAGCTTAACTTCTGACTCCCAAAAACTTCACTACTGATAGCCTACTGTTGGCCAGAAGCCTTATGATAAAATAAATAGTCAATTAGCATATATTTTGTATTTATATGTATTATGTACTGTATTCTTACAATAAGCTGGGAGGGGGAATGTTATTAAGAAACTCACACTGAAGAGAAAATAGATTTACAGTACCATACTGTATTTACAAAGAAAATGCAAGTACAAGTGGACCTGTGCAGTTCAAACCCGTGTTGATCAAGGGTGAACTGTAGTTTTCAGTTTAATAATTAACAATAAAATACTGAGTTTGAGATCAGCTCAACAATTCAAAAGATTTTACGTTTAACCTTGTAAAACTTCCAATTTTGAGCTTCTTTAATGTATACAACTAACAATTTCATATGGTTCACCTAATACATATCTCAGAACACTCAGCAGACCATTAATTATCTTCAATAATTAATGCCACTTGATTCATGCCAGAGAATTCCCACAATCTTCAGCCAGAAAAGGATGTACTGTGGAATGGGGTGGGTTTGGGGTTGTTTATTGAAGAGCTCTGAATACACTGGCACAAATTCAAAACCTGGGCTTTGCATATTAATCAATGGTTGCATTTGTGATTATTCAGAAAGCAAAACTAAACAAAACATTCAGCTTTTAAAGGCTGTGAAATGATAAACATCACCGGTTTCTCTAGTTATAACTAAAATTCAGTCAAAACTAAACTGTTAAACATCACACTGTAATAAAGGAGCTAAAGACATTCACCTAAAGAACATTTGCAAAGACTTTTTTTTTCTTTTACTCAAACTGCAATTTTTTACAGCTCTATGGGTAAAAGGAACCAGTGTAAGTATCGAACAGAGTGGACAACTATTAATATAAGGAGCAATAAACAAAATACAGACCTCCTCCAAAATTACCTCTTGCTCAAGATTATTCAGGAAGAAATAATCCAGCTGTTTTCACCAATCCTCATTCCTCTTTAGAAAGCAGGCAACAGACGGAGGAAATGCTCCAGATACATAGGGTACTTTCGAAAAGTTAAGAAAAATGTACCAATGGTCTCAACTTTTGTCTTAAAAAAAAAGGAAGGAGAGAAGAGAAAAAAAGAGAGAGAATAGAAAATAAAAGAACAGAAAATAAAAAAGAAAAGAAAGAAGATATTAACATCTGACAAGTGAGATAATGAAGCAGGAAAATTTAAGGCATTTTCAAGGAAAAACAAGTGTTTCTACTTGTCCAGGAATGAGAGTTTCATTCATTCAAAAAGTATTTTACTAAGAGTTTACTCAGAGTTACACAGATGATGAAACAGTTAACAAAAGTGACAGTCCCTGTACTCAAGGAGCTTAAAATCTAATGGAAAAGAGAGATAATAATGATACAAATTACATTTGCAAGTACTACAGAGAAAATTCAAGCTGAGTACAAAAAAAGAGGAAGTCTGGGCTATTATTTTCTCTAAGAGGGTGAGTAAAGGCAGCACTTAACTGTAACATTCGAGGAAACCAGACAGAAGGAAAAGAGCAAGCTTTGCAGATCGTGTAGAGAAAGCACTTTCCAGGAGAAGAGAACACAAATACAAAGGCCCTGAAGTGAGAGAATACTTGACATATTTGAGAAAGAGCAAGGAGGCCATGTGACTAGAGCAAAATGATTTATAACAAATGCAAGGATTCTGAACCGGAGTGACTGGAATAAAGTTAGTGTTCTTACCATAAACCGTCAAGTTAAAAGGAAGAAACTCATTTCTGGGAGAAGGAAAACAGAGATTTAGTGAAAATCTATAACTCACAGTTTCTCTAGGACCTTCCAGTGGGGAATGAATTCTTACGGAGCTAGAGATATGGGACATGAAGTCATCTGTAGAGAGATGACAGTCAAATCTGCAGGAATAGTAAAGAAGTGGGAAGAAACAAGCATAAAGAAACAAAATACAGACCCCTGTGAATGCCTGCATTTAGCAGGTGGGAAGAAGAGATACAGAGGGGGAAAAGCCAACCAACCCTTCAGGAGTGAGTGACTGGGACTGTGATTGTCTGTGTGTGCATGAGAGAGAGGGAGTATGTGCACACGGGAGAGAACATGTGTGCACACACACACACACACAGGAGCCAAGCACACATGTGTTTGTGTATGAGAAAGGGAAAGGGGATGGCATTTGTAGGGGCACACATACAATGTTAACAACACTGAGCATTAACTTGTTATCTTCCTTCATAAAATTTTAGGTATTTTGGAAATTCAAAATTTATAACTTGTTTTAATTTTCATGGCTCTGGTTGTTAGCATCTATGAGTATTTTCACCAAGGACCGTTTTTATTTTGTCAATAACAACTTCTTTACTACAACATGACCTGCTTTAGCCATTAGCCTTGAACACATTGATTAGAAACAGACCCTCAAGTGAGAAACTGTTCCTAAAAACACCACCACCAAAACAAACAAAACAAAACAAAACAAAAAGACAAACAAAAAAAAACAAAAAAAAGAAAACAAAAACAAAAACCTTGAGAATTAACAGGATCCATTCTGAGATTACAGATATAATTAAAACTAAAAATAAAATAAATAATGAAACACTAAGAAGTATAATATAAGGTGGTTTTAGTTAGAATATTCAAAACTACTTAAAGATTCTCCCTCTTTTTGGGTTTTTTTATCTCATTTTTTTAAGATCCTAATTTTTTTCACTAAATGATTTTATTGTTAAATAATTGCAAATAAATATTTCATTACTAATTTAGAAAAACTATAGTTTTTATTAATTTTTTACAATACTTATAGCTATTTATTTAATTATAAATTTATTAAGAGTAATAAATAAATTATACACCATAAACCATAAGCCATAAACCACAGGATAGGGAGCTACTTTAGGGTTTGTTGTTGTCTTAATTTTTTTTTTAATTTAATTTTTTTTAATTTTTTTTTTTTTTTTTGAGAAAGAAACAGAATGCAAGTGGGGTTGGGGCAGGGAGAGAGGGAGACACAGAATCTGAAGCAGGCTCCAGGCCCTGAGCTGTCAGCACAGAGCCCGATGCGGGGCTTGAACCCATGAACTGTGAGATCATGACTTGAGCCACAGTTGTCTGCTTAACTGACTGAGCCACCCAGGCACCCCTGTTGTTGTCTTAATTTTAAAAATGATTTCTAACAGATCAATTATTAGTAAGGAGATTGAATCAGTAATCAAAAACCTCCCAGCAAATAAAAGTCTGGGATCAGGTAGCTTCACTAGCACATTTGACCAAACATTTAAAGAAGAATTAATACCAAATTCTTCTCAAAAAGTATGAGGGAACACTCTCAAACTGATTATACAGGGCCATCATTACTTTGATATCAAAAGCAGACAAGAACATCACGAGAAAGTAAATTACAGGACAATATCCTTGATGAACATAGATGCAAACTGAATCCAACAGTGTATTATAAGGATCATACACTATAATCAGGTGTGATTTATTTCAGGGATCATAGGTTAATTCAACATCCACAAATCAATCAACATGACACACCACCTTAACAAAGATAAAAATCAAATCAGCATTTCAATAGATGTAGAAAAAGCTTTTGAAAAAATTCAACATCCATTTATGACACAAACTCTCAATACAGATGATATAAATGACATAATAAGGGCCATATATGACAAGCCCAGAGCTAATATCATACTCAGTGACAAGGAAGACAAAAATGTCCACTCTCATCATGTCTATTCAAAACAGTAGTGGAAATCCTAGCCAGAGCTATTAAGCAAGAAAAAGAAATAAAAGACCTCCAAATCAGAAAGGAAGAAGTAAAATTGTAACTATTTCTAGATTACATATTATATCCAAAACCCTAAAGATTCCAACAAAAAACTGTTAGAACTAATAAGCTCAGTAAAGTTTCAGAATACAAAGTCATTAAAACAGTTGGGTTTCCATATACTATTAGCAAACCAAATTATTGAATATCTTTTCAATGGAAGTCCAGTACCTCTAGGAATTCCTTGACTTAAATAGGGGTGTGGGACTTGTCTTTGCTGAGGCTATTTTCCATCCCTGCAGAGAAGTTAACTTGCAGAAAACTAATAGTACAAATAATTCCTGTCCATAGAAATGCAAATTGTGTCCAGTGGAACTAAGCAGTTTTGCCAGTTTTTGCATCCATTTGCATCTATTTTAGCATGATTAATCTCTTAACAGTAAGGCACTTAGAATTCTCCTTTGAACCAAATCTCCTTTGAATCAAGTTATAACACTTGACTGGTTCCTTCATTAATTAATGAGTTAAATATCTCAGGCATGTGTTCATTTTATATTTGTAAGCAAGTCATGATTATATCCTCTTTTAAAGTTTATCCTTCAATAAAATGAATACAATATTATCTTTATCCCTTCTCAAAAAACTCACAATATAATAAAAGGAGGTAACAACCATAAATAACTAGAATGAGATTAAGTATTCAGACACAGATATGAACAACATACTGTGAGAATTAAAATAGAATCCTTTTCTATCTGGAATATTTCAGAGAGCCTTACATCTTACGTTATAATTATATAAGGCAGGACCCAAAACTAGGGCCAACCCAAGGGAGCCCAGGTGGCTCAGTCGGTTGAGCATCTGATTCTTGATTTCAGCTCAGGTCATGATCTCACAGTTCATCAGACTGAGCCCCACATCTGCATCGTCTGGGCAGAGCCTGCTTGCCCCTCTCTGCCCCTCCCTGACTCATGCATGCACATGTGTGCTGTCTGTCTCAAAATAAACAAGTACACATTAAAAAAAAAAATTAGAGCCAACCCAGCCCAATGCCTGTTTTTGTACAGCCCATAAGCTAGAGGTGACTTTTATACTTTTAAATGTTTGGGGGGAAAAAAATCAAAAGAAGGAGGATCATCCAATGACATACGAAAATTACATGAAACTCCAATGTGTCCATAAATAGTTTTATCGGAACACGGCCATGCTCACTTATGTGTTGTCTATGGCTGCTTTCATATTACAATGACAGAACTGAGTAGCTATGAAAGAGACCTTATGAGGCACTCTCACTGATTCATACTGCTGCTCATCACACCCTAAACTGCACTACTGAGTTATAACTCCACAGCATTTCTAGTTCCACGTTATCACCATACCATATTTTTTAAATTACCTATCTATACACATGTAAAAAATAAGCAAAGAGATAAGTGGACTCTGAATGTCATGCTTTTAAGGCAAAGGAGAACGTGGGTTTCATTATAAAATAAGATGGCAAAACACTGTGTTTCTTATGCACTGGCACTACAGCTGTGCAGAAAGACAAATCAAACATTACCAAACTATGCACTCATCATAATATTCTCAACTCATAAGAAAACAACAATCTGAAAAGTCAGAAAACTCTAAAACAGAGTAAATGAGCAAAGCCTCACACAGAATTCCTTCATAAAAATAAAAACAAGACTGCATCCAGAGTAAATTCCCAAGTAGATCATTTGTTGGCAGACCAAGGAAAGCCAGAGACCAATGGTGAATCACTTAAATCATGTTTGACTACAGCAAAGAAATCCAGAGAAAACAAAAGTCTTTTGGTAAGTACAGGCTTGAAGAGTTGAGGTCATTGAGAGCGAAATCAAGAGTCAGTTTACAAAGAATGCAAATGATTTCAACTGGTTTTCCTTAACTCTTGATGAGTCAACAAATGCAGCCAATACTGCTCAGTTGTTGAGGAGTCAATGCTGAGTTCCAAGTGAGTGAAGAATTAGTCCCTATGTACAGTCTTCATGGGACAATCAAAGCCAACAATATTCTCAAATAAAGCCAACAAACATTGATTCAGTACAACCTGAAGTGGAATCCACTAAGATACATTATACAGATTTTTGGTAATAAATAAATAAATAAATAAATAAATAAATAAATAAATAAATAAATAAGAAACAGAAAAGGTTCAGTTGGACATATTTTCAACCTCTGTTAGTGAATGCTAAATGGCTTTCATAATTAGTTTTTGCTGTAGATTTGATGCTATTTCTTGATCAATTTAACCTAAAATTGCAAAGAAAACATAGCTTATGAGAAATTTACACTGTGATAAATGTCAGAGCCACAATCATGAGCTGCCATATATTTTTATCAAGCTATCAAACATTAAAACAAGAAGAAAGATCTCTATTACCACATAAATTTGCAGTGAATATATTTTCAGAGCTCAAACTACAGTTCCAGTACAGTTTTTCTGACCACAATACAAGCGCAAAGTATATTTCCATACTGCAAAATCCATTTAACTTTGCAAATGAGGAGCTTCACCCTAACCTTCCACCGGAAGTTTGTAATATAATGTTATGCTAAAAGGTAAATAACAAGAGAAGAATCTAATAGAATTCTATAAATGCCCTTTAAGCGATAAATATGCTCAATTAAAATCATATGCTCACGAACGGATGTCAGCATTTGGCAGTACCTGATTGAAAAGGCATTTTCAAAAATAAAATTGTAAAATCTTATTATAGACCAGCATTGACAGATGAGTATCTGCATTCAATTTTGATGATAAAAAACACTAACTTTTAACTACAATTAAGTAAAATGTTATTCTCCATAAAAAAAAAAAAATGTCACTGTTCACAGACCTGAGCTGCAAAAAGTTATAATAGATTAAACATGTATCTCAAACTTATCATGTGGAAAACTACATTGCATAGGATTTTCCTAATCAAACCCCAACAAAAACTGCTTTTCCAGTATCTCAGGAAATGTAAACTCCAGTCTTCAGGTTGATCAAGCCAAAACACCTGACACCATCTTTGATATATCTGTAGCTCACTCTATATCCCATTCATCAGCAAAAATAGTAGGCTTTGTAAAACTCTCTCCAGAATCTAACCATTTTCCACCATATCTACCAGCATGGTTCAAGCTATCATTACTGTTCACCTATTATAATAACCTTCTAGTTGGTCTCCTTATTTCTTCTTTTGCCTCCCCCTTTAGCCTATAAACAAAAACCAGAGATTTCCTTTAAAAGTTCAAGCCAGATCATGTGACTTCTCAACCAAAAATCCTCCAATGGGGTTTCCCATCTCACTCAGCATAAGAAACCTAAGTCTTTATAATGGACCACAAAAAACTACATGATCAGCTCTCCATCCATCCAAACCATTTCTCTGTAAATGGTTTTCCAATCCTCCTAACTCTGTAACCCCACTACTCTACAATTAATTGTCTACAATAGCATTTCCCATCACTTGACATATTATATATTTAATTGTTTCCTTCTCGTCCTACCCCATTAAAATATAAGCACCACAAAGGTAGGAAATTGGTATTTTTTTTCAAGACTCTGCCCACAGAGTTTTAAACATTGCTTGGAATAGATTATCTGCTCAATAGATATTTCCTGAATAAATTAACAAAGTAACAAAAAAACAATTTTTTTAAAGATTCATCAGCCCCTTCTCCTTATGTAAGTAAAATATACACAGATACATATGCATAAAATTGATGTACCATTGTGCTAAGTGTTTCTTCCCAATCAGGCCGCTCCCGAGGGTGAACATTTCTATGTAGTTCTGGAACAAAATCATCCTCTTCAGAATGTACTGAGGACTTCATCTTCCTGGAGATAAAAACATGAGAAACTATGATAAGAACTCCCAATTCTATGAAAACCTTCCAATGACTATAATTCAAAAAATAGAAGCTTATGTCAGTATGAAGTTTAATTAAGACCTTTAATGGTATTGATTCCCCATTTGTACTCTGGCTTTCAGAGATCTTTCCTGATGTACTAAACACCTTCTTTTATTCCAAAAGATAAAAGTAAAGTTAATAAGTAGCTAACCTTCATGGTCTATGGTAACTATTATATAAGAACTGATTTTATCCGTTTAACACAGTAGGAACCTGGCAAAGATTTGCAGCAGCCACCAATATTAATGGAAAGGTGTTAAGCATTAGTAAAATTCCAGTATTACCACAATTCCAGAATATGGTACTTCTGGCTCCAATTTATGAAGCACAAGTGCATTGAACTAGCACTCTTGAGAACAGCTATGAATGCTAAATAAAACATATAAAATAACTGTCTAAAGGCGCAGGAAAGCAATCAATACAGGTAAGAGTTCTGGGGCTACATTCTTTGAGAACCCATCAAGCAAATTCCACATTTAATCATTACTTTTGTATAAGAGATTGTCTAAATCAATAATGGGAAATAAAGCCCAAACATAATATTGTGGTCTAACTGGACTAAGCTGGCAGAGGTTGGAGGTTGCAGGTGCCAAAGCAGGGTGGGGCTTCAGGGTGAAAAATGACCCCTAAGAAAACGTGCAGAAACAGAACCCATAAATCTACATAGAAATTCCCCCCCGGAAACTGTTAACTGATTCCTAAGTCTACAAATATGTAGGAAAACATGCTGAGAAACCCATCCAAAATCAGGTGATGGGCAACTAAAGAACCAACAGGGGATCTCAGCAGCCCAGTCATACTGTAGAGACAGAGGCTGGCAAACAAGCTGTGTCAAGATGGAGGAGTACTGAAAAAAGAAAAGGCACCTCAGTTCTTGAGACTCCAGAAAAGTCATGCCTTAGGAGTAAGGTCAAACTGCCAATGGATGAACTCTAACAAAGCCAAAAACCAAGACTTTATAGCATCAGAACTGCCAGAAAAAAAAAAAAAAAATTAACTCTCTTCAGAGGAAAATAACATTCAACAAGCCTTCTGCAAATATTTTAACCACTCTAATACCCAATAAACATTACAAGGCATGCTTTAAAAAGTGAAAAATAATTATAAAAAACAGGAACAAATGACTAAAAATTAGGAGGAAAATGTAAAAAAACAAAGACTCACATTTGATTCAGATTTTAGAATTTCCAGAATGGGCTTTAAAATTATTATGATGGAGTTCTGGCTTCTGCTTATGATGTAGAGGAAGCTGTAAGAGGCACTGTTCCCAGCCAAACAAGACAAAAAGAAAGCCCAAAAATCATAACTTTTCTTGAATCCATCAGAAAACTAAGCAACTATGGGGCACCTGAGTAGCTCAGTCAGTTAAGCATCCGACTTCAGCTCAGGTCATGATCTTGGGGTTCGTGAGTTTGAGCCCCACATTGGGCTCTGTGCTGACAGCTCAGAGCCTGGAGCCTGCTTCGGATTCTGTGTCTCCCTCTCTCTCTACCCCCTCCCCCCCACTCATGCTCTGTTTCTCTCTCTCTCTCTTTCGCTCTCTCTCTCAAAAATAAATAAACATTTAAAAAAAACTGAGGCAACTAGATAAACTCTAAAGAAAGACAAGAAACTCTAAGATGAGCTGGATCGCAAGCAATTGCTTATTTAGAGCAAAGCAGAAAAGAAGAAAGCTGCTAAGAAGAAATCAGTTAAATCCTTACCAGGTTTTATCAAGTTTTTAATCATATGCTAAAAAAAATTCATGATTAATATATTCAATATTAATACATTCAATGAAATGTTTTAAACCTGTATGAAACAATGAAGAATTTTAAGACACAACTAGAATCTGAAAAACAATCAAATGCTTATCCTAAAATTGAAAAATGCAGTATCTGAAATTAAGAACTCATTAGATGGGTTTAATAAAATAATTGACATGGCTAAAGAGAAAATTGGTAAACTGGAAGACAGTTCAATAGAAAACATCCACATTGAAGCACACAGAGAAAAAGGAAATACACAACACAAAACATGAGACTTGGTTAAAAAGGTCTCAAATACGTCTAAATTGCCAACTTAGACATAAAGGAGATGATGAAAGAGAAAACAAGGCAAAAGCAATATCTGAAACAGAATAGCTAGCTAAAAACTTATAAAATTCATCAAAATAGAGATTCAAGAAGTCCCACATACCTCAAGCAGGATAAAAAAACAAGTTAGGCATATTTTACTCAAAGCGCTAAAAAAGTAACTAAACACTTAATAGAAAAAGCAGCCAAGTTGACTTCAAAGATGCAACAAAAATGTGGGAGGACATTTCAATGAAAATGAAAAGATAAAGGAGTAAACCTTCAACATAGCAAGAGGAAAAAATACTGCCCACGAAGAATCCTCTAAAATCACCCATTATAAAAGCAGGGAAAATAAATTATTTTCAAAGAAAAGCTGAACAAATTTACCACCAGGAGGGGTGCCTGGGTGGCTTAGTTGGTTAAGCATCCGACTCTTGGTTTTGATTCAGGTCATGATTTTCGTGCTGAGTTCAAGCCCCTCATGGGGCTCTGCACTGACAGTATAGAGACTGCTTGGGATTCTCTCTCTCCCTCTCGCTGCATCTCCCCTACTTGTGTGCTCACTTGTGCGCGCTCTCTCTCTCTCTCTCGATAAATAAACTTTTTAAAAAATTCTAAAAAAAATAAAAAATTTACCACTGGGAGACCTGCAGTAAAAGAAACAGAGTTCTTCTGACTGAAGGAAACTGATCACAGAACTACAAAAATTCACGAAGAAAACAATGAAGGAAAAAGTTGGAAAATGTAAGTAATGTTTTAAACTGACATAACACAATCATACCCTATGTATGAGATTTACAACACACATAAAAAAGCACATAGGAGAGACATGTGCAGTCGATCAGTATAGAAGTTCTCTACTGGCTGGGAAATAAAATAAGCCCTATTTTAGAAAAGAATGCAGTAACTCAGATATATGTTGCAATCTTTACAATAATCAGTAAAAGAACAGTAAATAAATGTGTAACTAGAAAGCTGATAGAGGAGAAATCTGTTAAAATAAAACATACTTGGGGCACCTGAGTGGCTCAGTCGGTTAAGCATCCAACTTCAGCTCAGGCCATGATCTCGCAGTTTCATGAGTTCAAGCCCCACATTGGGTTCAACATACTGATTGCTTGGAACCTGCTTGGGATTCTCCCACTCTCCCTGCCCCTCCCTTGCTCATGCGTGTGCAGTCTCTCTGGGTCAGTCTCTCTCTCCCTCTCTCTCTCTCAAAATAAGTAAATACATAAAACAATAATAAAATAAAACATATTTGGGGTACCTGGTGCCTCAGTCTAAGCATCCAATTCTTGATTTTAGCTCAGGTCATGAGATTGAGCCTCAAATCAGGCTCTGTGCTGAGCATGAAGCCTCCTTAAGATTCTCCCTCTCCCTGTCTCTGCCCCCCTCCCCTGCTTGCTCACTCTCTCTCTCCGTCTCAATTAAAAAACAAAACAAAACAAAACATACTTGATTAATCCAAAAGAAAGCAGAGAAAGGAAAAATAAAGGCACAACTAAAAAGACAAATAAGAAAATATTTGCTGGTAGGAATTTAAATGATGCAGTCACTGTAGAAAACAGTTTGGCAGTTTCCCAAAATATTAAACAGAAATACCATATAATTCAGCAATTTTGTTCCTAGATAATGTAACCAAGAGAAATAAAAACATATATCCACCATGAATTTATACATGAGTATTCGTACCAGTATTACTTATAATAGTCAGAAAATAGAAACAACCAAAATGCTCATTGCCCAAAGAATGAACAAAATCACCAAACCCACACAATAAAATATTATTCAACCACAAAACCAAAAAAGAATAAAGTGCTGATTCATGCTACACAAGAATGAACGGTTAGAACATGCTAAGTGAAAGAAGGCACAAAAGAACATCTACTGTATGACTGCATATATGCAAAATATCCAGAACAGTCAAATTCACAGGGGCACAGAAAGTATATCTGGTAGTTGCCAGGGGCTAGGGAGAGGAAGACATCACAAATTACTCCAAGTATACCTCATTTCACTGTTCTTCACTTTATTACACTGCACAGAAACTGTATTTTTTACAAATTGAAAGCTTGTGGCAACCCTGTGTGGAGCAAGTACATAGGCACCATGGTTCCAACAGCATTTTCTCACTTCATGTCTCTGTTACATTTTAGTAATTCTCTGTATTTCAAACTTTTCATTATTATACTTGTTATGGTGATCTGTGGTCTGTTATCTCTGATGTTATCATTGTAATTGTTTTGGGGTGCCACGAACCCCAAAGGTGGCAAACGTAATACATGTATGTTTTTTGGTCCCTCCACCAACTGGCCATCGTGTTGACTGCTCCACCAACCAGCCATCCCCCATTTCTCCCTCTCCTCTTGTCTCCCTATCCTGAGACACAACAATATTCAAATTAAGCCAATCAACAACTCTAAAGCAGCCTATAAGTGTTCGAGTGAAAGACAGTTGAATGTCTCACACTTTAAATCAAAAGTCAGAAATGATAACGCTTGGTGAGGAAGACATATCAAAAGCCACGCCAAGCCAAAAGGTAGACCTCTTGTGCTAACCAACCAAGTTGTGGATGCAAAGGAAAAGTTCTTGCATTTCCTACTCAAGTGAACACATGGATGATAAAAAAATCAAAACAGCCTTATCACTCATAAGGGGGAAATTTTAGGTCTGGATAGAAGACCACACCAGCCACAGCAATCTCTTAAAGCCAAAGCCTAGCAAAGGAAAGCCCTAACTCTCAATTCTGTGAGAGCTGAGAGAGGTGAGGAAGATGCAGAAGAAAAGTTTGAAGCTGGCAGAAGTTAATTCATCTTACAGCCATCTCTGTAACAGTAAAAAGTGAAGCAGCAACTGCCGATGTAGAAGCTATATATATAGCAAGTACTCCAGAAGATTTAGCTAAGATAATTAATGAAGGTAGCTTCACGAAACAACAGACTTTCAACGTGGACAAAACACCCTCGAATTGAAAGAGATGCCATCTAGGACTTTCACAGCCAGAAAAGAGAGGTTAGTGCTTTGCTTCAAAGGACAGGCTAACATACCGGACGACTTTAAGTTGAAGCCAGTGCTAATTTACCATTCCGAAAATGCTAAGGCCCTTAGGAGTTAGGCTAAATCTACTCTGCTCTGTGCTCTACAAATGGGACAACAAAGCCTGGATGACAGCACATCTGTTTACAACATGATTTACTGAATATTTTAAGCCCATTGTTGAGACCTACTGTTGAGATTCCTTTCAAAATATTGCTCCTCACTGACAATGCATCTGGTCACCCAAGAGGTCTGATGTAGATGTACAATAAAATTAATGTTTTTGTGCCTGCTTATACAACATCCACTTTGCAGCCCTTGAATCAAGGAGTAATTTCAACTTTCAAGTTTTATTTTAAAAATACATTTCATAAGGCTATAGCTGCCATAGACAGTCATTCCTCTGGACCGATCTGGGAAAAGGAAACTGAGAATCTTCTGGAAAGGATTCACCATTCTAGATGCCACTGAAATGTTCATTTGACTCACTGGAAGAGATCAAGATATCAACATGAACAGGAGTCTAGAAAAGTTGATTCCAACC
Organism: Lynx canadensis; assembly: GCF_007474595.2. Lineage (NCBI taxonomy): Eukaryota > Metazoa > Chordata > Mammalia > Carnivora > Felidae > Lynx > Lynx canadensis. The sequence continues at coordinate 25,983,171 of NC_044312.2, forward strand.
CTCACGGATGACTTTGAGAGGTTTCAAGACTTGAGTAAGTAACTACAGATGTGGTGGAAATAGCAAGAAAACTAGATTTAGAAGTAGAGCCTGAAGATGTGACTGAATTGCAACAATCTCATGGTAAAACTTGAATAGATAGGGAGTTGCTTCTTATGGATGGGCAAAGAAAGTGGTTTCATGAGACAGAATGTACTCCTGGGGAAGATTCTGTTAGGACTGCTGAAATGACAACAGAAGATTATGAGTATCACATAAACTTAGTTGAGAAAGCAGCAGCAGGAGTTGAAAGGACTGACTCCAATTCTGAAAGGAGTTCTACTAGGAGTAAAATGCTACCAAACAGCATCACATGCAACAGAGAAACTGTTCATGAAAGGAAGACTGAATTGATGCAACCTTCTTCACTGCTGTCTTATGTTGAGAAAGTGCCACAACAGTGCCTGGGTGGCTCAGCCGGTTAAGCTTCCAAGTCTTGATTCTGGCTCAGATCCTGATCTCATGGTTCGTGAGTTCGAGCCCCACAGCTTGGGATTTTCTCTCTCTCCCTCTCTCTCTGTTCCTCTCCGGCTTGTGCGCTCTCTCGCTCTCTCTCTCTCTCCCTCTCTCTCTCAAAATAAATCAATAAACTTAAAAAAAGAAAGAAAGAAAGAAAAGAAATTGCCATAGCCACCTAAGCCTACAGCAACCACCACCCTGATCAGTCAGCAGCCATCTATAGTGCAAACATAACTTTTATATGCACTAGAAAACCAAAAAAATTCATTTGATCCACTTTATTGTGGTATTCACTTTATTTCAGTGGTCTGGAACCAAACCCACAATATCTCTGAGGTAGGTCTGAACTAATAAGTAAGAGATATCTTCCTGAAATATTTAAGAACTAGATAGTGGTGGTAGTTGCGCAACTGTGTGAATATACTAAATAACACTTAACTGTTTAAGAGAGTGACTATTATGGTATGTAAGTTATACCTTAATAAAAAAATTAAATAGACTAAAAATTCCAATTAAAATAAGTAGGGGTGCCTGGGTGGCTCAGTCACTTGAGCATCAGACTGTAGCTCAGGTCATAATCTCACAGTTCATGAGTTCGAGCCCCACATCAGGCTCTGTGCTGTCAGCTCAGAGTCTGGCACCTGCTTTAGAGCCTCTGTCTCCTCCCTCTCTGCCCCTCCCCACTCACATTCAGTCTCTCTCTCTCTCTCTCAAAATAACTAAACATTAAAAAATTATGTTAATTAAAGGGGGACATTTCATGATAAAAGTGTCAAGTAAACAGCATAATATAAAATTAATGTGCAAGAAATACATACATATTCCAATATATCAGCTTCACAATACATAAAGCAAAAACCTGAAAGAACTGAAAATAACCAAATCCACAACTAGTCATAAATTTTAACAGATATTTCTCAATGACTGATAGAATAAGCAGATAAAAAAAAAATCATGAATATAGGAGATCTGAACAACCCACCTTTGCAACCTGAACTAGGCTAGAACATTAAACCCAACAACCGCAGAGTATGTATTCTTTTCAAGAGCATGTTAAACATTTACCAAGAGACCATAATCTAGAAAATGAAGCAAGTTTCAACAAATAAAAATAATTTAAATCATAAATGAATGATTTGTGACCAATACAGAATTACACTAAAAATCAATTACTAGGGGCACCTGGGTGGCTCAGTCAGTTAAGCATCCAACTTCGGCTCAGGTCATGATCTTACAGTTTCTGAGTTCGAGCCCCAATGACAGCTCAGAGCCTGAAGCCTGCTTTGGATTGTGTCCCCCTCTCTCTCTCTCTCTGCACCTCCCCAACTTGCACTCTGTCTCTCTCTCTCTCCCTCTCTGTCTCCCTCAAAAATAAATGAACATTAACAAAATTGTTTAAATAAATAAATATCAATTACTGAAAGATAACAAGAGGAGCACCGGGCTGGCTCAGTTGGGGAAACATGTGACTCTTGATCTGGGGCTGTGAATTCAAGTCCCCCATGGGGTATAGAGATTACTTAAATAAATAAAAAACTTAAAAAAAAAAAGAAGGGAAATTAGAAATTCTGCCAGATGTATAGAAATTACAAAACCTGAATAACCATGAATCAAATACATGAAATCACAAAGAAAATGAGAAAATATTTTTATCTAAATGATCATAAAAATACGGCAGATAAAACATGGGATACTACTAAAACAGAACAAATTTCAGGCCTCTAAATGCACGTCACCAGAAATAAGACCAGTTGAAAACAAAACGTACTAAGCTTCCATTACAAAAAGCTAGAAAAAAAGGAAATTATTCCAAGCAAAGTAGAAACTAGAAAAAACTATTTAAACAAAAAAAATCAGTGAAACAGAAATCAGGTGGATAATAGAGAAAAATCAAGGCCAAAAGCCAATTCTTTGAAAGATTAACAAAATGGACAATCTGTAGGAAGATTCATCAAGAAAAAAACAGGACATACGATATAAACAATGAAAAGAGAGTTATAACTAGAAAGTCTACAGACAAAATGGTGCTGAGGACATTACAAACAACTATATTCCAACATATTTGTGAACTTCATTGAAATGAACAAATTCCCTCAAAAACACAACTTACTAAAACTGAAACAAGAAACCAAATCATTTGAATAGTCTTATAGCTATTAAAAAAGCTGAATCTGTAAGAAAACTCCAAGTCCAAATGGATTCACTGGTGAATTCTTTCAAATATTCAAGGAATAAATAATAGCAATATTACATTCTTCCAGAGTATAAAAATAAAAAGAGGACCCCTTTCCAACCTGTTTCATGAGGCCAGGACAGTCTTCATAACAATAGCTGATAAAGACATTAATAGAAAAGAAAATTGTAGGTCATGATCGTGAAAATAGCTGCAGAACCCCTAAATAAAGCAACAAATCAAAACCACCGGTTTACAAAAAGGATATACACAGTGTCCAAGTAAGTTTAGTCCAAAAAGGAAACTGTTTTAGCATTCTAAAATCAATTGCTATAATGACCATATGATTAAAATAAAGGAATACAAACATATATATCATTTCAACAGGTAAAATTTAATACCTCTTCACAGGTTTTCTGTGAATATAAATATAGATAGGTAGGTAGGTAGGTAGAGATGAAGGTTATTAAAATACACACACAGATAACATCATATTTAATGGTGAAATACTGATGCTTTCCTGATGACAAGCAAGGTCAAGAAGGTCGTGAACAAGACAAGAATGTCTTCTATACTTGATGTCTTAGTTTTTAAAACAAGCAAGAAAAGTCAATAAAAGGTAAAAAATTAGACGGGAACAAATAGAACTCTCATTATTTGAAGATGACACAATGTGTTCAGCAATTAGAGTAAGATAATTCAGCAAAACCACAGGAAACAAGGTCAAAGGCAAAAATCAAATGTATTTATATAGTAGTATCATACAGTAAGGCAAAAAGAAGCCAAATATAAGTGTACTATTTTCCACATAACAGACTACACAGAACTGAAAAATAATTACTGTTGCCATGTGCAACAAATGGATGAACCTCATAAATGCTGAGAAACAGAAGCCAGACAAAAGTACACACTATTCTCAATAAGTGTATCAAATCATCATGCTGAATATCCTAAACAATATTAAATGACAATTGTAGCTCTATAAAGCTAGGGGGAAAAGAGTACATTGTATAACTTTATTTATATTTATATATTATAATACATATTATATATTTATTACATGTATAATTTTATTTATATAAAGTTCAAGGACAAGCAAAACCTACTGTGACAGAAGTCAGAATAATGGTTACCTTTGGGGCTAAAGTAATATATATTTTGACTGGTTTGTGTTTACATGGGTGTATACATTTATATAAGTTCTTCAAGCTATACACTCATTATTTGTGAATTATATGCAAGTTATACCGTAATAAAAGTATAAAATAAGAAGTTTATTGGTAAATATTACATATTTTAAAAGGTATAAAAATTGTTTACATTATACATTTTGTGTTATATAACAATGAATCAACTCCATAAAAACTTAATATCTATTTATTTAATTGATCCTTTTGTTCCATGCTTTTTAAATTATGGACAAATTTTACCTTTAAAGTGATTCATTATAGTTCCATATCGAACAGAAAAGATAGAATGTTAAGATTACCAACCATAAAACCTAAAGAATCTAATGTTTTATTTACAAGAGTTTTCTGTAAAACCTCGGATTTGGACCTGCAGTATTTTCAAGCAAAAGGAAAAAGAGGAAAAAAAACCACTTTCCTCAAATTGTGGGAACCAGCCTTACCATCTCCCTCATCTAAAAATTATTTATATCTTTGACATATACTCACTTTATCTTTGTATAAGTCTTACTGATGGCTTATGAAAAATTATACTTGACAGTGTTAAATTCCACAGAGAAGTCCACACGACACATTGCCTGAGAAGTGTTCCCTAAGGGACTGCTTACACTCAGGCATACCTTTTCTTGATCCCTGGAGTAAATTCCAAGGAGCAACAGAATTCTACCTTTCTCCTTCTATTCCCTTAATCTTTGTTTTTGTTTATTGATGGTTCTTTGCTAAGTTTGGTTCTGGTTCTGTGACACTTATGGCCAATAAATTGTTCCCCAATGGTATGGGAAATGATCGAGAAGTCTTTTTTATGGCCTGAGCATGCGGTGATATTTGACTGATAGAGACAGGCATCTCTACTCTATTGCAGACAACAGAGAATTTGGTCACTCAATTTATATCTGTTTGTGAGAGAACAGGCTTCAATTCCACTGCAGAGAAGAGCTCGTTCATATACCTAAAGTCGTGAGTTTGGTGTTCTTTTACCCATGGCTGAAGTAAGACTGAAGTTGCAAGGTGTCTGGGTATGTCTGTAACTGATAGTCATTACCTGTCATCATAAAGAGTAATATATTTTCCTATTTTCAGGGGATATTAATAATTAGATTATAAAGCTCCTTAAAATATAGAAGCTCTGTTCTGGTTAGTTTATATACACTATTAAGAGCTTACATAAATCCAAAATTCCCAGAATTCCCAGAAAATAAAGAAACTGAATATATAAGACTAATAGGGTCAGCTGTTTTGATGGTGAAAACAGAACAGAGATGTGCTGAAGCCAGTGGAATTGAGATGTGGTCACTTCCAACTGAAAATGCCAGATATGCTATAATTCTTGATACCGTAATTTTATCAGACAAAAATCCTGTCCAATTCCTGTCCACTACACTCCCCACCTTATATATTCTTCCAAACTTTATGAATGTATCTATTCATATATATAAATGTTTTCATATTATATTAAGAATACATCCACACTAAGTATAAAAGCAATGTGTAAATATGCTACTTCGTGTACAAAAATGGAAAAATACATTTCTTCCTCTATTACAACCCACTTTTTGCATAAAAAAGTATCATATCTACACACCACTATGTAGTTGTCTAGTATTTCCTGCAGCATACTTCAAATTTCCATGAGTTCACAAAGAGTTTCTTTGCTGTTTTTACATTGTATGATACTCCACTGTGTAGATGTTCCACAATTTATTTAACCAGTCCCCTACTGATGGGATTCTTGCATGATTTCCAATCTTTTGCTATTACAAACAATGCTACGATAAGCTTCTAAATATGCCATTAATACATATGTGCAAGTATATCTGAGAGGCAAATTCTCCATAATGAAAAAATTCTTTTTATACATAAGCTGTTGTTTCTAGCGGGTTACTGGCCTTTTCTTACCTATTTTTAGGTCTTTGTATATTAAAGAGATCAGTCCCTCATCTGTAACATGAGTTCCAAGTATTTTTCCCAGATTGTCATTTGTCCTTTTTTTGTAATGCCGATGTTTTCTATTTTACGTGGTTGAATTTCACAACTCTTTCCTTTGTGGGTTTTGCGTTTTAAAGAATAGCTCTAGGGGCGCCTGGGTGGCGCAGTCGGTTAAGCGTCCGACTTCAGCCAGGTCACGATCTCGCGGTCCGTGAGTTCGAGCCCCGCGTCAGGCTCTGAGCTAATGGCTCAGAGCCCGGAGCCTGTTTCCGATTCTGTGTCTCCCTCTCTCTCTCTGCCCCTCCCCCGTTCATGCTCTGTCTCTCTCTGTCCCAAAAATAAATAAACTTTGAAAAAAAAATTTTTTAAATAAAAAAAAAGAATAGCTCCAAAGCCTTCCTTGACCCCCCAAATGTTTTTTCCCACGTATTCTTTTAAAATTTTTGTGATTTCATTTAATAAACATATCTTTAGTCATTTTAGAATTTATTCTTGGTATGAGGTATGACTTCAATTTTTTTTATTTTCCACTGATGCATACCAAGTTTCCCCCAAGGTACTTACTGAATAGCACACACTGTCCCTATGGGTTTTTGAGAGGCCATCTTCACCATATCTAAGTCTTCCTATGTGTCTGAATATATTTCTAGGCTTTCCATTCTATCCCATTATGCCTTCTATTCAGGTACCAGCACCACAAAGTTTTAATTATTGAGACTTTATAGTATAGTATCTGGTTGTATTTAGTCCTTGCTTCTTTTCTTCTTCCCAAAGTTCCTTGGTGAAGTTATTTAGCCAAGATCAACTTATTTTCTAGATCAATGTGTCTAGGTTTTAAAAAATCGTTATTATTACATAAATTTATAATAAACTGATAATTTTTTTAATGTTTATTTATTTTTCAGAGAGCATGAGCAGGGGAGGGGCAGAGAGAGAAGGGGACAGAGGATCCAAAGTGGGCTGTGCCCTGACAACCGTGAGTCCGATGTGGGGCTCAAACTCACAAACCATAAGATCATGACCTGAGCCAAAGTCAGACACTCAACCAGCTAAGCCACCCAGGCAGCCCAATAAACTCACATCTTCATGATGTTGAATATCTCCAGCTACGAACAAGGTGTATCTTTTCATTTCTTCCAAATGTCTTTTATGTCCTTCAGTAATGTTTTATTTTTAATTCAAATATGTCAAATGTTAAATTTATTTCTGGGTATTTTATTTCCGTTTTTCTTAAAATTGGCACTTTTTCTTCCATTACATCTTCTAACTTCTAACTAGTTACTATCTGATACACTATTATTAGCCCTATTGTGCAGATAGGAAAACTGAAATGCACTAACACATCTCAGTCATTCCAGATGTGGCGAGCTGTTTTTCTCCTGGAAGTTTCCACTTTTACATCCTGAGGAAGACACTGAAATAAACCATTCACATCTCTAGAGACACACTAGACTGCCTAACAGACACCACAACACTCTGCCTCACTGAATGTTCTCTTCAGAAGTTTCCTCTCTAAAGCCATGGGAAAAAGTACCAGTAGACTTCCAATTCAAGACCGCACGTATGTTAAGAAAGAGATCTCTCTTTTCTCTCCAAGTCTCTGAAAAGTCTCTGAAAGCTAAATAAAAGGAAACAAATCCTTAACAGAATGGTATGGGTGGAAGCAGCAGGACAGAGGTCTTGATAAGCAAGTGGGACCACAGTAAATGGTAAACCCAAAGAGGAAAACAGGCCTAAGGAGGCTACACTCCCACTTCTCTCCACAACAAAAGAGGTATTTGCCCCTAAGGAATTAATAAAAACTGGAAAATCACTCTGTAAAGAAATTTAACCATCAATTAGAAGGATCAGGGCTCCTAATGTGGGTGTCTGCACCTACGAGAAACTAGATGCATCATGGGACTACTAAAGAAAACAGTAAGGGAAAGAGGCAAAGAAGGGCAGACATCTAGCTTAGTAGTTAAAAGCATAAATTCCATTCAGTCAGAAAAAATACCACATGTACACTAAATAAATAGTCACAAAGCTAAAGAAGACAATAACACAAATGTATTATTTACAGGTACCAGTGCATATGCTATGTCTATATAAAAAAAAAAAAAAAAAAAAAAAAACCTTAAGAACTATTTCCCTACTCAGATTGAATTTGGAAGATTAAAGATTTTACTGGTGGCCTAAATAAACAGTATAAGGAATACATCAAATCAAAAAAATAAAAATGTAAAGAGAAATATATCATGATTAAAGGACAGATTAGGAAGACTTGATATGTAATAAATAGGTTCCACAATGAGACACTTATTGTAGATAGAAGAGAGGGGAAAATTAAATAAATAATAAGTAATAATAAAAAGTTCTGTTCTAACATGAAAACTTCAATCTATGAATTGAAAGTCACTGAGCTCCAAGCTGAAGAACTAAGGATAAAATACATGTAAGTAAGGATAAAAAGACTGTGTTACAAGCATTCAGACAGAAAGTACAAAAAAAAAAAAAAAAAAAAAAGGCACGAGTACAGGCAAGAAATCAGAGTACATCATTCATGGAACTTATGTGAACAAAATACTCAAGAAAATACCAACAAAAAGCCAAATGTACCAGAACAGACACATGAAGATGGAAGAGGATAAAAAGGAAACAGCATTGGTCCTGACCAATAATACATATAATTAAATGTGAATAAATGACAAAAAGTATTAAAACATCTGAGCAAAAAACTGGGGTTTGGGGTGGGGTAAGATGCTGGTAAGTTTAAAAGAGTATCCAAAGGGGACTGAGAGAAAGAGGATGGAAAAGTATTCTAAAGATCTTGTCTTAAGAGGAAGAGAAGTAGAAAAGAGAACCATGGTGGAAAAAGACAGCACACCTGAGTGGAAGAAATTATTTGATTCTCTAATAATAAAGAAAATACATATTTGAATATAAGAGCATGGAAAGAGAAGCTAATCATTAATGGAAAGTAAAACTATAGCATATCTTCTAAAATTAAATGTCCAGAAAGGTTTTGCTTGTTCTCATTTTAATCTTGCTAGGCTATCACTTGATTGTTTTTTAAGGAAATTGACTATATTACATTTACAAACAATACTTTATATGTTCCAGGGGTTTTCATTTACAGAGTTGGAACATGCAAATGACTGTTTAAGGGAGTTTTCATGTTTCAGTAAAATGCAAAAGTTAAGGAAAAATTGGTTTTTAAGGTTTAAATAAACAACCTAATAGCCAGGAACTTTGACATACTTTTCTATCGTTTCTGTACTCTAAGGCCCTTCTTGAACATCAAAAAACTCATACAGGCAGGTAGAAGAAAGGTTTACCTTGGATTCCATCCCAAAGAGTTTAATTACTGAAATACCAAGAAAGCCCTGTACTAGCATGCCTCATGGTTAAGACAGATTTATTTCATAGATTATAAAGACAGCCCAAAGGCTAGACTCCAATACTGCATAAAATTTTCTGAGATTAAGTGATGTTCATATCAGACTTTGCTGATCATAATTAAATTTATTATCCTTGTGACACTGGTAAGAATATGTTAGGTGAAAATTATAGTTTATGTTGAAAGAATATTTTAAGGACTCACCTGTATTCTAGATCACACATTCAGGGTTATGGAGTAATACTCATCTTTTTTGGCAAGATACATTTTTTTTGGTATCATACATAACAGATTATTAAGGGCGAGATGCCTATGAGAAGTCACAGAGTATAAAACAGACCTGGGTTGTAATATAGGTATACATGTCATTGGTTAATTATTAATGCTACCTCTCTATCCTTCCAGGCTCATAAAAATTGAGGAACCCAAAATCAAAAAAATTTCTGCAGACGACTTAAGAACAGCCATGGAATTAAAAGCAAGGAATTGTGGAATAGCTTTATAGGCTTCCAGAGAAATTTAGCCATCAAAAGAAATCATTCTAAATCTAAAAGAAAAGTAAGAGCCTAGAAGAAATAGAATACCATATTCCAAAGCCATTGTTACCTATTAGGATTGCTGCAGTTATCTTCTAACTCACAGTATCATTTCCAATAAGGCCGAGAATTAATGAAGCAACCAACAAATCAAGTGCATGAACTATTATTAGTCATATGATGCTATAAACCAATGAAGACACCGCAAAATAAATTAAAACATGTTCACCAAACTATCTGGTTTAACTAAAGTTACAAGTTTCTCTTTTCACCTAAAATCACCTTATTACGGAGTTAGAGCAAAGATCTTATTGAAAGATCTGGGCATCTACAAACGGATTTTAAAAGCACACAGTTCTAGGACCACCTGGGTGGCTCACTCAATTGGGCATCCAACTCTTGATACATGCTCAGATCATGATCTCGTGGTTCTGGGCGGCCCGCACTGGGCTCTGCACTGATGGCCCAGAGCCTGCTTGAGATTCTTCCTCTCTCTCTGCTCTTACCCTGCTCGCACTTTCTCTTTTTCAAAAATAAATAATAAACTTTTTAAAAAATGTATTAAAAACACATAGTTCTGAAGATGTGGTTCATTTATGCACTATATCATCTCTGTAAGTGTTTCGAACTATTATATCATACTTGCCAGGCTATGTATCTGCCAGTAACATAATACTACAGAAGACTAAACTAGATTATATGACAAACATTTCTAATCTTAAATGCCAAAGAACCAGAACCCTTATGATAATGAGTTAGTAATAACTGTTAGGTGTTCTAGAGGTCATTACTTAAAAAAAAATTTTTTTAATGTTTATTTTTGAGAGACAGAGACAGAGTGAGAGCAGGGGAGTAGAAAGAGAGGGGGACACAGAATCTGAAGTAGGCTCCAGGCTCAGAGTTGTCAGCAGCACAGAACCCCATGCGGGGCTCAAAACCACAAACCATGGGATTGTGACCTGAGCCAAAGTCGGACAGGACCCTCAACCGACTGAGCCACCCAGGCACCCCATAGAGGTCATCACATTTAAAAGATCACATTATTATATGCATTAGTTCACTTTTATGTTCACTGAATAAACTATACACATCACCATTGCTCAAAATCCCTCAAAGAATTTCAGAACTAAGATGTCAGCTTTAAAGTCTCTTAAAAGTTATCATTTACCAGAAAATAACCTTTAGCAGCTAAATGTTTCACTAAAGTCTTTCACTTTCTTTTTTTTTTTATTTTTTTTTCAACGTTTATTTATTTTTTTGGGACAGAGAGAGACAGAGCATGAACGGGGGAGGGGCAGAGAGAGAGGGAGACACAGAATCGGAAACAGGCTCCAGGCTCTGAGCCATCAGCCCAGAGCCTGACGCGGGGCTCGAACTCGCGGACTGCGAGATCCTGACCTGGCTGAAGTCGGACGCTTAACCGACTGCGCCACCTAGGCGCCCCAAAGTCTTTCACTTTCTTTTTTTTTTTTTATTTTTTATTTTTTAAAATTTTTTTTTTTCAACGTTTATTTATTTTTGGGACAGAGAGAGACAGAGCATGAATGGGGGAGGGGCAGAGAGAGAGGGAGACACAGAATCGGAAACAGGCTCCAGGCTCTGAGCCATCAGCCCAGAGCCTGACGCGGGGCTCGAACTCATGGACCGCGAGATCGTGACCTGGCTGAAGTCGGACGCTTAACCGACTGCGCCACCCAGGCGCCCCAAGTCTTTCACTTTCAAGATCAATCACACCTGGGTTCAAAATTTTGCTCTACCATATACTACAATGTGGACTATGTGTGACTTTCTGAGCGATAATTTCCTCATCTGGAAAATGGGGAAAATAGTACCTATTTTATAGGCTTGATACACAGATAATTGACATCCTGTACATAACATATTTGGCTTAATATATTGCATATAACAACTCCAAAATTAAATTTTTCTGTCTTAAAATAATTAAAACATCTCTGCTTTTCCTTTTTTGCCTCATATTCCTTATTTACAAAAGGGCTCTTCCAATGATGTTTAAGGACTACTGAATTCTAAGGACTGTGACAATCTTTAAATATTCTAGTTGAATTACTATTTTACCATAGTGATAATGGTAGAAAATAACTTCACTCTACAAATAAGAAATCAGAAAATGAGACATTTGTGAGTCAGCGGTACAAGTTTGAACTACTGCTAAGAAGGAGACTGGGCAACTCCCCACAGGGCTAGAATGTAAGAAAAAGTATCCTTTCTTCCAACCAAGTCTAAAAATAAATGCTATTCTAAAGGCTACTGGGACAGACATGAACACCCCTCCATGAGTATTTCGTCCTAACGCAGATGACAGCTGGGCAGCACCAGAAACCTACATTGTAGGTATGGTAGAACTTTATACTCTTATCAGACACGGTGTCTCAACACAATGCTATTTTTCTAAGAATGAATTTAAAACGTAGCTTAGAATCTATTCAGAGAAAAAGAATAGCACACACAATCTTTTGCCCTTGCTGTGTGCGTATGTGACTGAGTGTGTATAAGTGGAAATTAACTAGAATGTAAACAATAAGGACAGTTTGATTTAATGTAAGATTTTAAAGAAACACATGAAGACTCTTCTGTATATTTTCTTAATGATTAAATTGCTTTTACTAAAACAACTCTAACATTGAGTCTACTATTTGGTTCTCCCAAGGCTACAGCTGCAACTCCTACCATCCAACCCTTCACCTCCGACACCCACACACATTTTTTTCTGCTAGGCATTTTAGCTGGAACGCGGCTGTGAATGTTGTAAAGGCACCGTGCCGCCGTGTTTCCTCATGTCTTACTGCTGGATAGGTGAGAAACACTACATGAAATATGGCCTTACTCAGATCTCTCTGTTGCGCTTACAAATAAAAATAAAGTAAGATCAAACCCCAAAGACCTATTTGGTCTGGGAGAGCCATGAAGCTATTCAGATATGAAATATCACAATAAAAAGGATCAATGCTTTGTGGTGTATCATGGTTTCCTAAAACAAAGCAAGTACTAACAGAGCTCAGCTTCTCAGGATGAAAATGCTATCACATAGGCTTGAGGAAAAGAAAAGTTTCATCTTGCACAGATTTGCTCTCAAATTTAACAATCAAAAGAAAATCCCAGATAGTCTCCTGTTGTCTAACAAGTAAATTGAGAATGACATCACCAAATCTATTACAACAAAGTCCTGTTTCTTCCTTTGACTAATATCCCAAAATAACTTTTATAGTTTTAATACCAAGTCAAACAGTTTTAACACAGACAAAATAAATACTGTATTTCTTCTAACTGTTCATGAGACACTGCCATATTGTAAGGAATTTGTGTAACATCAGCATATCTTGGGAGAGAAGCAGCTTACTCAAATAAGAAAGGACAAATAAAATTATGGGAAGAATGAGAAAGTTGATACAAAAATAAGAACTTCATATGCTAATAATTCATTTTAATACTTTGAACATTAAATTTTTCTTCAAAATTTAAAACATACTTGTTCATTATAACCACTGAGTGACAAACTTAATGTAGCTTATCAGGACTTCCTTATATTCAATCCCTTCTGTCCTTTATCCTAGACGTTATTTTTAAGTTTATTTATTTATTCTGAGACAGAGAGACACTGTAAGCAGGGGAGGGGCAGAGGGAGAGGGAGAGAGAGAATTCTAAGCAGGCTCCGAATGGTCAGCACACAGCCTGACATGGGGCTCTATCTGACAAACCATGAGATCATGACCTGAGCTGAAATCAAGTCAGATGCTTAACTGACTGAGCCACCTAAGTAGCCCTATCCTAGGCTTTAAAGATAAAGAAATTCTTTAACTTCAGAGAGACTCTTCTTGAACATTAAACATAAAGACAAGCTCTGGTGTAAATAATGGTATGTTCACCTACCCAAGTATGCACAGGTAAAATTATTAAAAGATGTTTAATTGCTCATGTGGGTGACAGTGATAATATGTAGAACAAACTTCTTCAAGAGGTGTTTTAGTAACTCCAAAAGAATGAATCTGCTAACCATGTTCGGGGGAAAAAATGCCTTCTAAAATCTGTAACAGCATGAATAAACCAATGGTCTGTCTCCACAAGCTGGGGAAGATCTTTACCAGTACCACCAAACTTTGAGAACTGCTTAATGGGGAAGCATTTCCTAAAAATTTCAATTATGAAGTTACAACTAGAGATTGAAAACCAAGAAAGATTCGCAAGGGAGGAGGGAGGGGGAAGGGGAATGAGATAGAAGATCAGAGACAAGAGTAAGGATCAAACCCATGAAATAATTTGTACTTATAGTCAAAATGTTTTACTTGAGTGAATAATGCAGCAAAAGCATCCACGCACATGCACACACACAAACATTCCAAGAAAAAGAGGAAGAAAAAATCTTATTACATTCAAATTCAGATCAAATCTATTAGGTACAAATCAGATACAGGAAGGAGTGCTAGTTCATTCATTATGAGTCTCTACTTGAAATTCCTGAAATGCTACTACAAAACCTGTCTAACACCTTCTCTTCCTGGTGTTCTAACAAGTCATTTAAAATGCATTTTATAAGCTCAGGGCATGTTGTGGAATGAAGAGAGCTATGTACAACTAGAAACTTTTTCTTTTCAGCTCCAAACCTTCCCCCCACAGAAAAGACAGTCCTACTAGAAAAGAGATTAAAACAGAAAAAATGGGAAAGAGGTGTGGGGTGGAGGGAGTGGCGGGAGGAACAAAGATGAGAGAGAGAGAGGAGAGAGAGAGAACTGCGAATTCCACAATTACCTGAAGTTGTCTTCCCTTTCTCCCTCTTCACTTCCAGACACCTGAGTTGGAATTTCAGAATCCAACCAGAAGACACTATCATCTCCTGAAGTGCTACTCTCACTTTCAGTCTCCATCTTGTATTCGAAAAATGTAAACCTCAAGGCATGGATAAAGAACACCACCAATGTTCAAGTTGTTCAGCTCTGTTTATGTACACTCAGGTGTGTGGCTGATACACAGTGATATGTGATCGTGCCGGGCCACAGTCTATTACGTGCTCGCTTAATTACAGTTGGGGTAAAGACAGGAAATCACATATAGCACACTCACCGCCTCTGAGTGCTGCACCTGTGACACCAGAGTCCCTCCCACTGCCTCAGGCTCTGTGACCTACATAACCAAACGCAAAACCCAAATGAAGGTGGTTTTTCCCTAATTTATTTAGTAACTATTTTTCTGTTCTCAAAGTTTCCAGTTAATAAGTTAAAAATAGGCATTTTCAAAGTGCAGGATGCTCTTATTTTGCTATCTCAGACTTAAGAAAGGTAAACAAAAAAGTAAAAAGGATAACATTTTATGTAAAAGTCTCCTGGGCCAACCACAATGAGAGACACACTTACAGACCTCACGGTTAAAAAGGATCACAATTCAGAGAGAAGGTAAGCCTGCTGTAGGGACCTGCAGGCCTTCTAATATTACATCCATCTTTCCTTCCCCTCAGTAATAACTGCCAGATACACCTTGCTCAGGTATCCAAAACGGGACATAACAGCCGGGCTTGTCCATAGCCTTTTAAAGAAAAATGAATAAATACCGTAAGTTAAAAGACATTGACTATTACATCAAATAAAGGCATGCGACACTTTTACACATCATTTAAATTGCAGATGCCCATGGGAGCAATACAATGACCTGCTGGGAAATGAGTGAAAAGTATAGCATCTGTAACACTGGCAACAACAACTGTTACTTAGAAAACAGCCATGTTGTTACCAACCACTGACATGTCAGATATTCATCTTTTGGCCCAGCAATTCCCTTTCTAGGAAACTGCCTTATTTTCACAGGTGGAAATAAGAACTGAACTGAAATATTCATGGCAGTCAACTTTATAACAGCAAAATAGAATAGCGAAAACAATCTAACTTGCTCATTAACAGAAAACTGGATAACCAAATTATGGAATACCCATCAAAGGGAGTGCTATACAGTTGGGTAAATGAGAAACACAAGGCAGCCCTATTGGTCATGATGTGAAACAAACCCTAAGGCCCACCATTAAGGCAAAGAAGAGAGAGGTAAAGGTGTAGAACAGTATATATGATTTGTTCCCATTCACATTTTAAAACAGGAAGGGGAAACACACATGGCTAACACGTGCAGAATATGCAGAGAAGGACAGCATGCGATCTCCGAGAGAAAACACAGCCAGACAAGAAGAATGAGAGGGAGACAGGTTTTCACTGTACCATGTGCACACAATGCTTGGAAAATAATAACTAATGTTAATATAGTCTTTATATCCCTCAGCAAACAATCCAATTTTTAAGTATTATTTTAAATCAGGTCTTTTTTTTCCTCCTAAGCAGTCCTAACTCCTTGAATCTGTTTCATGAATCCAACTTATCTCTCCTTTTAATCATTTATTTTGTTTTCATTACTGTC
Organism: Lynx canadensis; assembly: GCF_007474595.2. Lineage (NCBI taxonomy): Eukaryota > Metazoa > Chordata > Mammalia > Carnivora > Felidae > Lynx > Lynx canadensis. Next base: position 25,999,281 of record NC_044312.2, read on the forward strand.
ATTGATTTGCCTCACTTCCTCAAGTCCTTTTAAACATGAAAACATGAACTGGAAGCAGTCTTTTTACACAGAATAGTGAGGGCAGTCTGAGCAATACAAGCTCACTCAGGAAATCTTTTCTAGTCCTGCTGCCACTGCAGAACCTCCCCCAGACACCCCTGCTGCAGCGAGCCTTCAATCCCACCAACCTGACCTATGCACCAAGCCAACCTTCCACAGGCCTCACAGGTTTTAAGTTATTTATTTACTTATCTCTCTCTGAAAGAGAGAGGGAGAGAGAGAGAGAGAGAGAGAGAGAGAGAGAGAGAGAAAGCAGGGGGAGGGGCAGAAAGAGAGGAGGACAGAGGATCTGAAGCCGGTTCTGCGTTGACAGCGAAGAGCCCAAAGCAGGGCTTGAACTCACCAACCTAAAGATCATGACCTGAGCTGGAGTCAGACACTTAACCAACTGAGCCCCCCAGCACCCCAGGCCTCGCGGTTTTGCCTCTACTATCAGGAGTCTTAAAAAAATGGTTTTAACTTCAAAATCAACATGCGTTCTGTTCCCTTCGGTAGTTAATGAAAATCTAGCAGAAACATAAGGTAGCAGGGGGCATGCAAGGAACAAAGTGGAGTCAATCACTGGGGCTACCAGAAGCTGAGGAGGAGCCACCTTCCTGAAGACTACAATTGCTTTAACCCTTTTTCCCCTGATCGACTTAAAACCTGAAACCGTTATCAGGCTTCACTTTCCCAACAAATTGTAGTGGGGCACAAGTCTCTGACCTACACCACAGGAGTCACCATCAATAGTTGAGACTGAGTTGACTCTCTATCTTCTACTGACCAAGAGGTAAGGAAGAAAAGGGAAAGGGGAGTTCCTAAACCCACTGCAACAAGAGAAAAAGCAATTCTAGCCACAGTTTAAGAATCTGAAATTAGAATGCGTTTTATGCAAGAAAAAAATTTTAAAGTGGCTTATTTTTCTAGCAGCAGTTAAGTAGTAATAATAACAGCAAACATATACTGAGTACTTTCATGTGCCAAGCAATGTGCTATGGTTCTTAGAAACTTAGTTATAATTAATTATGTAATTCTCACAGAATAAGCTATTTATAATCCTTATAGGTGAAGAAACTGAAGGTTAGGGTAATAATTCATCCAGGGTTACTCAGTTTATAAGTGTGCATTAAAAATACTTTTTAAAATCTAACCACCAAGGGGCACCACGGTGGCTCAGTCAGTTAAACATCCAACTCTTGGTTTTGGTTGAAGTCACAAGTTTGAGCCCCACGTCGGGCTTCATGCTAACAGTGCAGGGCCTGCTTGGATTCTCTCTCCATCTCTCTGCCCCTCCCCTGCTCACTCTCTCTCTCTCTCTGTATAAAAATAAAAATAAAATAAATAAAATAAATCTAACCTCCATGTAAAATGTTATTTGTATGGGAAGAATATGTGGTTTTCCTTCTGGTCCACATTCAGCTCATTAGCCTGGCTGGCTTTAATCTCATAGGTTATTTTTGCTCTTTATTTTCTTTCTCTCTTCTTTCTTTCTCTCTTTCTCTCTCTCTCTCTCCCCCTTTCTCTCTCTCTCTCTCTCTCTCTCTCTCTCTCTCCCTCTCTCTTTCTTTCTTTCTTTCGGGGGGGGGGAGACACTGACCTGCATTCATTTCTACACAGCATCCCCCACACATTTGGGCTGACTACTAAAAAAGAGTGCAGGTAGGAGATCACACAAAACGGCAGCAGAGCAGCAAGAGAACTGAGGTCTTGATTTCAGTGCTCCTTTTCCCACTCTTTAAGTTAAAGTTTTTCTCAGATCGCTTCAAAACAGCACACAGTGGGGTGCCTGGGTGGCTCAGTGGGTTGGGCATCTGACTTTGGCTCAGGCCATGAGCTGGAGCCCTGCGTCAGGCTGTGTGCTGACAGCTCAGAGCCCGGAGCCTGCTTCAGATTCTGTGTCTCCCTCTCTCTCTGCCCCTCCCCCGCTCATGCTCTGTCTGTCTCTCTCTCTGTCTCTCTCTCTCTCTCTCTCAAAAATAAACAAACATTAAAAAAAATTAAAAAAAAAAAACAAAAAAACAGCACACAGCACATAGCCAGAAGGTCAATATCCCCTAAACTGGGCACCAAGCTTTGTCCACAGAATGGTTCACAATTATGACTCTAAACACAAATATACCGAACAGACTCCAGAAAATTATATATTCTCAATGTGAATAGCATGTGTCTAGGTATTATCTACATCTACATATATATATGTATGTATGTATGTATCAAATAATTCTTTGGAAAGAAAAGTTAAGCAAGTATCTTCCTAAAATATTTGCGATTGAAGATTTTCTTCCAAATATAAGCAGCACAATCCATAATAGACAAATGTCATCCATCATTAATCATTCTTATACTAGGTATTCATTCAAAATTTCAGATTATTTATATATTTAAATTGTTTTTCTAACCAATTGTAGGTGGTTTGTAGGTTTCCTACATTGAAATAATTAACTTCAAAAGAATAACTATTTTCTTACTTATTACAGAATATTCATGTATTCTGGATCATCATACAGAGACATCTGCTTCAGTTTATAATATATCTAAAGGGCAAACAATTATGAATATGTCATTTTATTAAAATTTATTTAAATAGAATGTTATTTGTTTATAAATAAATGCATTTCATTAAAATAGCTAAAGAATACAATTAATTTAATATGATCCTCAATTGGTCACTTGAAACATAACAGAAAAAGTCTATTTGGCTGGAAAATGAAACATACCATGTCAGAGCAGGTTTTGCCTCATCAGAAATATATATTCAGAGATCTGTGAACAACTCTCCAACAAAAGCTAAATAAAATTTCCAAAAAATGGATACCTTAACAATATATCATCCCTATTACAAGAATATATGCATTTAAAAGTATATGTTCTATTTCAAAAAGCTGTTTTATGAAGCTAAAAATATTTTTCAGTAGAAATGTAAATCAGACATTGGTTCAAATCTCAACATATCACTTATAAATAGTGTGGTTTGAGGTTAAGTAGCTTAAATTGAGTCTCAGTTTGGTTTGGTAATCTCTAAAAAAGAAATAATAACATTGTAAGGTTGTGTGGATCAGAAATAATGCATGTGATGAAACTATCATACTGTACAGTGAAGATAAGATCCTCTGTAAATGACAGCCATCAAGCTCATCATCACTGACACCATTTAGATGTTTTTATTGTTGTAATTATAAAAACTGAGAAATAAGATATTTAATCTGCAAATATTTGGCTTTTTTTAGTTTTATCACTTTATAATCACCCTTATTTAAAAGAGAGTAGTAATCTCATAAATAAAAGGAAACAAGTCCCAACTAAGATATAATTTTCTACTTATCTGAACCCCTTTCATGAATGTGAAGGATGGAAAATCAAAAATTAGAACAGAAAGCTCATATACTCCCTTCATCACATTAAAACAAAGATTACAAAGTACATATAAAATTAGATCAAAGACAATTCAGCATGACATTTCCAATCTCCTTAACAAGTGATGTTAAGTGGAAATTTCCCAAGTGTATGCACAAATTCTCTCGAAATTTAACTAAAATCATATACTGTTTTTAAATTATGTTCTGTATCTTTAGCTAAACAAGCAAAGATTAAAAGCATAATTTTGGGGGTGCCTGGATGGCTCAGTAAGTTAAGCATCAGACTGGCTCAGGTCATGATCTCATGGTTCCTGAGTTCAAGGCCCATGATGGTCTCTCTGCTGTCAGTGTAGAGCCCGCCTCGGATCCTCTGTCTCCCACCCTCTCTCTGCACACTCTTGCTCTCTCTCTCTCAAAACTAAACTTTTAAAAATAAATAAATATTGAAAACATACTTTGTGGTATTAAAGTTTAAAAATGTGTAATATTTCTTATAATGTATAACTCTACCTTCAATAAATACATAATCTCAGACTACATTTTCACTGGATCAGTAACTACCATCAATTGTTACACGATCTAGAATCTTCATCTTGTGTAAATACTGGTTAAAGAAATATACTATGACAGTCTACTTAATCAGACTTCTTCAACATAATTTTTAACCACAGTGCTATATATAGTCTGTTTGGTATCAGTAACTTGAAAAAAAAATCTAGAAACACTATATACAGTAGATTCCATTATTATAAGAAAAATTGTGTGTGTGTGTGTATGTGTGTGTGTGTGTGTGTGTGTGTGTGTGTGTGCATGTATGGCATAACATTATATACATATAGCTTGGGAGACCATATAACAAAAATACTGTGTGATTTTTACTTTCTTTATCTACAATTTTGCTAATTTTTAACACAAAAGTGTGTTAGCTGTTTTGGTTAACTCATAAGTTAAAAGATCCATTCCATAGTTTCTTCTCTTGAATACTTGAGAATTATTACCCTAGAATATACCTCATCTACCCAAGAAATCAACAACAAAATTTTAAAAATGCTTATTGAATACATATGAGTGAATGACAGAAAAATTTACATCCCAAGCATAGGGAATATAAAGTTCAAAAATAAATAAAGTCAGTGTGAATAAATAAGGCAATCTTTTTATACAGACCAAGGCAAATCTAAAATGAAGAGAAAGATACATAGATTTATATTCAAGTTTGAATGACACATTAATTAGGGATTGAGTATCTGCCAATTTCTTCCAATTTGGCTGGAACCAGACAGTAAGTAATATTATAATCTGTGGTGCTTTTCATGTGATGTGTTCAAAAGATGTAGTGAATGCAAAGTACATCTTATGATGTCTCAAAAAGTACTTCAAAATAATAAAATTGTTTCTTAAGTGTCAATTCAGAATCTTCAAATTATATCACTGTTCCCTTGAGGTAAGATAAGCATGTTTAGAAACTGAACTAACTTGGGGCGCCTGGGTGGCGCAGTCGGTTAAGCGTCCGACTTCAGCCAGGTCACGATCTCGCGGTCCGTGAGTTCGAGCCCCGCGTCGGGCTCTGGGCTGATGGCTCGGAGCCTGGAGCCTGTTTCCAATTCTGTGTCTCCCTCTCTCTGCCCCTCCCCCATTCATGCTCTGTCTCTCTCTGTCCCAAAAATAAATAAACGTTGAAAAAAAAAAAAAAAAAAAAAAAAAGAAACTGAACTAACTTGTTATTTACTGATATGCAATTTATTAAGCTGTTTCACAGTTATAAGTAGCATTCAAGTTAAATATACAAAGCAACTGAAAACAATTGCTAAGTACAATTTCTGAGTACCCATGGTTTCCATTTAGGAAATCATGTTGGAATTTTATTAATTTAATGAAGTTCAGATGATCCAAATTCCTCTGTGCTTATCACCTATGTGAACTCAGGAGTTCTATTTCCTCATCTGATCAGAATAACCATCCCCAATTGTATCGCAATTGAAGTGATTATATGAAACAATATATATAAAATATCTACCAAAACATTTGTGAATAATAGGTGCTAAACAAAACCGAGAGGTATAATAAAAGAAAGATGTTTCACGAATCTATGTTTTAGGTCTACTAAAAAATGTTAAACTGCTTCAGAAGAATTAAAATTCTCATGAGACAAGGACTCTTTTTTAAATTAGTAAAATATCATCATCTCACCAAAAGTGATTAGCCAATAATCCATTAATATCTTCAATACGTAGTCAATGTACAAGACTTTCCAATTGCCATGAACCTTTTTTTAAAAAACAGTTGGTTTTTTTGAATCAGAAAGTCCACACATGGTATTTTAGTTAATAAGTCTCTTGAGTCCCTGGTGATTTAAAGGTACCCCCCCCCCGCCTTTATTTTTGCTGTACATCTGTTGAAGAAACCAGGTCCTGTATATTCTCTAACACTCAGGATTTTGCTGATTATATGCCAACAGTCTGGTTCTACAGGCTCCTCTAGCTCTCATATTTCCTTTACAGGCATTAATTCTTAAAAGCTATGTGGAATGCTTTAGTTTGATATTTTCTGCCTTATTTGCCAATCTTCTAAAATAAGTATTAATCAAATGAACAAATACTAAACAAACAAAATGATAAAATGATAGAAATGCAAAGACAAAAGTAACCAAAGGCCATTGATCATACACTCTTGCAATAAGGTATTAGTGGAACAGCTACCCAAGGCAATGCACATTAAGAGGTTTCAAGCATTGGTTGACTTTTACCTAAATGGGCCCTTGCATCTTCTACTGGCATCTATGATATTTCTATGTCTCCTGCGACATGATCTACTGAGTTCACTGGCAATACCTGTACACATCTGAACCTATGACTACTAAAACTCAACCCAGTATGTTTGCCATTAGTCCCTATCATTTTTTTTAAGTTTCATTTTTATTTTTTCTTATTTTTTTAATGTTTTTTTTTATTTATTTTTGAGACAGAGACAGACAGAGCATGATTAGGGGAGGGGCAGAGAGAGAGGCAGACACAGAATCTGAAGCAGCCCCCAGGCTCTGAGCTGTCAGCACAGAGCCCAACCCGGGTCTTGAACTCACGGACTGTGAGTTGACCTGAAGTCGGATGCCCAACCGGCTGAGCCACCCAGGCGCCACGTCATTTTTATTTATTTTGAGAGAGACAGAGACAGCACAAGTGAGGGAAGGGCAGAGAGAGGGAGAGACAGAGAATTCCAAGCAGGCTCTGCACTGTGGGGCTCAAACTCACAAACTGTGAGACCATGACCTGAGCCAAAACCAAGAGTGGGACACTTAATTAAGCCGACTGAGCCACTAGGCACTCCAGTCCTAATTACATAACATAACAGCTACTACCCTTAAAAGAGAGCACAGAAACATTATCATTACTCCTATCTGGGCTGTAACTAAAAACAACGGATACCCTAGAATAAACTATCAATTAGATGAATAAAGTTGAAATATGGAAATGCACCATTACCTAGTATACTAAATCTAGTTCATTAACTTTGAAACATTTGAAATTAAATAATTACTAGGAATCAAGAAGTCAAAGATTTACCTATAACAGGCTGCACATCTTAGAAAACACTAATTCATAACAGAGATAAACAATAAACCTTCATGAGCTTGGAAATCTCACATGTTAGTACAAAATAACATAGTTTGTGGAGAACTAGACCATCTCCTCTCCACCAACCCCAAGAAAACACTGTTACTATTTGGCCAGTGTATCAGAATCTAAGCATCAAAGAACAGTTAAGACAGAGAGAGAGAGAGAGAGAGAGAGAGAGAGAGAGAGAGAGGGAGCGCGCGCAAGCAGGGGAAGGGCAGAGAGAGGGAGACACAGAATCCAAAGCAGGCTCCAGGCTCTGAGCTGTCAGCACAGAGCCCGATGTGGGGCTCGAACCCACAAACCGTGAGATCATGACCTGAGCCAAAGGCAGACACTTAACTGACTGAACCACCCAGGTGCTTAAGAACTAGCAAGTTCTTAAGTGAAAAAATGGAAAAGACAATTCATCATGCACTGGTTTCTCTGCCAGCATCAAACAACCAGCCAATGATTACCATCCACTCAGTCATTTTTCAAACATAAAACACAAAACAGATACCAGCACCAAAAAAAAAAAAAAAAAAAAATCACTTTAGTACAGCAGTCTACTATTTTCAAAGCATTCTGACATATTTCAAAGCAAATGGCAAACAGGAATTAAGCCAAGGGAAGGGTGGAAATTTTATATTTAAAACACAGATTTTGGGGAACTTTTAAAAGAAAAAGCATTGGGGCGCCTGGGTGGCGCAGTCGGTTAAGCGTCCGACTTCAGCCAGGTCACGATCTCGCGGTCCATGAGTTCGAGCCCCGCGTCAGGCTCTGGGCTGATGGCTCGGAGCCTGGAGCCTGTTTCCGATTCTGTGTCTCCCTCTCTCTCTGCCCCTCCCCCGTTCATGCTCTGTCTCTCTCTGTCCCAAAAATAAATAAACGTTGAAAAAAAAAAGAAAAGAAAAGAAAAGAAAAGAAAAAGCATTGAGAATTGAATTCACTAGAATTTCCCCATAACTACACAATCAAATATTAAAGAACTTAATAATATATAAAGGTGCAACACATTCCAGGAAATTAATATGCAACAAGAAAATATGGTCATAGCATTGTTTTAAAACTAAGGATGTTCCCTTCAACTGCGTCTTTAAGACAGAAATTTTCAATCCTTTTTTCTACCCCCAAAGAGTTCAAAAATATGTGCACATCCATTAACAAAGCTGACTCATAACGTATTTAGAGATTTATTTTGATCAACAACAATTTAAAAGCAAATTATCTTTGAGAGTGTCATGCTTGTTGAGCATTCGAACCGTAAGGTGAAAATCATTTTAATTAGAACTGAATTTCATTGAAATTGGCAGCACAAAAGAAGTTAGTTTTAAAGAGGGATGGGGAGGGAGCAAGGGCTAGATGAAATGCAATCTCTGGTCAGCTAAGGGCAAAATATGAGGGTAAAAAGGAGAATGGCAAACATACAACTCCTTAAAAATTCACAGATGAAACTGGCATAAAACATTAACCAGATTACCTGGGGATAATAGTAAGGGTACTCAAAACGTTCTGGAAGTAACACGAAGGTGTCAGGATGCTGAACTGCACAGACCCAAGCTATGAGTCAGTACGGGAAGTAAGCCTTATGTTGACTAACACTTGTGTTAGGCAGTCATTTCTGAATCAGGAACATTCACCCAAATGAATATCCAGTGTGACAGTAAAGAAGAATTTGCCCAGAGGCTACTTTCTGCTGAAAAGAATGAAGGACCAGAGAGACATCTGTGTCAGGCAACACACACAACTTGAAATAACTATTAGCACGTATAAAAAATGTCAGAGATTCATTCCACTATTTTCAAAGTTAGGAGAAATCTTAAAGACTACCTAACCTGAAGTTTAGTAAACTAAACTCTAGAAATTCATGCTTCCTTTTCTCCCTTACAACTGTATAATAAATTTTCACACACATACCATTTTAATTCTGATACCCACAAAAACCTACTGGTGTGATCAAGAAAACAACACGGTCTCTGTATATTACATGTGAGAAAACTGAGGCTCGTCCAAGTCAAATAATTTATAAGTGGTATTTCTCTTAGGTTTTTTGTGAAGGAACAGCTAAAATGTCTCCTCCGCTAAAAAAATTTTCAAATTGTGTCCCGGTCCAAAGTATTTTCCTTTCTGCTGCCCTGCAATATTTTCAAAAACACTTTCAAATTACAGGAGAACTTTCTAAAATACAAGAGAAATGGGCAAAGAAAGAGTAAGTGAATTGTCCCAAGGATGGAGGTAGGAGTCTGACTCCACAGATTATCACTACACTGTTCCCCAAAATGACCACTAGATACGGTCTCTTCTGCTAGAACACATTTCTGTAACATGAATTAGATCATAGCCAGATTATACGTAACACTTTTTTTCCCACACATTAATGTTTTCAGTCAGGTACACAGAGTTTAACAGCAAGTTCACTACCATACGGTGGATGTAACCAAATGCAGGGGATGACTGCACTGTGCATAACGCCCGTGTCCATTCACACCACTCTGCTGCTGGTTCAACTTAGTCTTATGCTACCTCTGGTATGCACAGTACTTCCTCATTTTTGCATGCTTTGTCCTCATCTCTGTAATTCAGCAGCCTCAACACTTCATTACACCTCTTTCCATCAAGCAATCATCACCTTTCTCTAAAGATAAAATCCTATACTTATGGTAGTATTTCTTAACTTACAAGCAGTTTGACATTATCTTTTTAACTATGCTTTTATTATGAGAATTATCGTTGCTTTTATTAGTACTCTGGATACAAAGCTGTACAGATTTTGAATGATTTGTACAACTCTATTTTTACCAGACCTTTTTAGTGCATGATTTGTAAAACCACAAGATTTTTCAGAAACACATATATCACATTATAGCAAAAACTGTATAAAAATATTTTAAAGCCAATATCATCATTTACTGTATACTCCTCTATGGCCAGTCAGATCTCCCAAGTCTTACTGCAGAATAAAACTGCTGCCATCAAAAATACTGAACATCTAACAGAACAACGGAACAGCTAGCTATTCCCTATGCATCTCAATGTCTTCTATGCAAACCAAGAGCCAGGAGCTCCTCAGTGATGTAAGAGAACTACACACGCATACTATGGCTGGCCCCTACACTTGACTGGACATCAGAATCACCTGAGGATTTCCAGACACCAGATCCTAGAATCTGTACTCCTGTAAGTGCAGAAATCCTTCAGTTGATTCTATTTATCTGACAGCCCAGTTGCTTATGATCAGGTATTTACAGAAGAAAGAAACAAGCATAAAAATTACACACCCCCTTGGGGCGTCTGGATGACTCAGTGGGTTGAGCTCGGGTCATGATCTCAGGGTTCATGAGTTCAGGCCCCACATTGGGCTTGCTACTCTCAGTGTAGAGCCCGGATCTTCTGTCTCCCTCTCTCTCCACCCCTCCCCTGCTTGCACTCTCCCTCTCAAAAATAAATAAACATTTTTTAAAAATTACACATCCCCAAAGTGATATGCATTTACTTTCTGAAGCGATCAATTCAAGCAAAAGAAATACCATTCCTAAATAAAGAGTATTAAAACTGTATAAACGGCCATTTTTAATCCTGTAACTTGGAATTAATTCAAAGTGATCAATTCAAATACAGAAGGGCTGCTCATTAGTTGTGATTATGAAAAGGCTAAATGAGTGGTACTACTAACGTAACCACCAACTACATATACCCCTTGCCGTCTGCCTCATAAGCAAATCAGGTCCTCACTGCAGGAAATGGAAGCAAAATCATGGGGTTAATAACATGTAGCAAGTTTTATTTTCTTGGCACAGAGCTCCAGCAACCTGCAGGAAACGAAGTCACCACCTTCTGACTCTTTTATTTTGAAATTCGTGGGTCTACTGGGGCAAATTGTTGTAAGGCTGTACCAATAACACTTAGGCTATTCTAACCATACCACTTAACTTCCCTTAATTTATACTTATTTCTCCATTAACATTTCTTAAATGCTTGCATGAATCTACCTCAACTGGTATAGTACAACAGTAGGCAACGTGGTACAAATGTAAACACTCTAGGTGACAATTAGAACAAGGTGCGCTTGTACAAAATGCTCTAGGAAAGTTCCTATCATGCTATATACTTAAATTTATGTTCTTAAATATCTGTGACCCAGAATACTTACACAAAGGTAACAAAGTTTTAATTTGGTGGCTAAAAGAAATTGTTCATTTTACAAATAAAGAAACCTTATTTGTACTACCAGACATGATCAACTTGGATTTCAAATTTTATTTTTATTTGGTCTTTACCTAGTTGTTCCCCGAAATACATGTCTTATTTTATTTTACAAATAGTACATTTCAAACAAAATAGAGTCCACCTAAAGAATCCATGAATTTTCATTTGTTTAAGCCTCAAGTGTTTTGACTCACTTGATAGTTCTGCTATTTGAAATTTAAATGATGAAAACTGAGATACAGGGTAATCAAGAGATGCCCCTCAGGCACTAACATGCTGCTATGCTCAATGAAATTCACATTTCACTGAAAATGGACAAAATCACTGCTTCAGTTAAACCAGAAAAATACCCCAGGAGGTATTTTATCTGTCACAAAGGATGTGGTTTACCACCTATAGCAGCTCAATTTTAATCTTCCATTTGTCAGAACTACTTGCCACAGGCAAATGACAGTATCTAATATACTGAAATTTCTTGCAACCGACAGATGCTGTAACAACAACGGAGAAAAGCAACTGATGCAAGAGTCCAAAGTGTGTCCTCACAACACACAAAACCCTGACTAAATAACGTATTGCAGGACATGTCAAAAATAATATGCCCTACCTCAGTTGCATTAAATGGATTCTGCATTATTAAAACATAAATATTAGACTAAAACTCGTGAAAATGTTCCCTTATCTTGAATTAAATTTTTGTGTTGCAGGTAACATTTTTTTAATAGTGTCACATTTTCATAATGCTACATGAGCCATTTACAAACAGATTCACTTCAAACAGATACAGTGCTCTGTAATAGCCAAAATATCAAAGCTTACATAAGGACACCATAGGGATGATAAATTGAGGTGGTCAACGAGGACAGGAAGAGACAGAGTTTGGCAGGGGGAGGGGGCTGTTAAATGACTTTTTTAAATAAAAATTATAAAAGTCCTTAAGATGAAAATCTCTCTCTTATGTATCTTATCTTGTCCATGCTTGTTGCTCAAGAAGCAATTTTTAAAAGAAAACTATAGTAGTACTCTTCCCTGTAATCCATAACCTCAGGCTAACCGTGAGAAAAAAAAGTCAGACAAACTCAAACTGAGAGACATTCTACAAAATAACCTACCAGTACTAATCAAAACTGTCACGGTCGTCAAAACTATGGGTAGTCTGAGAAATTGTCACAACCAAGAACTGCCTAAGGAAAAATGATGACTAAGGGTAATCTGGTATCCTGGAACGGGGGGGGGGGGGGGGGGGGATTAGGTAGAAACTAAAGATTCAAATAAAGTATGGACCACAGATAATAATTATGTATCAATATTGATTCATTACATATAACAAACATACCATACTAATGTAAGATGTTAGCAAAAGGATATGCAGTTATTGGGAACTCTGTATTACGTGTAACTTTTTGGTAAATCTAAAACTGTTCTAAAAATTTTTTTTGTAAGAATTCTGCTGTAAGTGATAGAAAACATAACAAACTGGACTGAACATAAAAGAAATGTACTGGCTCATGTAACTGAAAATGCCTAAGGAATGGTCTCACTTTAAGTACAGAAAGATTCAGAGGATTCCAATGTTTTCAGGAAAGTGTCTTCACTTGTTGACTTTGCCCTGTTCTCCAAATGTTGGCTATAATATTAGGTTTACAGTTTTGCTATAACATTTGTTTTGAAAAATACAAATTTGCTCCAAAGTGATCGATATATTACGAAACAATTTGAACACAGCGTGAATTTTGCATTTGTTCACACATGCTTTCATCTGCTAAAAGAACTAGGTCAGGAGTTGGCAAACTTTTTCTGTAAAGGTCCAAATAATACTTTAGGCTTTGTGAAGCATATGTTCCGTCACAACTCTCCCTCTGTAGAAGGAAAGCAGTCCACAGGCACCAGCACGAGGGCATGGATGTCTTCAATAAAACTTCATTTACCAAAACAGCAAGGGCCTTACTTAGCTTGTCAACCAGGGTTCGGGTTAGGTGAGGGCAGAAGGCTGCACTCAGCGGAACCTAGCCCTTTCGGAACACAGAAAACGCATCTGACCAGGAGGACATGCCGCACCTACCCACATGCGGTATTGCGCCTTTTCAACCAATTATTGATCTGCCTACTCCCACCATTTCACAGCTCCCAAATTGCAGCCCTTCCAATCACATGGTAGCCGCTGTCCTGCACCCTCTTTTCTGGTGGTCACCACAGATTCAGTTTAACTGAGCTATCTAAGATTATTTACCTACACTGTGTCCAAAAAAGTGTACTTGTGCCATCTGCTCATGGACTTTAACCTCGCAACAGGAAGGTGGAATCCCTATTTGATACCTAAGTAACTAAGACTGGGGTGAGGATTCCCAAAAACTCAAGGGCTATTATAAAAAAATAATAATTGGGGCGCCTGGGTGGCTCAGTCAGTTGAGCGTCCGACTTCGGCTCAGGTCATGATCTCGCGGTCCGTGAGTTCGAGCCCCGCGTCGGGCTCTGTGCTGACAGCTCAGAGCCTGGAGCCTGTTTCAGATTCTGTGTCTCCCCCTCTCTGACCCTCCCCCATTCATGCTCTGTCTCTCTCTGTCTCAAAAATAAATAAACGTTAAATAATAATAATAATTTAAAAAAAACACTTGAGAAAGAGAAAAACAAGTACAATAGCTACAGAATAGCATGGCTTAGTATGTGATTAATTTATGCAAACTCAGTAATATTTATGCAGCACTGGATAGGATTTCAAAGAGTTGAAAGACATGCATTTTTAACAAAACAAGCTTCCAAAAAATCTGTCTCAGTGTATGTCACCTGGTACTCACTTGAAAAACAGCAAATCTGTTCCATTACTAGGAAAAAAACTGTGATGAATTTAGTGAAGATAGTATGCTTTTATTCTGTTCTTTAGAGTAAACTTAAAGGGTTTTCAAGGATACTTTTAACCAAGTATTACTTTCACCTTGTGCACTGACTTCAAAACTAACCTACGGATTAAGTGCAGCTCACGGATATTGAAGTAAACAAAGGTTTCCAAAGTATACACTCTCAGAGTTTATAAATCCAATTGCAACTTGCTTAAGTCCGATCAGGTAGATAATACTTTTTCTCATCAAGACTATATATTGATTTTAAATGTCAATATGCGGGGCATCTGAGTGGCTCAATCAGTTGAGCATCCAACTTCGGCTCAGGTTGGTGGGTTCAAGCCCCGAGTCGGGCTCTGTGCTGACAGCTCAGAGCCTGGAGCCTGCTTCGGATTCTGTGTCTCCTTCTCTCTCTGCCCCTCCCCCATTCATGCACGCGTACTTTCTCTCTCTCTGTCTCTCTCTCTCTCCCTCTTTCTCTCTCAAAAATAAAACATGAAAAAAAATTTTTTTTAAGTCAATATGAAATGCTTTTTAAAAATTGCCTGCCTTGGGGCGCTTGGGTAGCTCAGTCATTTAAGCATCAGATTTCGGCTCAGGTCATGATCTTGAGGTTTGTGGGTTCCAGCTTCACGTTGGGCTCAGAGTCTGGAGCCTGCTTCAGATTCTGTGTCTCCCTCTCTCTCTGCCCCTCCCCCACTTGTGCTCTGTCTGTCTGTCTCTCTCTCAAAAGTAAACATTAAAAAAATAATAAATAAATAAAATAAAAATTGCCTGCCTTTATGAATTCCACTCAAGTCTTATCTATAAATTACCTCCCCAAACTCAACAACTTTTTTCACATTGCTATGCCTTTGTATGTAATATTTAGCCCCTCTCCTTTGAATAGCCTTTCACCCATTTGCTTGGTAAACAAGGACTCATCCTTCAAGACTCAAGCAACACTCCTGTGTGAAGTCCTTCTTCCCACTGATTATCATTTTTTTTTAATGTTTATTTATTTTTGACAGAGAGAGAGAGATAGAGCATGAATGGGGGAGGGGCAGAGAGAGAGGGAGACACAGAACCCGAAGCAGGCTCCAGGCTCTGAGCTGTCAGCACAGAGCCTGACGTGGGCCTCAAACTCACGGACTGTGAGATCATGACCTGAGCCCAAGTCGGACGCTTAACCGACTGAGCCACCCAGGCGCCCCTGATTATCATTGTTTTATTCTGATTAATGATCATCTTTCCAGCGTGTGCTCAGTAATCATGATGCTTTTGGAAACAGACAGATACACATACACATACAGACTTTATCAGGTTAAAGCGACAGCCATACTATTCCTTTTATAAAGAATGGATGTTGAATTTTAACAAATGGTTTTTCAAAATGAGATTTTTCATTTGATTTATTTATATGGTGATCTACAAAAGGAAGGATTTTTGCTTTCAAGGATGGGAGGAGGGGATGATCACATCTTGATCATAGTGTATTTTTCTTTAATGAGTGTTGGATTCTACTAATATTTAAAGGATTTTTACACTGGTAGGCATTTGTGAGACTAATCAATTCTTTGTGCAATCTTTGCCAAGTTTGCTAGATCTTTTAAAGACTGTTAAACTCTCCCTTCTTTTTCTCTTCTCTGCCAGCATTCTATTTGAATGGCCCTGGTATTACCCCTTTAGTAAAGGTGTAGTGGACTTCCTCTCCAGTACCATCCAAGTCTGCTGGCTTAGAGTGGCAAGTTTTTCTATTTCCTCTGTAATCGCTGTGCTTCAATTTTCTCTCTTCTAAAGTCGGCTTGGTAATTCAAACTTTCCTAGAAATATCATCCAATTCATTCAGTTTCTTGTATCTATCTCATCAGAGCTAAACAAATCTTACCAGTCCTTTACGTTTTTTATGTGTCCATGTCGCTTTCCAAATGAAACTTAACAGATTAATTATTTCATTGTTTTCTAAAATAAAACCACTCTTGGGGCGCCTGGGTGGCGCAGTCGGTTAAGCGTCTGACTTCAGCCAGGTCACGATCTCGCGGTCCGGGAGTTCGAGCCCCGCGTCAGGCTCTGGGCTGATGGCTCAGAGCCTGGAGCCTGTTTCCGATTCTGTGTCTCCCTCTCTCTCTGCTCCTCCCCCGTTCATGCTCTGTCTCTCTCTGTCCCAAAAATAAATAAACGTTGAAAAAAAAAATTTTTTTTTTAAATAAAAAATAAAATAAAACCACTCTTTAACTTCTCTAATTAGATCATCACCTACTGAACATGTTACTTAACTTCTCAGGGCCTATAGTTCAGGAATAACAGCTCCTGTTTCACAAGGCCACTGGGAGAAAGAACTAAATGAGCTCACATATGTAAAGTGCTTAGAACACATCCTCGCATTCAGGGCACTCTATTAATTTCTGCCCTGATCTCTGAATTCATTTCCAATTGCTACTGTAACAAATCACCCCAGACTTAGTGGCTTAAAGGAACACAAATTTATCTGATAGTTCTGGAAGTCAGAAATCCAAAATCAGTCTCACTGAACTAAAAGTCGTCAGGGCCACTCCCTTGAGGAGCAAGAGAATCTGTTTCTTGCCTTTTACAGCTTCTACAGGCCATCTGCATTCCCTGGCTCATGGCCTTTCCAAAGAACACTCTAACCTCATGCTTCCATCACATCTACTACTCGCTCAGATACTGCTGCTTCTGTCTTATAAGAGCCCCTGAGAAAACCTCGGGCCCACCCAGATAACCAGGATAATCTCCCCACGTTAAGATCCTTAACTGAATCACATCTGCAAAGTCCCTTTTGCCGCATGTAGTCATGTGATACAGGTTCCAAAGACCTATCCCTGTCCTACTCCCTAGAATTTGTGAATGTTATTTTACTTGAAAAAAAGGATCTTTGCAGATTATGATTAAGGATCTTGAGATGAGGAAATAACCCTGGAGGGGCATCTGGGTGGCTCAGTTACGTGTCTGACTCTCAATTTCAGCTCTGGTCATGATCTTGCAGTTCGTGGGTTTGAGCCCCGCACAGGGCTCTGCACTGGTGACACAGAGCCTGTCTGAGATTTTCTCTCCCTCCCTCTCTCTGCCTCTCCCTCATTCACTGGCACATGCATGCCCTCTCTCAAAATAAATGAATAAACATTAAAGAAAAATAACCCTGGCTTATTAGGTGGTCCCTAAATACCACTGAAGAGAGAGAGATTAGACACACAAAAGAGGAAAAAGTGATGGGACGACAGAGGCAGAAGCAGCCACCAGAACCAAGAAAAGATGAGGAACCAGTCCTCCCCCAGAGCCTCTGGAGGGAGCATGGTTCTGCCCATACCTTGATTTCTGAGAGAATAAATTTGTTACATCACCCAATTTGTGGTTATTTGCTGCTGCAGCAGCCACAGTAAACTAACACATTCACGGGACACATCTGAGAGGCTAATATTTAGCCTTTATTAAAACCCCTTCCTTTACTGTCGTTGGATATATTTTTAGTATTTTCCCTCTCCTTAAGTTAGGTGGATAATTCACTTATTCTAATTATTTCTTGCTTATTAATATGGATATGTGAGACAAATAATCCTTATATGCAGGTTTAGCTAAACCCCATCAGTTCTAGTACATTTTGTTTCCACTGTCCTTTTTTCTTTTTCCTTCCTCTTTGTAGAGCTGTTAATTTACAAGTAATAGTGTTTTTGTGTCTTATATGTTTTTGATTGTTAATTTCTTTTATTGCAATGTGATCAGAGACTACTAGTCAATTATTTCTATTTGGGGGGATTTCTTGAGGGTTTTTAAATGACCCAGTATATGGTCAGTTTTGAACAAAGTATATTGATTGAACAAAGTTCAATAAATTTCAATTAGATTTACCTTATGTTAATTGCACTTTCCTAAATCTCTCTTTTTTTTTGTCCATTGTTACCTCCAACATGTTTCCATTTTTCCTTAATTCATAGTTTTGGTTTCATGTTTGTTAATGCTGTTATTTGAAGCATAAATAATCAATGTGTACACTTTATCATTACAAACCTTCTTTGTCTGTTTTAATACTTTCTGCATGGAATTCTACCGTCTTACACCGAAACCTATATTGTTCTTATCCTTTCTTGTTAGCTACTGCTTCAAGTAATCCAGAAAATTTTCTTCTCTGCTCTGAAAACAAAGCAGTCATGAGGAAGTAACACTTGCCATACTTAAGTTTAATGAAGACACTGATATAAAACAGTGGTAAAAGTAGGTCACCTTTAAAGCCATGTCATACCCAGAGTTACACCGTGCCAAAATCTAACATTGCATGAGCAGTAAGAAAACATTAAATGTTAAATCCATTAACATTTTTAAAGTTCAGTATAAAAGACATTTCCATGGCACCTGGGTGGCTCAGTCAGCTGAACATCCAACTCTTGATTTCAGCTCAGATCATAATTTCACGGTTGGTGAGAACGAGCTCCACATAGAGCTCCTTGCTGTCAGTGTGGAGCCTGCTTGGGATTCTCTCTCTCTCCCTCTCTCTGTCCCTCCCCAGCTCATGTTCTCTCTCTCAAAATAAATAAACTTGGAAAAAAAAAAAAAAGACATCTCCTTTCTACAAGCATTTCTAAAGCTATCTTCTTTTATAACCATGTGTAAATATGCTCTGCAATTTATATACTGTGAATCATATAACAGTTACTTCTGAGATATCTATCTTCACTAGAAATGTAAGACTCAAAAACAAAGAAAAAGGTAAAAAATTTCAGTGCTATTTCCCATTTCTGATTTCTAACTAATTTCAATGAAATTAAAAAGATTAAGAAAACAAATACCATACAGTCCTTAAGGATTATTCTGACATTTAGTTATTTATTTTCTTTTTTTTTTAATTTTATTTATTTATTTTGAGAGAAAGAGAGAGAGCAAGCATGAGTGCAGGAGGGGGCAGAGAGAGGCTGGGGAGAGATAGAATCTTAAGCAGACTCCATTCTGCAGTGAGGAGCCGATGTAGGGCTCAAACCCACAAACCGTCAGACACTTAACCAACTGAGCCACCCAGGAGCCCCGAATTATTCTGACCTTTTAAGTAAATACTCCAGTCACAGAAACAGTGATATACTTATCACTGGGGTCATCTTTGCAAAGTGGTAAAAAATATTAGCTTGGGAGTCAAATCTGAATTCAAATCCCAGCCCTGCTGATTATCATGGGACCTCGGGCAAGCTATTTAGCTTAAACTTCAATTTCCTTATATAAAAAATTGGATTAATACCACCTACTTGATAAAGACACTGGGAGAATTAAATATGACAATATAAACAATAGGCTTGGCAGTGTACCTACTACATAGTAAGTGCTTATAAACTGTTGTTGTGAAACTCTCAAGTAAAACATCAAGACCGATTCTGACATCTACTTCTAAAGTCTTCTGACATTTACAAAGTATTAACTTTATGTCCGTTCAAATTCATATTACATGACTTTAAACACACTGTGAAGAATTAAATATATTAAATAATATCTACTTACTATAAATCTGGTACTGAAAATATAGGCAAACTTATCCATGGTATCCCACTGCTACAGAGCGGAGCACAAACTTCTTTACGTGGTATACATGACCTGGCCTTTGTATATCTGTCCAACATGGCATCTTCTGTCAATCAACCATAGCAATGATTTATAGTTCTCCACCCTTACCATGCTGTTTCTAGTTCTTTACAGAAGTGGTTCCCTATACTTCATACATTCCATTCTCTATCTCAACCACACACACACACACACACACACACACACACACACACACACTCACACATACCTCTACACACCTGGCAAAATTCTATTTGTTCTAAATGAACTCAAGTGTCACCTCCTTTAAGAAGCGAGACTTCTTTTACCTGACTTCCTCAGATAAAAATTTATATAAACATAAATGGTGATAACAGAACTATAAATGGTGGCAAGACAGGTAAGACAGAAAGGGGAAGGATAAATACATACCAAAGTAAAGACAGAGTGAGGGAGAAAGGGCTCAAAGAAAAGTTTCAGAACGCATGCATCTGAAGCACAGGAAGAACCCTTCACCTAATGCCATGTAACAAACACTATTCAGGATTACAACTCCTAGCTAATTTAAAGGTAAGGCCTAATAATAACACAAGGTGGATATTGTACCAGGAAGCAGACTCCAATATATTTGGCATCTAGCATGTTTACTAGAAAGTGCTAGTGGGATCAACATCTGTAGCAAGGAAAAGGAGCCCAAATTAAAAGGGAGAGGTTAAGAAAGAGAGGTTGACTTTCACGGAAGACCCAATGAAAGCTGCAGCCAGCCCATGGGGAGCACTAATGTGACTCTTCAGAACTGAGGAGGGGCAACAGGGACAACTCTTTATACCCTGTATCAATCAGTCTTTTGGCCACACTAGTAAGCGTTACTGAAATTCACAAACATACACAAACCAAACTGCAAACTCAGATAATGCTCTTAATAATTTGATAACTGGATTTTAAAATTTCTTTTCAGGGACGCCTGGGTGGCTCAGTTGGTTAAGCGTCTGACTCTTGATTTCGGCTCAGGTCATGATCTCAGTTTTTGAGTTCAAGCCCCACATCAGGCTCCATGCTGTCAGTGTGGAGCCTGCTGGGAATTCTCTCTCTCCCTCTCTCTCTGCCCCTCCCCTACTGGTGCTCTCAAAATAAACTGTAAAAATAAAAATAAAAATTCTTTTCACCTTTTAGGTGGAGCATTATTTCAAATAGAAATGCCTTATTTTGGGGCTCCTGGGGGGTCAGTCAGTTAAGCGTCTGATTTCAGCTCAGGTCACGATCTCATGGTTCATGGGTTCGAGCCTGGCATCGAGCTCCGAGCTGACAGCTTAGAGTCTGGAGCCTGCTTCAGATTCTGTGTCTCCCTCTCTATCTGCCCCTATCTCACTCACGCTGTCTCTCTTCTTCAAAAATAAATAAACATTTATAAAAATAGAAAAAAAAGAGAAATGCTTTATTTTGAAAGCTGTATATTTTCCTACCAGAAATAAATATAAATCTCAGTTATATATGTACAGAGAACTATATATAAAATTGTTTTATCATAGTGTATCCATGATGATTAGCTAGTTGTTATTAATCATCAAATATAAAACTGGTTAAAGATTTACAAACAAAACCTATCTTTTCTTTCTAGTCTTATTGTTTTGAGTTCAAACTGAGACACCCTTCCTGAAACTTTTCTAGTATTCCTGTCCTCCAAATGGTAAATAAGAAAACTTAAACCTATTTTCCAGCTACATGTTTCTGAAGTCTGTTATGCAATCTAAGCTCTACTTAGGAAGCACAAAAGAATGGAGAATTAAAGTCACACACACCAGCAGAGATTATGTTCTTAGGCAATTTCTCAGACACTTAATCTCTATTCTTTCAGTCCAGAAATACAATTTCTCCAGTAATTTTCAAACTTTTCTGATATTTTGATAATTTCAATAACATTAACATATTATTTATAAATTATTAAGACTTGGTCTCAAACTTTCTCAGGCCAGACCACAACTTTATTTTTCTGCCATGTAACTAATAATATTCTGTCTCCCAAAGGGAAAAAGGAAGGTGAGAGATACGCTCCTACTTACAAATAAAAATACTAAAAATCCCAAAGCTATTACTATTCCCATTAACTACCCATCTACACACACAACGCTTATACTGAATCCCACCAAAATTTAATCTGCTGCAAACACAGGGATGCATAACCACTTTGTCACGAAAAAACAAATCCTAACAATCCCATTTTCAAACACAGTTCTTCACCATCCTAAAGCTCATGGACAAACAGTGAAAAGGAATTATACTGTGGGCAAATGAGGTTTTTGAAACTACAGCACTTGCATAAATTGCTTAAGAAAACTAGATCGGGCAGAGCAGATAATTTTATGGTAAATATGTTTTTCCTTTAACGAACATTCCCTAGAATAAATTACCTTTTTTAAAACCAGAGTTATCATTAACCAAGATAATGTGGCTTAAACCCCTTTAACATACTTATTCACCATGTGGTGGGTCCAGGAGAGCACAGGGTGGACAAAACACAGAAAAAAAAATGCAGAAGATCAATTTTAGGGCAACAGAAAGGCTCTGTATACGGCACAGGTTAGAAGTAAAAGAGAACGGCAAATGGGACTACCAATAAAGATATGTGTATAAGCTCTGGGACCCAGGGCAAACGGAAAAAAGTTATTTTAACCTTGGTGCCACAGTAACAACAGAAAATAAAAGGTCACCTTTCCCTTCTGGAGAAAACAGAAAATGACTATTTTTATCAGGAGATTATTAACTCAAAAATATACACAGCTTGCCAAACAGAAAAGCCTAAATGTTACTCTTGGTACTTTTTGCTTATAAGCAGAGTAATGTAGCTTATGCTCAATAATGGGTTAAAACTGAGTATTAGGGTAGAATTCTGGAGTGTCCCTTTCAAAAGCAACACAGACAGGAGTAGGTATAGAGAAAAGCTTCAGTGAAGTTACTCCCTAGTCCAAACAAGCCTCCTGCAGGTATTCAATTAAAATGAAATTGTGAACTGTGGTCAATAATTAACCACCCCCCCCAAGAATTTCATACTCAACTCTTTTGTTTTTAATGCAAATAGTACAAATGTTATCAAATTTCTCCAACAGCTGCACATTTTTTAATAATCATATACTTATAATTGATCCTTAAACAACACAGGTTTGAATTTCATGGGTCCACTTACATGTGGATTTTTTTTCAATAGTTGCAGTACAGTATCATAAATGTATTTCTTCTTCCTTATGGTATTTTAAATAAGATTTTTTCTCCAGCTTACTAATACAGTATATAATACATATCATGTACAAAACATGTGTTTACTGACTGTTTATGCTATTGGTAAGGCTTTCAGTCAACAGTAGACTATTAGCAGTTAAGTTTTGGTGAAGTCAAAAGTTATTTGTGGTTTTCGACTCCATGGGGTTGATGCCCCTAAACCCCTGCAATGTTCAAGGATCAACCTAGAACTGCCCAACACTGCCCAACACTAAAAAGGTGAGAGGAGAGGAGAATATTGATTTTACCTTGCCAGAGTCAAGTTTTCTCAACATGAAAAGATGTAAATTTCACATTAAACATATATCCTCTCATCAGATTCTAGTTTGCCTTAACGCAATGGACCATGAACGACCTGCATCACAATCATCTAAAAGGCCTCTAAAAATGCTGGTTTCTACGACCAATTCTACAGCTATTAAATGGAGACCACAAAATCTGCATTGTTGGGGTGCCTGTGTGGCTCCATCAGCTAAGCGTCTGACTCTTGATTTTGGCTCAGGTCATGATGCCAGGGTCCTGGGATCGAGCCCTGCATTGGGCTCCACATTCCACATGGAGCCTGCTTAAGATTCTCCCCTCCCTCTCCCCGCCTCTGCCGATCCCCGGCCCCTTCTCCCCTCTTTGCGTATGCTCTGCTCTCACTATCACTCTCTAAAAAAATTTTTAATTTTTTTTAAATCTGCATCGTTAACAACTTCTAGATGATTCCTTTACAGTCTGATCACTGTTTCTGCCTAGAATCCATAATGGTAATATACTGAGCCAAGTTATATTTATTCATGCCTACAATTATTTAACACAAAACTGAACTAAAGAGTACAACAGTTCTCAAACCTAACTATACATTAGAATTATCTAGGAGCTTTTAATGCCTGAGACCCATCAACTAAACCAGATTTTCTAAGGATAGGGTGAGAAGACCAGTATTTATTAAAAGCCTCTTACCTGATTTTGTTGCAAGGTCATCTTTAAAATCCACTTACTCAAATAATACTATACATTCTCACTAGGGGGAGAAAGGTATATATAAAATAACTGAGGACCCTGATGCTTCAGATGCATACTTTCCCCAATCTCATATAAATAAAATTTTAAAATTACATTACTTACCAAAAAAAGTCTACGCAAAACCTCTATTATTTTAAGGAGTCAAACGCTTCTGGATGAGAACACTTTTTTTTTTTTTTTTTTTTTTTTTTTTTTTTTTTTTTTTTTTCCAACGTCTATCTATTTTTGGGACAGAGAGAGACAGAGCATGAACGGGGGAGGGGCAGAGAGAGAGGGAGACACAGAATCGGAAACAGGCTCCAGGCTCTGAGCCATCAGCCCAGAGCCCGACGCGGGGCTCGAACTCACGGACCGCGAGATCGTGACCTGGCTGAAGTCGGACGCTTAACCGACTGCGCCACCCAGGCGCCCCGAGAACACTTTTTAAAAGGCTTTCCAGGGGCACCTGGGTAGTTCAGTCGGTTCAGCGTCCCAACTCTATTTGGGCTCAGGTAAGATAGAGCCCTGCTCTGTCCTGACAACACAGAGCCTGCTTGGGATTCTCCTTCTCCCTCTCTTTCTGCCCCTCCCCTGCTCACACATGCCCTTTCTCTCTCAAAAATAAATAAAAAATAATTTTTAAAAAGGATTTCCAGAGAAAATCATCATATATATTGAAGAAAGCATGATTTTAATGTCAATAATACATCATATACTTCATGTATTAGTGAACAAGAACAAATTTTAAAGACCTACATTTTAACTCTGCTCCCCTACTAAAACCAAAATAAATACATTTTGTGATTGTCATTACTGTGTGTGTGCTTGTTTTTAAAAGTCACAGGCAGCAGAGATGAGAAGAACAGACCCCTGTTTCAAGCTAAGTCCCGGAAGCTAGGGCGCTCTGTGCATTCCATCCGCAAATCTATTCACGCTTTAACAATATCTAGTAGTGTGCTGCTTCTTCTTTGCAAAATTTAATATACAAACATATCACTTGGGTATTTTGTTAAAGTGCACATTCTGGAAAATAAATAAATAAAAATGATGATGCAGATTCTGATTCAGTACAGCCAGAGTGAGGAGATTCTGTATTTCGAATGGATGTACCCCTTGATTAGCAAGGGTCTAATGCAATGATGCCCTGTCCTATCAAAATAATAAAAATAGGTCAAATTAGTTTACATAATACTTTTTATTTAATCTAAAATATCCAAACTATTACCAGTTCCACTAGTATTCCGTATTTTTAAATTAATAATGATATAACTTTTTTCTTCTAGCTATAATAATTACAAATCTGTGTTGAAAGACATACAATGAATAAAGAATAATTTGTATGAAATAACAGCACAAAGGAAGGGGAGAAACAGAAGCTGTACAGAAGCAAAGTTTTGCTTATTAATACCAATTAAGTTGGTATTAATTCAAACTAGATTGTTATAAATTAAGACACTTAATTATAATCCCTAAAGCAACCACTAACAGAATAACTCAAAAAATACTGTAAAATAAAAGACAAGTAAATTCAAATGGTGTACTAGAAAACACCTAACAGAAAAGAATGTCAGAATGGAGGAAGAGGAATAGAAAAAGACATACACAGAAAATAAGCAGCAAAATGGCAGATGTAAATTCTTAGTAAAATACGTTAAATATACATAAATTAAAAACTTCAAGGGTGCCTGGGTGGCTCGGTCGGCTCAAGTCATGATCTCGTGGTTCATGAGTTCGAGCCCTGCGTCGTGCTTCTGTGATGACAGCTCAGAGCCTGAAGCCTGTTTCGGATTCTGTGTCTCCCTCTCTCGCGGCCCCCTCCCCCAATCACACTCTGTCTCTGTCTCTGTCTCTGTCTCTCTCTCAAAAGTAAATACACATAGAAAAAAAAAAAAAAACACTTCAACTAACCATTCCATTGGCAGAATGTTTTTTTAAAAAACATGATCCAACTATATACTTTCTACAAGAGACACACTTCAAATATAAAGTGAAAAGATGGAAAAAATATTTCATAAAAACAGAGCTGGAACAGCTATACTAACAAATTAATATTTTAAGAGAAAAAAATTGTTACTAGAGACAATATTTTATAACGATAATAGAGTCCATCTGTCAATAAGGTGAAACAATCACAAACATACATGCACACAAAATTCAGGAAATAAAAACTGACAGAATTGAGAGGACAAACAGGGAACACAACAATACCAGTGGAGAGTTCAATGCCCCACTGTAAGTAAGTGTCAAAACAACACTTACAAGATCAAGAAAGAACAGAAGGCTTAAACAACATAAACCACCCTGACCTAACGGACATCTATCTCTGGGATATTTCACCAATTAACACTGGAATACTTGAATGCACATGAACATTCCACAGGATAAACCCTATGTTACGCCATGAAACAAGTCTTGATTAATTAAACCCAATGGAACGAAACTAGAAATTAAGAACAGAAAGAAATGGGAGAAATTCACATATAAGTGAACATTAACACAATCGTAAATGACAAGTAGGTCAAAGAAGGGAAATTAGAAAATAACTGAAAGTAAATGAAAATGAAAACACAACAAACCAAAACCAATGGAATGCAGTGAAAGCAGGAGTCACAGAAATTTACAGCCATAAATGCCTGTATTTTAAGAAGTAGAAAAATTCATGGGGTGCCTGAGTGGCTCAGTCGTTGAGCATCCAACTTCAGCTCAGGTCATGATCTCACGGTTGCTGGGTTCAAGCCCCATGTCAGGCTCTGTGCTGACAGCTCGGAACCTAGAGCTTGCTTCGGATTCTGTGTCTCCCTCTCTCTCTGCCTCTCCCCTGCTCACACTCTGTCTCTCCCTCAAAAATAAACATTTAAAAAATATATTTTTTTAAGTAGAAAAATCCCTGATCAATAACCTAACCACCTACCTTCAAAAACAATGAAAGAACAAACTAAACCCAAAGCAAGCAGACAAGAAATAGTCTTAGATACCAAACAGAAAAAAAAAAAAAGAAATAGGGATGCCTGGGTGGCTCAGTGGGTTCATCGTCCGACTCTTGATTTCAGCTCAGGTCATGATCTCACGGTTCATGAGTTTGTGCCCCACACTGGGCCCTGGCTAACAGTGCCCAGCCTGCATGGGATTCTCTCTCAGCCTCTCTCCTTCTCTCTGTCTCTCCGTCACTTGCTCATGTGCGCTCTCTCTCTCTCAAAGTAAACTAAAAACAAAAAAATTTTTTAATGAAATAGCAGAAAAACTGACAAAACCAAAAGTTATCCTCTGAAATGACCAACAAAATTGATAAACCTTAAGCCACTATTGGCTATAAACCATTAAGTACTACACATAATTTTACTCAATAGTCACAGGCACAAAGGTACATGTGGCTACTCCTACTTCACACAAAAGTAAAGTCAGGTTGTTTAATTATTACATCATTTACCCTGGGACAAAGAACCAGGAAATAGAGAAGTCAAAATTTAAGCCATGTGTTCTTTTCATAATGCTATACTGCCTGAACTAGTTTTTAGATTTCTGAAAATCTATAATCTAAAAGCATTTAAAAAAAATACAGTTGTATTAAGTTCTTACTTCTGTCAAATATAAGCTTTGAATTATAATGTTCTTTTGGCTTAAACTGGGCATTACTACAAAAATGGTCTTCAATAACAGTATGACTTCCCATCCTTAGAAAAAGTGTGTCCTGAAAGAAGGCCTTAGAGATCAGTATAAATGAACAGGCGCAAATTAGTTAAGGCATCAATCACATGTAAGTGGGTATCTGGGAAAGACGATCACTCTTACTTTAAATAGTTCTTCTCAAATCATGTTTATAGTAATTTGATTCATAAATCTTTTAAGAAAAATTCGTTCCTAATTAAACCTTACACTATTGGCTCAATTATCAAACATTCTGAATTACCAAAGAGCTAATTAATACTGTTTTCACATTGTGTTATGATAAAATCTGTCCCCACCAACACCACAAAGCAACCCCAATGACTACTGCATTAACTACAAACTGAGAGTTGACGTCTGCAGAAAGATAGCAAGGACACAAAAGGTAGTGTCGTGGACATGCTATCAGCAAGGTTTGGGGCCACAAGAAAAAAATCATGTATCTGAATCCCCTAAAATAAGTCAATTTTTAAAAATTAAGTCACTAAAGGATTTTAATTCTTATCACCTTGACTAGATAGAACACAGTCTGCATGTTAAGAGACATGTATTGGAACATTAATACGGCGAGATAACAAACAACTAAAATATCTTAATCTGCTACATGAAATATGCAACTAGCTGCTACTAAAGCAGCAGAACATCAGGTGGCACTCTTGTAAAAGAAATAATTACTATAACACACAGGCTGAGAACATGGGCCTAAGATTTAACGTTACTGGTTGGTTGGCCCATCCAGATTATTTTATAAACCATACATCGACAAAACTAATTTTTTCCCCAAATGTATATCTTTGAGGAAATGCTTCAAATGCTACTGAAAAAAAAAAAAATCACTGTTTGGGAAACTGGATAAACGTCTCTCTTCTTCACTCTCCCTAATGTCTCTCATTTGAGTTTATAGTTAGGATGCATGTAAAACATACAACGAATATGCAACTGTACTCCATAATGCATTTACTGGTCATTCTGATTACCTTTTTTTAATTTGGTTACAAAACATCTTAGGGAAAAATATTTTTGTTAGGCTATGGGCAGGAAAGCAAATAATCATTTAACATAGACATTTCTGTCTTCCCCAAACTGAATTTGTGACATCAAATTAAACTAGAATATACTTTTTCAAAATAACATTTCTCATGAGTAATATTTCACAAGTGTGTGCCTGAGAGTAAAACTTTTTGGAAAACAAGATTAAGATATCTTTGAACTAAATGATTTCAACAGAAACTATCAAATACTCCATATCCAATTAATTCGATGACTGGCTAATTTGTAAAATATAAAAATCTATCAAATAAGACATTAGAACTTAATATGGTGTTCAACATTATGAATTTTTCATAGTTATATAGCACATAAACGCTTTCTAGCTCTTGTGCAAATATTTACTCTTCTGAGTTGATGCTATTTTATGTGAGAAAATCCTCCTAATATGTTTGTTCATTTTTGAGAGACAGAGAGACAGAGTGCAAGTGGGGGCGGGACAGAGAGAGAGGGAGAGACAGAATCCGAAGCAGGCTCCAGGCTCTGAGCTGTCAGCACACAGCCCTACGCAGCTGACAGCTCACAGCCTGGAGCCAGCTTCGGATTCTGTGCCTCCCCCTCTCTGCCCCGCCCATGTTCATGCTCTGTCTCTCAACAATAAATAAATGTTAAAAAAATTATATAAAACTTTCCATTTTAAAAACTTAGAAAAGTCCTGGTTCTGATAGTGGAGTAGCTTGAATATCCCCAACAGGTTAAAAACTTATCAACTGTGGGGGCTCCTGGGTGGCTCAGTAGCTTGAGCATCCAACTTTAGCTCAGGTCATTATCTCCCAGTCAGTGAGTTCAAGCCCTGCATCAGGCTATCTGCTGTCAACATAGATCCTGCTTTGGATCCTCTGTCCCCCTCTCTCTCCGCCCCCCCCCCAACTCTCTCTCTCTCTCTCTCAAAAATAAACATTTTTAAAAAAAGAACTTTCAGGGGCACATGGGTGGCTCAGTCAGTTATGTGTCCAACTTCAGCTCAGGTTATGTGTTCAAGCCCTGTATCAGGCTCCATGCTGACGGTGCAAAGCCTGCTTGGGATTGTCTCTCCCTCTCTCTGCCCTTTCCATGCTCTCTCTCTCTCTCAAAATAAACAAAAAAGTTAAAAAATAAGTAAAATGAATTTTATTTATTTATTTTTTTTTTTTTTTAATTTTTTTTTTCAACGTTTATTTATTTTTGGGACAGAGAGAGACAGAGCATGAATGGGGGAGGGGCAGAGAGAGAGAGGGAGACACAGAATCGGAAACAGGCTCCAGGCTCCGAGCCATCAGCCCAGAGCCCGACGCGGGGCTCGAACTCACGGACCGCGAGATCGTGACCTGGCTGAAGTCGGACGCTCAACCGACTGCGCCACCCAGGCGCCCCAGTAAAATGAATTTTAAAAAAGAACTATCAACTGTGGACAAAATTCAAGACAAGTACTTTTTAAAAAAGAGTGGACAGGGATTACAGAAGAACATCTAGTGGAGGGATATATGGGTTTGGCCCAGTCATCCCAACTAGAAACAACACTGAAGGATTATCCCGTCTCAGAACCCCCCACAGGGTCAGCTCAAGCCTTTCTAAAGACCACCTTGGCCTAACTTCTCCCTCTACCCATTTCTTCCTTTCCTTCCTCAGGTGTTGATACTAATAATATCCTAATAAACTTCCTTCCCATTAATCTCTGTCCCATAAAGTTTGCTTCCCAAAAGAACCCGACCTGCAACAGTAACTGAAAGTCAGCAAAACTAGCAGGGATTCAACCATTTAAAAAAACAACCGTACTCACAGGTGAGATCACATAGATGGGCTTTTCCCCTGAGAGCATGTCCCAGTTCCCATGATATGGGAGTGTGTAGAGTTAAAGCAGAAAGCCACAATCTTATTTGTTTGACATATTAAGTGACAGTTTGGGGTCACCAAAGTGAGTGTAAATTTGAGGATGGAAACTCCAGAAAAAAAGAGTGCTACAGAGGAAACCTACACTCTAAAAATAAGTTCAATTCACATTCTTGGCTAACTCTTTAACTCACATGTGCAAGAAAAACTAGAAGGCTAAAAGAGGCTGAGTAAGGTATCTCAGCTGCTGCCCACCATAGGAAAAACAGAATTTTCTAATTGAGCCAAGCCAAGCCAAGCCAAGTTAACTACTGGGTAAACACCTCAGGCTTTATAATGCGTATGTTAACAGCAAAGACAATGTCCCAGGATTAAAGAACTTCCCTCAGACTAAGGCAAAACCAGTCCAGGCTGGCACAGTATAAAACCAAGGTACTGAATGTTCAATGTGATCAGCCAGTAATTCAAATGCCTACTAGAAGCAAAATTAATACTCAGGAAAAGATAACAAAAGACAGGCCCTCTATGATGCATCATCCATAATGACTAGTGTATAACAAAAAAAAAAAAAAAATGACTAAGCCATAGTAAAGAGAAAAGCTGTCAACAGAAAAAAACATGCAATCACCCAGATATTGGAATTAGCAGGTAGGTTAAATATAAATAGACCAAATACTTTAATTAAAATGAAGAGGTGCCTGACTGGATAAAAATGCAAGACCCAACTGTACATTGCTGAAAAGTAATACACTTTATTAATAAAAGCAAAGTGTTGGAAAAGGTCATCAAAAAGACATGAATACCGATTGACCCATGAGCTGGGCCTAGGCACTCAGATGCTCCTTCCCCCTCCCCCCTCCTTGGAATGTGGGATCCACTTGGCTTTCCCACTCCCTCAGGCTGCTCCAAGGACACAGCCTGGAGACAGTGATGTGGTACTCAGAACACCTACATGCACGATATATTTGACTAAACCTAGTTAAGGCTTCTTTATAAACTTTTAAAATTTGGCAGGCAAGTGCCAGGATCTATTTATCTTACCGCTGCCCAACTCAAGCCCTGTATGTAAGTTCTCTTTGTTCATTAAAACTGTCACCTCCCAGGGCACCTGGGTGGCTCAGTCGGTTGAGCGTCCCGACTTTGGCCCAGGTCATGATCTCCCTGTCCGTGAGTTCAAGCCCTACACTGGACTCTGTGCTGACAGCTCAGATCCTGGAGCCTCAGATTCTGTGTCTCCCTCTCTCTCTGCCCCTCCCCTACTCATGCTCTGACTCTCTCTCTGTCAAAAATAAATAAAACATTAAAAAAAAAAATTTTTTTTTTAAACTGTCACCTCCCAACCTGGAGTGGCCTACCTCTTTCTTGGGTCTCTTCCTGCCCTCTACCTAAGGGGACGGGTTTCAGATTTTGCCTGGGAAGCTCCAAAGAGGGTTGCAAACCAACACAAAGATAGGCTAAGAGTAAAAGTTGACTGGCTGAACAGTCAACATAGCAAGCCAAAGAAAAGCTGGCTAAACTGTTACTACTATAGTCACTATAAGACAAAGTAGACAGACTTCAAGAAAAAAAAGTATAACCAAAGGTAAAATGGGACATTTGCAAATAATAAAAGTCAACTCATCAGGAAAATACAGCAATCATAGATGTATATGTTCCAAATAACATAAATTCAAAATACATGAAGTAAATACCAATGAAAATAATGGGGAAAACAGACAACCATATAATAACGAGGATTTTTTTAATGTCTATTATTTACTTTTGAGAGAGGGAGGGCAGAGAGACAGAGAGAGGGAGACAGAAGCCAAGGCAGGCTCCGAGCTGTCAGCACAGAGCCTGATGTGGGGCTCAAACCACGAGCCAAGAAATCATGACCTGAGCCAAAGTTGGATGCTTAACCAACTGAACTACCCAGGTGCCCCAATAACAAGAAAATTTAACAACTCTCTTCCTCTCTAGAAATCCTGGACAAAAAAACATTAAGGATACAGAAAATCTGAATATTATTAAATCAACTTGCTTTAACCGACAATCAGTAACAATACCTAGAAAAGACTCAAATTTATCTAGAAATTAAGCAACATATAAATAGCAAGTGAGTCAAAGAAAAAATTAACAAGAAATTTGAAAATATTTCATAATAAATGATATTAAAATATACTACATCAAAACTTGTAGGATGCAATAAAAATAGTGTTTAGAGGGAAATTTAGAGCTTTAAATGCTTAAAATAGAAAGAAAATGACTTGAAATTAATCATCTGTTGACCCATAACCTAGAATAAACACAAGTGAATTAAACTCAAAATTAGTAGAAATAAACCATAAACAAAGATAAATGAAATAGTAAATAAGAAATCAGTAAACCTTTAAAAACCAAGATTAATAAAAGTAAAAACCACCTCACTGAACTGATGTTATACTCCAATAAAAAGTTTCAGGGAGCCTGGGTGGCTCAGTTGGTTGAGCATCCAATTCTTGATGGGTCTTGAGTTCCATGCTGGGCACAGATCCTACTTAAAAAAAAAAGAGTTCGGGGCGCCTGGGTGGCGCAGTCGGTTAAGCGTCCGACTTCAGCCAGGTCACGATCTCGCGGTCCGTGAGTTCGAGCCCCGCGTCAGGCTCTGGGCTGATGGCTCGGAGCCTGGAGCCTGTTTCCGATTCTGTGTCTCCCTCTCTCTCTGCCCCTCCCCCATTCATGCTCTGTCTCTCTCTGTCCCAAAAATAAATAAACGTTGAAAAAAAAAATTAAAAAAAAAAAAAAAAAGAGTTCAAGGGGGTGTCTGGGTGGCTCAGTCGGTTAAGCATCTGACTTCGGCTCAGGTTGCGATCTCACACTTTGTGAGTTTGAGCCCCGCTTTGGGCTCTGTGCTGACAACTCAGAGCCTGAAGCCTGCTTCGGATTCTGTGCCTCCCTCACTCTCTGCCCCTCCTCTGCTCACACTGTCCATCTCTCTCTCTCAAAAATGAATAAACGTTAAAAAAAATTTTTTTTTAAAGTTTAAGGGGCGCCGGGTGGCTCAGTGGGTTAAGCATCTGACTCTCAATTCAGTTCAGGACATGATCCCAGGGTTGTGGGATGAAGCCCCAAGTCAGGTTCCGTGCTGAGCATGGAACGTGCCTGAGATTCTCTCTCTCTCTCTCTCTGCCCCTCTCCCTGGCTCATACTCTCTAAAATTTAAAAAGACATTTTTTTTTTTTTTAAGTTTCAAGAGCAAAGACAACTACTAGCTATGTGGTAAATGACATTTTTTCCTAACTGACTTAAGTGCACTGGGTCTAAAAAACTGGGCCTTCTAAGGCTGTCTACTTCCATCAACAGTGTGAGTGTCCTTTTAGGCCCACTACAAAGAAGATATCCTTAACGGCCCCTAAACGTATAAAAAGGTGCTCAATTCTCATTAGCCTTGAGAAAATGACAACAAAAAACATAATAAGATACACCCATTAGATGGTTAAAACTGAAAAACAATACAAATGCTGGTAATGATGTAGGACAGCAGTTCTCAAAGGACAGCTGAAGATCCCCAAGAACTTTTCAGGGGGTATCAAAAGAAAACAATTTTCATAGTAACTTATTACCTCTTCACTGTGTTATCATGATGGGTAACAAAGGCGGTACAACCATGAACAAAGGCAGTACAATAAACTGTAGTATTAAGTCATTGTATTCTTCACCAATGTGCACTCACAATTTCAAATTGCAAAGTCTACCTTCCTTTAAAATTCTTTTTTTAATTTTTTTAATGTTGATTTATTATTGAGAAAGAGAGAGAGCAGGGGAGGGGAGGGGCAGAGAGAAAGAGAGACACAGAATCTGAAGCAGGCTCCAGGCTCCAGCTGTCAGCACAGAGCCCAACATGGAGCTTGAACTCAGGAACCATGAGATTATGACCTGAGCTGAAGTAGGATGCTTCATTGACTAAGCCACGCAGGTGCCCCTAAAAATCCTTTTTTGTTTAATGTTTATTTGTTTTGTGAGAGAGAGCATGTGCAGGGGAGGGGCAGAGAGAGAGGGAGAGAGAGAATCCCAAGGAGGCCCCACTTTCAGCACGGAGCTTGACAAGGGGGCTTGATTTTATGAACCATGAGATCATGACCTAAGCTGAAATCAAGAGTCAGACATTTAATTAACTGAGCCACCCAGGTGCCCCATACTTTCATTTAAGATTCTTAAAGAAAACAACAAAAATTATTAATTTTATTCAGTCCTGACCCTGAATCCGTATCTCTCTATATAATATTCTATGTGATGAAATGGGAAGTGTGTATAAAGCATTTTAGACTTCAAAATACAACAGATGATTATGTTTAGGAAATCATTATAGTGATTAAGATACAAGATGAACTAGCCCCATTTTTTCATTGAACACCGTTTTTATTTGAAAGAACAGAGGACAAATTACAGTTACTCAAACTAGGTTATCTGGCAGATATTTTCTCAATAATGAAGTAAGCCTGTCACTTCAAGAAAAACAACTGCCAGCATTCGTGGCAAATGATAAAATTTGAACTTTCAAGTAGCTAGATTTGGGGAAAATCTGTATCTGATAGTGAGCCTGACAGCTTTTCTGATGAGATTAATGACTATATGAATAAATGGTCTCATGAGACCAAAATCAAGGTGTCAACCAGGCTTAATCCCATCTGTCAGCTCTGGGAAGATTCTTCTTCCAAGCGCATTCAGGTTGTTGCCCAAATCCAGTTCCTTGCAGTTGTAGGACTGAGGTTCCCATTTCTTTGCTGGAAGTCACCCAAGGGCCACTCTCAGCTTCTAGAGGACACTCACATTCCTCATCACATGTCCCCTCGCTTTTATTTCTGAGCCTGCCATGATGCACCTAATCCTTCTCATGCTCTGAAATCTCTCTTGGCATCCCCTTCTGCCACCAGTCTGAGAAAACTCTTTCTAGAAGGGCCTCTGTCAGGGGCACCTGGGTGGCTCAATCGGTTAAGTGTCCGACTTTGGCTCAGGTCATGATTTCGCAGTCCGTGGGTTCGAGCCCTGCACTGGGCTCTGTGCTGACAGTTCAGAACCTGGAACTTGCTTCAGATTCTGTGTCTCCCTCTCTCTCTCTGCCCCTCCCCACTTGTGTTCTCTCTCTCTCTCTCTCAAAAAAAAAAAAAAAAAAATTAAAAGGGCCTGTGTCATTAGATCGGGTCCATCCAGATAACATCCATATTTTAAGGGCAACTGACTTGAGACTTTAATCACATCTGCAAATACCCCTCATATGGAAAAAAAAAAAAATGTCTCTTCATAAATCATGCTGGAAAAACTGGAAAGCTACATGCAAAATAATAAAACTGGACTACTTTATTACACCATATACAAAACTAAACTCAAATGGACTAAAGATCTAAATGTGAGACCTGAAACCATAAAACTAGAAGAAAACATAAGCAATAATCTTATGGAGACACTGACTTTAGCAACATATTTATGAATATATCTCCTCAGGCAAGGGCAAGAAAAGCAAAAGTAAATTTCAGGGACTACACCAAAATAAAATGCCTTTCCACAACAAAGGAAAGCATCCGCAAAACAAAAAAGGCAGCCTGTTGATTGGGAGAAGATATCGGCAAATGATACAACTGATAAGGAATTAATATCCAAAATATATCTAGAACTTACACAATTCAACACCAAAAGAACAATCCAATTAAAAAAAAAATGGGCAGAGGACCTTAACAGACATTTTCCCAAAGACATACAGATAGCAAACAAACACATAATAATTGTGTCTCACACCCGGCAGAATGGCTAGTACCAAAAAGACAAGAAACAGGTGTTGGTGAGGATGTGAAGAAAAAGGAATCCTTGTGCTCTGTTGGTGGGAATGTAATTTGGTGCAACCACTGTGGAAACAGTATAGACGTTCCTCAAAAAACTAAACATAGAAATACCATCTGATCCAGTAATTCCACTACTGGGTATTTACCCAAAGAAAATGAAAACACTAATTCAAAAAGATATATGCACCCCTATGTTTATTGCAGCATTATTTACAACAGCCAAGATATGGAAACAACCCCAGTGTCCATCAACAGATGAATCACAAAGAAAATGAGGTATATAAATATATATACACAATGGATATTAATCAGCCTTAAAAAAAAATCATCTTGCCATTGTGACAACATGGATGGGCCTAGGGGGTGTTCTGCTAAGTGAAGTAAGTCAGTAGCAGAAAGACAGATACCACATGATTTCACTTATGTGTGGAATCTAAAAAACAAAACAAACAGACTCTTAAATGCAGGGAGCAAACTGCCGGCTGCCAGAGTACAGGTGAGTGGGGAGATTGGCAACATAGGTGAAGGGGATTAAGAGGTACAAACCTCCAACTATAAAATAAATAAATCACAGAGATGAGAAGTATAGCGTAAGGAATGCAGTCAATAATACGGTAACAATGTTGCCTGGTGACACAGGGTGACTACCCTTATTGTGAGCATTGAGTACAGAATTGTCAAATCACTATGTTGTACATCTGAAATTAATATACACTGTAGGTCAACTATACTTCAATAATAAATGTTTAAAAACTCCCTCTGAACAGTACCTAGATCAGTGTCTGATCGAATCACCAGGGGAAAGGAATCAAGGGTTGGGGGGGTGGAAATCATCGTTAGAAGGTTGCCTGCCACACTGCTCACAAGCTGCTGCTAGCCAATGACAGAGTGCCACAGGGATATAAAGGCAAGCCTGTCCCTAGGAAGCATGTGGTTCCCCTGAGAAGTGACCTGGGCTCAGTGGTACCCCATCAGCTTTAACAGAACTTTAGAACTACACCACAGTCCGGGCTTCTCCTACCCACCTTTCTTTTCTTCCCTGTCTCTTCCACAGGGGTCAAATCTGCATAGATCTTTTTCCAGCTGGAGGGATGGAACAGTCCTTGATTGGGGTATGGATTATTCAAACGTACAGATTTGTCAAAATGCATCAAATACATACTTAAAATATGTTATGCTTAATATTTTACTATATGTAAGTTATACGAAAGAAAGAAAGAAAGAAAAAGGAAGGAAGGAAGGAAGGAAGGAAGGAAGGAAGGAAGGAAGGAAGGAAGGAAGGGGGAAGGGAGGGAGGGAGGGAAGAAAGAAAACTATGCTAGGGGCACCACGGTGCCTTAGTTGGTTAAGCATCCAACTTCGGCTCAGGTCATGATCTCATGGTCTGTGGGTTTGAGCCCTGCATTGGGCTCTGTGCTGACAGCTCAGAGCCTGGAACCTGTTTCAGATTCTGTGTCTCCCAGTCTCTCTCTGCCCCTCCCCAACTCACACTCTGTTTCTCTCTCTCAGAAATAAACATAAAAAAAATTTTTTTAACTATGCTAAATAATTATCAATACTGTTTAAAAAAAAAAAAAAAAAAAGCCCTGAGCCTTTAATCTTTTGTGGAGACATGCATTAAGCATTGAAATAGTTACTGACTGGGGTGCCTGGGTGGCTCAGTCAGTTAAGCCTCTGACTTCAGCTCAAGTCATGATCTCACGGTTTTTGAGTTTGAGCCCCGCATCAGGTTCTATGTTGACAGCTCAGAGCCTGGAGCCTGTTTCAGATTATGTATCTCCCTCTCTCTCTCTCTCCCTGCCCCCTCCCCAGCTCACACTTTCTCTCTCTCAAAAATAAACATTAAAAATTAAAAAAGAAAAAAAAGAAACAGTTACTGATTAAATGATATGATGGCAGAGATTGCTTCAAAATAATCCTGGATGATAGGAATAACTCTGAATAAAACAAAATTGGTCAGGGGCACCTGTGTGACTCGGTCAGTTAAGCATCTGACTCCAGACTGCAGCTCAGGTCATGTTAGTGAGACTGAGCTCCGTGCTGGGCTGTGCATTGACTATACGGAGCCTGCTTGGGATTCACTATCTTCCTCTCTCTCCCCCTCCCCTGCTCTCATGCACTCACACACTCTCTCTCAAAAACAAGCATTTTTTTAATGGTCATATAATAGTCTATTGAAGCTAAATGAGAAATAAAAAGTAAAAAGATACTTAACCAACCTAACCAACACTTGGCAGTGAACAAGAATTCTAATACACAATTGGTTTACGTACAAATTGGTACACCCTCTTTAAAGATAAATCTGTCTAGGGGCGCCTGAGTGGTTCCGTCGGTTAAGCACCGACTTCGGCTCGGGTCATGATCTTGCGATTCACGATCTCGCGATTCGAGCCCCATGTCGGGCTCTGTGCTGACAGCTGAGCCCGGAACATGCTTCAGATTCTGTGTCTCCCTCTCTCTCTCTGCTCCTTCCCCACTCGTGCTCTGTCTCTCAAAAATAAATAAACATTAAAAAAAAATTTTTTTTTAAAGATAAATCTGTCTAAATCTACCAACACTGAAGTTATATGTACTCTTCAACCCAGCAATTTACTTTTAGGATACCCTAAAGAACTCGCCCATGTGCACAAAGAAACATGTACAGGGCTGTTTAAGGCAGCACAATCAGCAAAAAATTTGCAACAATCTAAGTATCTTTGAATGAGGTAATGGATGAAGTAACTGTGGAATATTCATACAAAATATAAACAACCAAAATGAACAATATCTTTGTATATTAACATGGATGATATCCAAAAAAATGATGAGGAAAGGGGTGCCTGGTTGGCTCAGCTGGAAGGGCATGTGACTCTTGATCTCAGGAGCATGCCCCATGATGGCCATAAAGCTTACTTAAAAATAAATATTTTTTAAAAAATGGAACACACTCATTTATTTTTTTTAAATGAGAAACATGCACTTGTTACATAGTTTTAATACACACTAAGTAATGCTGTATATCATTTTTTTTTAATGTTTATTTATTTACTTTGAGAGTAAGCGCACACACAAACCAGGGGAGGGGCAGAGAGAGAATCCTTGCAAGCAGGCCCTGTGCTGTCAATGTGGAACCCAACATTGGACTCCACGCAGGGCTTGAATCCAGAAACCATGAGACCATGACCTGAGCCAAAACCAAGAGTCAGACGTCTAACCAACTGAGCCACCCAGGTGCCCTAATATTATGTATCATTTATAACTAGATCTACGTACTTAATAGAATATCATGAATGAGTATGATAATGTACGAAAATCAAGATGATGGTTACTTCTAGGTAAGAAGAAAAAAAAAATAGTATCAAGGGTTCAACTATATAATGTTTTATTTTTTTGAAAAAAATATCTGAGGCAAGGTGGTAAAATATAAAGAATAATAAAGCTGGTATGTTGGTTTATGTTTCTCTCTGTACTTTTCAGTCTGAAATATTTCAAATTAAAAAAATAATAATAATAAAGTAAGGCTATCCCAATAGTTCAAGACAGAAAGATTAACTGACAAGTTATCTAACATTAAATTTTCAAATAAGAGTTAAGAATCAATTTAATCAATTTGAAACATTACCTAAAATACCCACAATTAAATATTGATTTGAAAGTCATGCTGATGACACCATAATACATTCTACAAAAATGAATTTTGAATAACTAAACCCAAAATGTATTCAAAGCACTGTACCAAATAATTTTAAGATTATAAAAATACATATGCAAAATGAATAGCCTACTATATCTATATTATTCTTCTTAACATATATATATACTAAGTGAATATGGCAAAATATGAAATTTAATTAAGTTTATGCAAAGGGCACAAGAGTGCTATGATTCACTGTACTTTTCTGTGTATTTTGAAACCTTTTATAAAATGAAGAAAAATAAATATAACTGAAATATCTGCAGAAAAAAAGTTAAAATTAAAGTTAATGTTTTTAAATGCTGTTTTCTAGGAAATTCTTCCCAAAGATCTCCTTACTGGTTGTTCAAAAACAAGCAAAAAAAAAAAAAAAAAGTTTACTTATATTTAATGTGTTAACCTGAATGAATGTGGCAACTTTTATACAAATAAAACCACCTCGCCAGGGTGCAGTGGAAAGAACTCCTCATCACATGAACTTCATGCTTCTCCAAAGGGGAGCCTCTAACAGCATAACTGGGTTCTATAAGGGGAAAAAAGCCAAAGGTAGTTATTCCTAATTGTGATTAACCACCTCACCATTCTCTTAGTTTTCTAGGTTTTCAAGTAGGACTTCACAGGTTCCCATCACTGGAGTGGATTGAATTTCAGCCCCCAAAAAGATATGTTCATGCCCTAATATAATACCCAGACCCAGTAAATATCACATCATTTAGGAAAAAGATCTTTGCAAATGTTAGTTAAGGATCTTGAGATGAAATGATTCTGGAGTTAATTCTAAATGCCATGACAAGTGTGCTCATAAGACAGAAGAGGAGACCAGAGCACAAAGGACAAGTCTATGTAAAGACAGAGGTGATGACCTATTATACAGCCACAAGCCGAGGAGTGCAAAGAGCTACCCAGAGCTAGAAGAGTCAAACAATCTGGGGTACCAGGTGGCTCCATCGGTTAAGCATCTGACTCTTGGTTTCAACTCACAGTTTGTGGGATCATGCTTGGGCTTCTCTCTCTCTCTCTCTCTCCCTGCCCCTCCCTGTGTGCTTGCCCTCTCTCTCTCACTTTCAAAAAAAAATGAATAAAGTTTAAAGAAAGGGAAGGGAAGGGAGGGGAAGGGAGGAGAGGGGAGGGGAAGGGAGGAGAGGGGAGGGGAGGGGAGGGGAAGGGAAGGGAGGGGAGAGTGGGCATGGACGGGGCGCGGAGAGGGACGTGTATGGGATATCGGAGAGAGTAGGGGCAAGTTAGTTTCTCTTCTTTAGCTTCTTTTACCTTTCTTTTATAGTCTTTTTCTGCTTCTGTTCTCTTCAGTGTCGCTTTTATTGGTTATTCATCTTCTTTTCTTTTCCTTTAACTTTTCTGTCAGCTTTTGCCTTCCTTTCTTTTCCTCTCTTTTCTTTTCTTTTCTGTTGCCTCCCTTCC
The DNA here is from genome assembly GCF_007474595.2 of Lynx canadensis. Lineage (NCBI taxonomy): Eukaryota > Metazoa > Chordata > Mammalia > Carnivora > Felidae > Lynx > Lynx canadensis. The sequence goes on from NC_044312.2 coordinate 26,040,498, forward strand.
TCCTCCGAGTCTGATCTCATGGTTCGTGAGTTCAAGCCCCACATCAGGTTCCACGCTGACAATGTGGAACCTGCTTGGGATTCTCTCTCCCTCTCTCTCTGTCCCTCCCCTGCTCACATTCTCTCCCTCTCTCTCTCTCAAAATAAATAAATAAACTAAATTAAAAAAAATAGTAAAACCAGGAATAAGTGATATTATTGGGGTACTGAGTCTCTGGTCACAAGAAATTACAGACATCTGAGCGTATGTACAACAGGATGTGATTTGCAAAAGCTAATCTGGTTAAAATGCTACATTAAGGGGCGCCTGGGTGGCGCAGTCGGTTAAGCGCCCGACTTCAGCCAGGTCACGATCTCGCGGTCCGGGAGTTCGAGCCCCGCGTCAGGCTCTGGGCTGATGGCTCGGAGCCTGGAGCCTGTTTCCGATTCTGTGTCTCCCTCTCTCTCTGCCCCTCCCCCGTTCATGCTCTGTCTCTCTCTGTCCCAAAAATAAATAAACGTTGAAAAAAAAAAAAAATCTTTAAAATGCTACATTAAAAGATGTGTTTAAACCTAACGTCAATTTATGAATAAGTTGTATCTTATCGATTCTAATTACACAGAAACAAAAGTAACTGGATTACACAGAAATTCTGACAGTTAAGCTCAACTACTTTTCCTCAACCCACATCTCCAAGGCCTCAGGCTGTTCTGACCAGCTCGCCCCCAGTTTCAGCGGGGATGGCATGGCCCTGACCCCATTGACGCAGACTATGTTTTGGAAATTCCAAGCCTGTATCCCCCTAAAAATCCCAACTACTGTATAAGCAAATCCTGTTGCTTTCTCCGCAAAACGTACCGAGTTGCACTGTTTCTCTCCCGTCCTCTACAAGCTCAGCGGAAGCCATCACCACCCTTCACCTGGACCAGCTGTTGCACCTCATCCACCTGCCTGTTCCCAGTCCTGCCCGGACGGGTCTGGTAATCATTAGCAAAGGGGTAGTGAGAGTGGTATTTCCAAAATCTAAATACTCACCTCATCACTCATCACTCACCTATTTACATTTCTGATGGCTCTTCACTTCACTGTCAAGCTCCAGCCCTGCCCATCTCTCACTTTCCCCTTGGTCCACTGCCTTCCAACCACAGTGGCTTTTTTGTTCCTGCTGCAGACCACGTTCGTCCCTTTCACAGCGCCTCTGCGCTACTACCCCCAGAGTTCCAGATTGTGACCCAGCTGCCTCTTCACCCGGGCCTCACCTCAGAAGTCCCTCCTGAGGCCATCCGGGACCACACTGACTAAAACAACCCTCCAATAACTTGCCATCACTCTTACCTCTAATAAGTAGAAATTGGCTAACGACCCCATCACCCAACTCACAACACTCTTGTCTATTCTTTACACAACACTGCAATATTTCTGAAATTATCTTCTTTTACTTATTTAAGCAGAATGCAGATCCTATAAGAGCAGGAGTCCTGTCTGTATTCACAACACACGGAAGCAGGAATTTGTTTGTTGTGGCACAGGCACTTTGGAAAACAGATTGGCATTGTTTCCTGAAGTGGGACATTCACATATGCTATGATCTAACAGCTCATTTTCCTAAGAGAAACTCTTGCACATGTACAACAGAAACAAGTCTAAGCATATTCTCAGAAGCACAATTCACCAGTAACAAAACAAAAACTGGGGAACAACTAAAATGTCCACAAACAGAAGACCACATAAATAAATTCTGGTTAACAGTCACAGAAGGAAACATACATACAAGATGAATAAATTTTAGTGACAAGTGAAAACAAGGATAAATTTTAGCAATGTAATATTAAGTGGAAGAAATCCCCAAGATTAGATAGAGCATCATATTCTTTTTATAAAAGTTGACACAATGAGTTTTTTAAAAAATAAAATGTTTTTAGAAATACATAAATGCAACAATATAAATTAAAAAGGAAAGGAGGTGAATAATGTTCATAGGAACCACTGCTTCAAATGTTTACAACTAGCTTGGGTTTTTTTTTTTCTTTTTTTTAATTACAAAAACAATGTAATGAGGGTAAAGTACAAAAGACACAGTTCAGAATTTCAGGTTTGCCCCCGTCCGAGCACGATGGGAATACAAACCCAGATCACAGGTTCGGTGACACAAGTTTCTCCCAGTAGATGCCAGAATACTGCCCAGGACAGTTCAAGTTTTTTGCAAGCCCTTTCTGGAGAATGCTATGATGTAACGTGCAGCAATGCATGATAGCAGATTAAAAAACTACATAATTTTAAATAGAAAAAAAAAAAAAAAAGTCCTGAAATGAACTCTTTACCTCTAGCAATAACACACTGGCTAAAGACTACCCTCCCTACTTAGCTGCCAACATTCTTCTTTACTCTTTTGGAACCTGTACAATATTTCTGCCTGGAAGTTAAGAGACAAATGACTTTCAAGACCAAAGTATTTATGGAATCAAGACAATAATGCAACAACCTAAAAGTGTAACAGGCACTGGTTAAAAAAACTGGGATATGGTCACTCAAGAGAATATCAGGCAGTCTTAAAAAAAAAAGAAAAAAAAGAGGGGCGCCTGGGTGGCTCAGTCAGTTAAGCGGCCAACTTCGGCTCAGGTCGTGATTTCGCAGTCCGTGAGTTCGAGCCCCGTGTCGGGCTCTGTGCTGACAGCTCAGAGCCTGGAGCCTGTTTCAGATTCTGTGTCTCCCTCTCTCTGACCCTCTGCCGTTCATGCTCTGTCTCTCTCTGTCTCAAAAATAAATAAACGTTAAAAAAAATTAAAAAAAAAAAGAAAGATCAAGGAGACACTTTATATAATGATACAGAATTCTGTATTACGTAAAAAAAAAATTTCAAGATACAGAAAAATGCATACAGTATAACACTGCTACAATTTCTGTTTAAAGGAGAAAAAAGAAAATATATATACAAAAAATAATTATACTCAAAATATCTAGGATATATGAGTGAATATTGTAAATTCTTCTATTTCTTTTGAACATCTGATTATTCAAAAAATAAATTCTATATATTTTTAAGTAAGACTATAATGCAAACCAAATATATTCCAAAGAGCATTGGTATTTTTCCAAAGAAAAACTACTCCAAGGTAGCTATTCTTACCTTCCTAGTTTTGTATATTCACAAACCTGGATGACAAAAATATTGTCTACTGTTCAGTGGTTCTGATCTTATTTGAAGCTTTTCAAGGATTTTAAATTAGATTCCATCAAGCTAACGTGAACAACTCCTTTCACATTTAAAATGCTATTATCTCTCACCTATATGTAAATTAGGTTGGCTTATTTTTCTTACTAGCCCTTCTTTGTGCTTGAAAAGATTTATATCTATTATTATCAAAACTGTACCAACAACCAGTATCAATTCATGTCCCATCTTTTGACTCAGTAGCAAGACAGTTCATATTTTTAAGTGTAAAAATAATTGGCCTTATTTGGTTTGGGGAAGAATTGTGGGTTTTTTCTCCCCTTAGGTGTTAGGTAAATGAGTATTTATGTCTAAAATGACCTGGGGCGCCTGGGTGGCGCAGTCGGTTAAGCGTCCGACTTCAGCCAGGTCACGATCTCGCAGTCCGTGAGTTCGAGCCCCGCGTCAGGCTCTGGGCTGATGGCTCAGAGCCTGGAGCCTGTTTCCAATTCTGTGTCTCCCTCTCTCTCTCTCTCTGCCCCTCCCCCATTCATGCTGTGTCTCTCTCTGTCCCAAAAATAAATAAACGTTGAAAAAAAAATTTTAAAAAAAATAAATAAATAAATAAAATAAAATGACCTGTCATTTCCTTCATACACCCAACCACGTACTTCAAAAGTGGAATGCTGGTTGGGCTTCTTGGTGTGGAGCATGTCAAACTGTTAAATTTTAAACCAGATAATGAAGCGCAAAACTGACCATCTTCACATTACTTCTCAAAATGGAAGTACTACAGCAAGTGCCAAGGAAGAAAAAGTTAAAATGTCACATCTTCCTAGGGGGTCAATTTTAAACACTATTATATTTATATAAATTTCAACATATTATGGTGTGTTCATTCCAAAAAGTCATGTGGATTTTAAGATAAATATGAGGTGTGATTGGGTGGCTCAGTCGATTGAGCGTCTGACTTCCGCTCAGGTCACGATCTTGCAGTTTCTGAGTTCGAGCCCCACATCGGGCTCTGTGCCAACAGCTCAGAGCCTGCAGCCTGCTTCAGATTCTTTGTCTCATCTCCCTCTCTCTCTCAAAAACATAAAAACATTAAAAAAATTTTTTTAAAAAGATAAATATGAAATTTGATCTACATCTAACATTAGGTGTACTCAGTAGAAAGTCTGTGATTAGCCTACCATCAGCTGATTTTACTCTAAATGAGAAAAAATGTACACAAATAAGAAAACAGGATTCTAATCACAAGGTACCTATTTTTTTTTTCCAGAAATTTGCATTTAATTTGAAAGCAGTTAAGATAACAAATCAACTAAAATGTCTAGTGTATTTAAAAACAGTCCCTATTTTGGGGGCGCATGGGTGGCTCAGTCGGTCAAGCGTCTGACTTCGGCTCAGGTCATGATCTCGCGGTTCGTGGGTTCGAGCCCCACATCGGGCTCTGTGCTGACAGCTCGGAGCCCGGAGCCTGCTTCGGATTCCCTGTCTCCTTCTCTCTCTGCCCCTCCCCCACTCATGCTCCATCTCTCTCTGTCTCTCAAAAATAAATAAATGTAAAAAAAAATTTTTTTTTACTATTCCTTATTTTGGCTCTCAGTTTTCATTAAGTCCTTGCTGTCTGGACCACCACTAAATGGCGTAGAAATATTTACTGACTTGACAGCACAGGATACGTGACATTCAGCAGAGGAGTAACGCCAAACTAAAGAAATAACTTTTTCCTGTTCCACTACAGTGGGTAAGTTTTCCTTGTCTCCTACCTCGGAATTCCTTTAAGGACGATGCTTGGCGGCTCCAGCCTTTCATTACGCCATCTCTTCAGTAACTGCTGATGCCTTCTTCAGTGTAGCACATGTACGCACAATGCTTAACGTGCTTTGTAGAATAGGAACACAAGGTCCTTATTCTTAACACCTTAAAAGCAGTAATGGTGACCAACCAGCTCTATATATGTAAAAGAAGGAAAAATCATTTTCACACAGATGAAGCACACGTTCTGCTTGCAGGCTGCAGCTGCAACCTCTATTTCTTTCGGTCAAGTTTTCCCAGATAATTTCCTCTAGGCAAACACTGGTTGTTACCTGCTAGACTGCTTTCCCTGCTACCGCTTTCCAGTAACCTAAGGTTTTGCACAGTACTATGTCTCGAAGGGCACTTTTGTTGGAGCAGCCTCCAGCAGTGCACCCCTGTGCAGCACTTCAAAGAGAAGACCATCAGAAGGACCCAGTACTTGCATTTACCTTTGCACAAGTCTTCATGACAATTTGCACAATTCCAACCCAGCATATCCAGCTTATTCTAAGGCAACTTTCAAGTTAACTGCCCCTTAAATTATTTCTTAAAGGTCTATCCCATTTTCTGACCCACTGACTCTGCTTAACCATAAATTTCCACATTTCTCTACAAAGTTAGAGCAGAAAAGGGGGTAGGATATCAAGAAAGAGTCAAAGGAGGTTTCTAAGTATTTTCTACAAGTAATGACCAGAATAGTGCTATTAAGTGCTATATCAAATAAGTGGTAAATAACTGAACATTTTCTGTATCAGTCATTATTGCAGCGTTGTCTTTCTAAGCCCATTATGTACATCTTATTGCCTTCTTAATTCATATTCAGAGGACTCGGGAGAAATAATGTTTTTTCTTATTATTGCCTCTTGGTTCATTAAAATCTATACTTCATAGAATGAAGCTACTTATCTCACCTGAGAGATGCAAGACCATAAAAGCATCCGACGAGTAAAGCCACAAAATGTTAACAACAAACAGCTTGCAGAAGCATAACAAAATTATCTGATAAAGTTGATATCTGTGACTTGAAAACTTCAATATGTGATTTTATTTTACTGAGCCATATTGTGCACTTGGCTTCCACTAACATCGATGAGATGAGTGAGCACATCCATAGTATAATTTTAAAATGCAATTACAGAGCTTCAAAAATATAGATCTCAAAAAGGTTTCAAGTTTTTATTTCACTTCCAGTTAGTTAACACACAGTGTTATATTAGTTTCAGGTGCACAACACAGAATTCAACACTTCCTTTTACACCACCCTGTGCTCATCACATAGATCTTAAAAGTTTTTAATCTTTAGGGGCATCTGGGTGTAGGTTAAGCATCCTACTCTTGGTTTCAGCTCAGGTCACGATCTCACAGTTCGTGAGATCAAGCCCCACACTGTCAGCACAGGGCCTGCTTGGGATTCTCTCTCTCCTGCTCTCTCTCTGCCCCTCCCTCACTTGCTCTGCTTCTCTCTCAAAATAAATAAATAAACTTTAATTAAAAGTTTTAATCTTTACAAGCAGAAATTATGGCACTTATTAATAACTTCTAATATTGTTTTTTTTAAGTTTTGTTTTAATTTTTTTTAACGTTTATTTATTTTTTGAGACAGAGAGAGACAGAGCATGAATGGGGGAGGGTCAGAGAGAGAGGGAGACACAGAATCTGAAGCAGGCTCCAGGCTCTGAGCAGTCAGCACAGAGCCCGACGCGGGGCTCGAACTCACGGACTGCGAGATCATGACCTGAGCTGAAGTCGGACGCTCAACCAACTGAGCCACCCAGGCGCCCCAAGATTGTATTTTTAAGGAAATTCCATACCCCACATGGGGCTTGAACTCACAACCCCAAGATTAAGAGCTACACACTCCACCAACTGAGCCAGTGAGGCATGGCAGCCCTCTAATATTATTTGATTAAATAATTCATTAATTCAAAATATATCTGCTTTTTAAAACAAAAAATGCAAAACAAATGGACTAGATTTTATAACATGTTAGGTAATGCCATCAAATATCTTTGGAAAACTAGAAACAGTATATCAAAACAGTCAAAATACAAAAACATATACACTCAGCAGTCCAAGTACATAAAATTTTAATATAATATTATCTACCATTATGTACCAACTATATTATACAGTATCTTATCTAATTCTTACATCAACCCTGTTCAGTAGCTAAGTAATACTATACCCATTTTACTCATTAGAAAAACAGACTCAAGAAAAGTTACATATTTTCTCTCTCCCTTCCTCTCTCTGTCTCTGCCTCCACCCCCACGCATGCACACATGGTCTCTCTCTCTCAAAATAAATAAATAAACATGAAAGAAAGAAAGAAAGAAAGAAAGAAAGAAAGAAAGAAAAGAAAGAAAGAAAGAGAAGAAGGATAGACCAAACGAGGAGAGATGAGAGAAGAGAAGAGAGAAGAAAGAAAGAAAGAAAGAAAGAAAGAAAGAAAGAAAGAAAGAAAAAGAGAGAGAGAGAGAGAGAGAGAGAGAGAGAAAGAAAGAAAGAAAGATTGATTAAATAACTTGTCCAAAATCACAATGGCAGTCAGAGAGAATTCAAATTTAGGACACATCTAAGATCTTTGTTTTATACACAAGGCATGCTGGGTCTCTTAGGGACACTGAAGATCATTCTGGTATGTGTCATGTTCATTTCTCCCTCAGTCATTTAAGTTCAGTATAGTTCTCTGATATCTGGAACTGAGACCTTGAACATTTGTCAGAACTTGGTCTGGAGGTGAAATTTGCTTAAATTGAAATCTTCTAAATACATACCATAGGACTTTAAAAATGAGAGTTACAAAATCAAATAGTAAATAGATTTGTAAGAATCAAACAATTTTTGCCAGCTCTCAAGTTTGGCATAATGTCGCAGGAAAGATTAACTTACAGGTAGCATGAGAAGGAAACTTCTTCCTTTAATGCCACCAAACACTACTTCAAGCAAAAGCTATTTGGATATCATATTACAATTCTATTATTTCCCTAGTTGCTGCTTTTTTTAAATATTTGTATTTTTATTTTGCTTGTTCCAGCATGTAGATGAACATAAAATAAATACTGATGACAACAGCAGATCTCAGATTTAAAGAAATATAAATCTCCTTTTGTTTATAAAATCATTCATCCACTAAACAAGTATTTACTGGTCACTTATTATGTTCTTTTTTTTTTTTAATGTTTATTTTATTTTTTGAGAGAGAGACAGAGCATGAGCATGAGCAGGGGAGGGCAGAGAGAGAGGGACACACAGAATCCGAAGTAGGCTCCAGCTCTGAGCTGTCAGCACAGAGCCCGACGCAGGGCTTGAACTCACAAGGCTTCAAGCTGTGAGATCATGACCTGAGCTGAAGTTGGCTGCTCAACCGACTGAGCCACCCAGGTGCCCCATACTGGTCACTTATTGTGTGCTAACTAGCGGCAATACAAAAAATACAGTCCTGCTCTCTTGGAGTTTACATTCTAGTGGGGAAGACAAATGTTTTTAAAAGGTATACTTTTGGGGTAGTGATAAAAGCTTTAAGCCTGTTAAAGTGAATGGAGACAACCTAGGACTGCAGCTTCACAGAGAGTAATGAGAGAAACCTCTGTAAGGAAGAAACCTATGTACAGAGACGTGAATTCTTAACTGGGTGAATTATGTAGATATCTGATGGCTCGTGTGCATTGGGTGAATGGAGTGACAAGAAAGAAGGCTCCAAAAACGGGGCCCGACCGTGGAAGGATTTTCGAGCTGTGCTAAGAACTCCTGAAACAGGGAGCTACTGACAGGTTTTGTATAACAGGAACATGACTTCCTGAATTAGTCAAGAGAATTAATCCGGCTGTTACATAAAGACTAGTCCAGGGCAGGGCGCAAATCAAACATGGAGACCAGTTTCAGATTATCGCCGTGGGCTAGTCAAGGAGATAATGGTGATTTACACCAGAGTGGTAGCAATGGACAAAAGTGAGAAATGGCCTGGTTCAAGATAGATCTTGAAGGTAGGGACAACAGAATTTGTTGATGTAGTGGTGATGAGCTAGGGAAAAAGCAGAGTCACAGTTGACTCCAAGGGTTTTGATAACTCAAGGTAATTTTCAATTTTCTCAATTATAGCTCTACCCCTAATTTTTCCTGTAAGTTTGGGTAAAATCTATTCACCCTGAATCTCCCATCTTAGAGGCCAAACAACCATGGAATTTATTTATAGTCCCTGCAAACTTTGAGGACACAAAACACCTTTATGTTAAAGAATTCTTTCTAAGGGCACTGCATGGCTTCGATGGTTGAGTGTCTGACTTCAGCTCAGGTCATGATCTCACAGGTTCCTGAGTTTGAGCCCCACATGGGGATCACTGCTGTCAGCACAGAGCCTGCTCCAGATCCTCTGTCCCCCTCTCTCGGCCCCTCCCCCAACTTGCACTCTCTCTCTCAAAATAAATAAACATTAAAAAAAAAATTCTTCCTTCTGACTCTTATACCATCTCAAGCATAATTCACAACAACCAAACTAAGTAAATGGCACCTTCACCCTTTCATATCCTTTCTTTTGCATCTTCTTATTTCTCAAGACCCCATAAGAAAAGTTACACAGTGAGGAAGCAGTGAGTGAAGCTCCAGTGATGGTCATTCTTCAATGATTTCCCAGGCAACTAGGTTTGCTAATCACTCTGTGCTCCAGCACCACCACCACAAGCCCACCAGTGTCACTGACAGGTGCTTTCACACACGTTAAAGATTACTCTGATACACAGACTGATGAGATTTAAAATAATCAACTGCCTTTTCATAGAACTTACTTTAAACACACATACACGTACACACACACACACACACACACACACTTAACAAACACAAGATTTTTCAACGGCACAATAAAATGTTATCTAAAAAAAAAAAAAGAAAAAAGAAAAAAAGCCTCAGCATATCATACACCTTATTAAATAGTAGACTCACTGTGCTTTCCGGTGTGGTCTTTCTACCTCTAGCCTTTGCCCTTTTACAGAATAAAACTCTTATATAGCTAACATTTTTTTGTGAACGCTTACTCTGTGTTAAGACATGTAGTAAATGCTGCCCTGGATAATCTCATTTATTTATCAGGACAGTCTCTAAGTGCTACCATTATCCCCATTTTGTAGGTTAAACTCATGACTGACCGCACTAACAACCAAGAGTGACAGAGCCAGGAGATGTCCCAGGACTGATGCTCATTCTCTTAACTACCATTATGCTAACCACCTCTTAGTCCACTTTAGGATAACCTTCCTAAAATACAAGTTGGATGATATCAGTTCCTGCTCAAATAAAACACCAACAAGTGCCTCCAAACACCTACAAAACAACGTCCACACTCAGCATGTTGTTACCCTTAACCTCATCTCCAACATCCTCATTCCCCACACTATTGCTGGCCATTTTCCAAATATGTTCAATACTATTCCCCCTGTGTCTATTCTCACATTAATCCATCAAATCATCCACAATCTGTGGAAACCAAGCCATCTCTCTAAATCAAACTCAAATGCCACACTTCATGAAATTATTTTCCAAAAATCAAGACATACATGCACAATTTTTTTTAAATAATAAATTTTTTCCACTTGGAGATCTCATAGCATTTTGTCACTTCTCACGCAGCTGTCATTTATTTCTATCTTGTTTATACAAATTTTTTCTCTCACCTCTCAGACTATAAATTCCAAGGGAGGGACTTTTTTTGTAATCTTCATTTCCTACAAATTATCTGCACATAAAATGTTTGCAGAATTAAATCTGGCACAAAACCTTATGTTTTTAAGGATGTGGGTCCCACTTGCCAACTATACTTGTTGCGCAATGATCCCTATCTTAAAATTTGACTTTCAGCTAACCAAAACCCATCAAATGCTCGATCTATTACTTAGCTTCTAAACTCTAAGTGCATCCCCCCCCCATTTACTGCTAACAATGGCTAGTCAACAAATCAAACTCTTCCTTACTAAAAAGGTAAGAAACGTGATACAGACAAAAATAACTGGACACCATTCGGTTTGTGAAATATTCTCTACAGACCTCATTTTATATTCTCTATTTTTCCATGTATGAACAACACATTCTTGAAAACACAGCTACAAAATACAGTTTAAAGACAAGAACTGTAATGATAGTGATAGTTTTTTATAAAGCTAAATAACTTTAATATTAGTAATGTAAACTAATACCTTGAAACACCACTTAAATTCATTAAGTGCTATCAGAAGTAACCTTTTTATTTTTTTAAATGTTTTATTTATTCTTGAGAGACAGAGACAGACAGAGCATGAGTGGGGAGGGGCAGAGAGAGAGGGAGACACAGAATCCGAAGCAGGCTCCAGGCTCTGAACTGTCAGCACAGAGCCCGACGCGGGGCTCGAACTCACGGACCACGAGATCATGACCTAAGCTGAAGTGGGCCGCTCAACCAACCGAGCCACCCATGCACCCCAGAAGTAACCTTTTTTTAATGATATAACAGAAGAAAGTTTTTCTCATTATAATTTAAATGCCTCCTTTAAAAATTGACAAACATAACTCCACTTGGAACCCTGAGGCCAACTATTTCCACCAAGTGGCACACTGCTGTCAAGCTCTCTTGATCACCCCCAAAAGTGAACTCCAGTCTTCTTAGTGCTCCTCTTCATTTCCCCCCACCACGATCTCCCCACAACCCCCACCCCCACCTCTGCTGACTACCTCCTCATCTCTTTCCAGGGATCTTTCAGGAAACTTGCTCCCTTATAAATAATTTCCTTACATTGTAAACCTCTCTGCAGAACACATCCCTACTCTGACAGAAGGGTTCTTACCAGGCAAATTCCCAGGTGAGCATGAAGCATCTAGCACAATAGCTATTACTGCATACTCTGCGGTCAGACTGCCTGGGATTCCATCTCCAATGCAAACATCACTAGCTATGTGAACTTGGGGAAGAAAAGTCTAATCAAAGCACTACTTGCCATTCCACAACATGTCCCCCAAATTTCCTGCCTCTGTAAATTTCTACTGAATTTATCACTCCATAATTGTGCCATCCATCCTTCAGTGGGCCCATTCAAGTCATTTCCTTTTCTACAAGTTTTCCTTACATCTTCAACAAATTCCCATAGTACCTAATTTACCCTTCTTACAGAATACTTATATTGCCTATAAGTACACTTTTAGATGATAATCCTTAAGGACATAGTCTATGTAATTTATCTCTGAATTTCCTGAGACACAACATATTTGTGAACCAAACAAGATGTAAATAATCTACTTGGTCATATTAATTTCTTCTCTCCCTCTCCCAAACCCCAAATGCTTGAGCATGAGATTTATATTTTCTTTTATGTTTTTTAGTCATTACAATCATGAGAAACCGCTGCGATAAATCCTTCCCATCTTTAATAAAAACTGAAAAAGCTTCGTAGTCTGCAAAAACCCAATTTTGTGTAAATTTTGAACACTATCCTTAAAAGCAATATTTCGGCAGAGGAAGGAGAAAGGAATGTTCCTGAAGAAATCTGAGAAGCCAGAAGAGAGCACAATGCATAGTTCAAGCCAGCAGTTAAGAATACAGATTTAAGGGGTACCTTGGTGGCTCAGTCGGTTACGCATCCGACTTCAGCTCAGGTCATGATCTCACGGTTCGTGGGTTTGAGCCCCACGTCAGGCTCTGTACTAACAGCTCAGAGCCTGGAGTCAGCTTCAGATTCTGTGTCTCCCTCTCTCTCTGCCTCTCCCCTGCTCACGCTCTGCCTGTCTCCCTTCCAAGAATAACTAAACATGAAAAAAAAAATTAAAAAAAAAAAAGAATATAGATTTAAGAGACATTCCTGAGTCTGAATTCTGGTTCCAGTATTTACCACAACTGCAGCTTTAGGCAAATTATTTAACTTCTCTATCTCTTTATTTCCTCAACCATAAAATGTAGCTACTGGCACTACAAGTTATAAGGAATAAATGAAATCATATATACAAAAAACCTAAGTGGGTACCTGGTATACAGCTTACATCAGTAAATGAACATTAGAAGAAAATGTTTGTTTTAATTAAGGGACACAGGTGCACAGGAACTTGCACCTCATTAAAACTTCACTTGATTTTCTTTTGTATAGAAAGGTTAAGAAAAAAATGAAATCTGCAGAAAGTGTTAAGATAGTCAATCTTGATGCTATACATTGAACAAATAAACTGGATACTCTACTGGATTTAGCAAAAATAAAGTCTATGTAACAAGCTCTTACAAAGAAGCCCTTCAAAGTCATAGCACAATAATTTTGGCTGAATTATTCAATAATAAAAAGGCACAGTAACAAACTAAATCCAAGGTACTACCTTTTTAGAAAAAGACAAAATAAAAAAAAGTGGTCATTGATACCCAAATGATTTAGATAATGCAGTATGATACATCAAGTACTACCAGTAAAAGCATAATATTTAGAAATACAGTAGTAAGTATTAAGGAGAAAAAAGCCAAAAGAGTTGAAAATCGTTGCCTCTATAGAACAGGAAACGGAGGCCAGATGGGGTTAAGTTAAATGGGATGAGACAGTGTCAGGAAACTGCTGTTTTTCTTTAAAAGTCTCATGGTAGTATGGATTTTTAAAATGATGTTCTTGATTTGGTTAATAAAAATACAAAGTAATTATAAAGGAAATTTTATTATTTAATTGTTTGACAGCAGGACCAGGGATGGGTGAGCAAGCAAGGCACCTATGATGTAAAATTTTAAGAGGCATCACTCTCAGCGTCAAGAACTTGCACATACTTGCTGGTCTCCAAGAGTGAGTACCTCCTTCCTAGCCTTGTCCAGTACTAGCCCAGTACTAGCATTTTAATAACTCAAATATTACAAACAAACAGTTGAGGGAACTGAGGCTGTTACAGTTAGTCATTGTATGAAATAAAATACACTGTGCAATACATAATAGACTTCTGCAATTATTTCTAACTATCTACAAATAAGTATTAAAAAAATCTAGAATGATCTTCCTGAATATTAATGACAGTTGCACCTGGGAAGTAAGATTCTTCTGGGTAGTGAGATTTTGGATATACCCTCTATACCACTAGGTTTTTGTTTTTTTTTTTTTTTTTTTAAATATTTTTTTTTTCAACGTTTATTTTTATTTTTGGGACAGAGAGAGACAGAGCATGAACGGGGGAGGGGCAGAGAGAGAGGGAGACACAGAATCGGAAACAGGCTCCAGGCTCCGAGCCATCAGCCCAGAGCCTGACGCGGGGCTCGAACTCACGGACCGCGAGATCGTGACCTGGCTGAAGTCGGACGCTTAACCGACTGCGCCACCTAGGCGCCCCTTGTTTTTTTTTTTAACAGGCATATGTAATTTTTTTAATAAAATAAAGTGATTCTTTTATGCTTTTAAAATAAAAAAAAGTTCAGGGGCGCCTGAGTGGCACAGTCACTTAAGCGTCCAACTCTTGATCTAGACTCAGGTCATGATCTCAGTTTGTGAGTTCGAGTCCCGCATGGAGCTGGGTGCTAATGGTATAGAGTCTGCTTGGGATTCTGTCTCTCCTCTCTCTGCCCCTCCCCGCCTGGATGCACGTGCTCCCTCTCCCTCTCTTTTTAAAAAATAAAATAAAATAAAACAAGTTCAGCTCCCTACCCACCCCCACTAACAACACACACGCACATGCGTGCGCACACACACACAGACACACACACACAACACACACACACATTTTCCCATGACAACGTAATTTACTTCAGGCTTCATCTGCCACATCTATGGACATGACTTACAAATCTGTATTTTTAACATCTCTACCGCCCCCAAGTCCCAACCCCCCAACTGCCTCCAAAGGAGCAACTGAAGGTTTAACTGGCAACTCAAACAAAATAAATCAAGTAAAACATATCATTTGTCCACATACACTAGTTCACCCTCTTTTTCTCCCAATGTGCCTTAGGAATAAGTACAGTAAGTCCCCAAGTCATTCAGGTTTAAAATCTAAAAGTCATCTTTACCTTTTACCTCTCCCTTACCCCATACAGAAAATTATGACTGTTGTCCCACCACCGTGTTTGACATCTAATCTACCTTTCATTCCTACAAACACATACCAGTTCAAGCTTCATGATCTATGCTCTGAAATACCAGTTAACAATCATTGTTCAAGTAAATATGATACAGTTTACTATCCTCAATACAAAGCACAAAAATGGCAGAGAATAAGTGAGCAACACATGTTTTTTGAATGAATGGGAAACAAAAAAAAAAAACTAGTCGTCCCATTTCCCTACTTCCACTTCTCCTACAACCACAAAATCATTTTGCAGTTACCCAATATTCCCAAAACAGAGCTCTTATCAGCTCACAAAAAGCCATCATTTACCAGTATTATGTAAATAAGATAAAAACTCCTCAGTTTGGCACTCAAATCATTCCAACATGGGGACTCTTCCTCCTTCAGAGCCTGGAGCCTGCTTTGGACTCGTGTCTCCCTCCGTCTCTGCCCCTTCCTCTCTCTCAAAAATAAATAAAACATTAAAAATTTTTAAAGTTATTTATAATATCTTTATAAATATATATTAGAATCACTACCAAGTGAATTTTAAGTTCCTTGAAACAAAAACCACAACTTTTATTTACTCATCTCCCACTGTACCTAACAAAATGCCTGGCACAATTACATAAAAGTCTCCAGGAAATGAGAGACCTGTGCATCAATAATAATAAAACACAAACAGTAGCAGCAGAGCCAAATTTGAGTGCTATATATCGGCCAGATACTACTTTAAGCTATATACATATATAGTTTCACTTATTCCTCACAAGGACATGAGGAAGATACTATTATTATCTCCATTTTACTGATAAGAAAACTGAGGCAGAGAGATAACTTAATCAAGGTTTAACATCATAGTATTCTTCAATTGTATAGATAATTCTGCAGTTAATATCTTTCTATATATAGCTAGCTCCTTATTTGAGACCACTTCATCAGACTCTGAAAGTTATAACATTGAGTCGCAAAGTATAGATGTTTAGACGTTTCTCATACTTTTAAAATGTTCTTGTAGGAGCGCCTGGGTGGCTTAGTCAGTTAAGCATCTGACTTCTGCTCAAGTCATGATCTCACAGTTCATGGGTTTGAGCCCCACATCAGGCTCTGTGCTGACAGCTCAGAGCCTGGAACCTGCTTCAGACTGTGTGTCTCCCTCTCTCTCTGCCCATCCCTGCTCACACTCTGTCAGTCTCTCAAAAATGAATAAATGTTAAAAAAAAAAAAAATCTTTAATAAAAAATAAATAAATAAATTTGAAAAATAAAACGTTTTTCTAGGGGTGCCTGGGTGTTTCAGTCGGTTAAGCATCTGACTCTTGGTTTTGGCTCAGGTCATGATCTCATGGTCTATGAGTTCGAGACCCGCATCAGACTCTGTGCTAACAGCATAGAGCCTGCTTGGGATTCTCTCACTCCCTCTCTCTCTGACCCTCTCTCACTCTCAAAATAAATAAATAAACTTAAAATTTTTTTCTAAGAGGATTAACCATTTTATAAAGCCACCAACAATGTATAAGAGCAACAATTTTACTGCTACTTGTCAGCCTAGCAAATCACCATTATTTTCCCATTCTCCTGGTTCAAGTAGGCAAATAATAATAAGCATAACTCTTGATCTTAAATAACTGTACCTTTTTGAAAATAAGTTTATTTACTTAAGCAATCTCTACACCCAACATAAGGCTCAGATTCACAACCCCAAGACCAAGAGCCACATGCTTCACTGGCTAAGCCAGCCAATGGCCCCTTAAATAATTATACTCTTAAAGGTTTATGACCAGTGTTTTGGGGTTGTTACTGTTATTGTCATAATTGATGTTTTAAGAGACACTATATGCCTGAATAATTTTTTAGGAGTTACTTAACAGTATTTACATAGATAAAAAGAAATCAAGCACTTACCTCTACTCAAACATTCACTAAACCTTTCACAATATCCCATTCATTCATTTATTCAACAAACCTTTATTGACAGCCCACCAGGATCAGTACTATACTAGTACCTGGACATAAATCAATACAATCCCTGACTTCAAAGGGAACACAGTTTTTTAAACATCAGAGTCAATGTAAGCTTTGGTGACTTGGTTCACAGATCACAAACTGACTTTAAGAGGGGTCACTCTGAAGTCAGTTTTAGTACTGATTCCAACTGTAAGTGTTTAAATTTCACACAGAGAAACACCCAAATATGGCAGAACTAAAGAAGGGTCAAAGAAGTTCAACTAAAATGTCATCAAATAAAGAAGTCCAAAAATAAGTTTTCAGTTAGAAAAAGTAATGGCTGGGACAAAACAATCTATAAAAGCATGGCTGGTACACAAATTTGAGTTCATCAAATCTAAAACCATCAAATTAGTGGGATCCTTTGTTGATGAATAAGATAAATAAGAAAAAGGTGTAACTTCTATTTCCTATGATACGAAATTAAATTATGAAAACCAATACCTCAAAATGTAATAAACAGAGGTATAACATGAACCCAAAGGTTCTGGGGGGAAAACTGACACAAAGCTGTAAATCAATCACTGCTCAAAGAAACAGGGGCAATACTCAACCTTTAAAGTACTATCAGAGATGAAAGCCATGCTTTCCCACAGCAGAACTATTTTTAACTGTAAATCACTAGTGGCAATCAAACACTAAGATTAAACCTTTGGTCTGATCCATTCTAGCAATTTCTAATTCAACCCTCTGGCCCTACAGGCATTTCAAACTAATTTTTCAGGGTGATCAATCATAACAGTGGAATGGATTTTTAAAGGGGCCTATCCTTTGTCCAGACGGTTCTCTTCTCAAACTCATCTCTATCAACACCATGCTACTAAAATGAGTCTTTTATAAGAAAATATGTATCATAACACCAATGTTTGGATTTGGAACTTGATAATGGCTGACTTCATTTTCAGCTCGAAGGGAGCATTTCTCCCATTAAGTGCCCCCTTTGTTTTCTCCCCAGGTCTATCTCTATCGAAAATATACTGATATGCTAGGGCTGACTTATTGATCATTCCCGTACAGACCTACCAGTGCTTTGCATCTAGCAAATAGTTAATAAGCTATATGAAATAGATTTAAAAACAGCAATAAAATGCTTATTCCACAAAATCTCAGAAGTGACTAGAAAATTATCACATTCCCATACAAACAATCCATGGTGAAAGACCTAGATTTCTGTACATTAAAAATGTAAATGATCATAGGATCACCCCACCCTTCTTGGGGCATAAGCCTCAGATAACCCTGTCTGCTCTCTCTTCTGCTGCAGACCAGAGGAAGGAGGGTTCCGGTTCAAGATGGTGATGTGAGAAGATCCTGAACTTACTTCCCACAAACACACAGTCTACAGCTACATATGGAACAATTTCCTCCTTAAAAAAAATGAAATCTGGCTAAGTGATGACTACAGATCAAGAAATTGAGAAGAAAACCATACCAAAGCAGGTAAGAGAGGCTGAGACACAATCTCACCAAAAATCCCACCTCTAGAGCTGCGGCCCACAGCCAACAGGAATGAAGAGTTCAAACTCCATGTGAGACACCCCAACTTTTTAGACCTGCTCTTGACAAGCCAGCATAACAACTAATTTTGAAAACCAAGAGGGCGCAAATCCTGAGACCCACAAGACAATAGTGATCTGAGAAACTGTTCTTACAGAGCTCATAGTTGTAGACTCACCTGCCCATGGTCCATCTCAAAGGCAGCCAATCCTGATCCGAATGAAAGTGAAGGAGGCTCACGTGCTTATATTAAAAAGCTCAGCCTGAGGGGCCAACCTCTAATTTAACACACATCTCGAAACCTGTTGGAACACGTTCTAGAGATGGAGACCAGTGGGTGCCATTTTCACGCTCACCCTTTGCCACACTCTATAACACCAGTACCTCCAGAAAGGAACCTTTACATGCATCTGGTGCCCTGATTTCTGTGGCTGCTCCCCAGGGGAACCCTCTCAATCACCTGGCTCTAGAGACCCGCGGAGCTTGCATCCCTCATCACAAGGGACTTTAATAATCAGTATCACCCAAAAAGGAGCTTATACCCCTGTCTAGCATTCCGATCTTTGCAACTGCTCTCAGGAGACACCTCTACATTGCTGGCTTTGGCAGGAAGTGGAGCTTATGCTCAACAGTCCCCCAGGACAGGGGCGCCTGGATGGCTCAGTCGGTTGAGTGTCTGACTTCGGCTCAGGTCATGATCTCGCAGTCCGTGGGTTTGAGCCCCGTGTCGAGCTCTGTGATGATAGCACAGAGACTGAAGCCTGCTTCGGATTCTGTGTCTCCCTCTCTCTCTGCCCTCACTCCCTCACTCTCTCTCTCTCTCTCAAAAAATAAACAAACATTACAAAAAAAAAAAAAAAAGAGTCCCACAGGACTATAACCAACAGAGTTATTTTTTTTAATGTTTATTTATTTTTGAGAGAGAGAGAAAAAGAGAGAGAGAGAGAGAGAGAGAGAATGAGCAGGGGAGGAGCAGAGACAAAAGGATACAGAGGATCCGAAGCAGGCTCCACGCTGACAGCAGAGAGCCCAACGCAGGGCTTGAACTCATGAACCATGAGATTATGACGCTTAACAGACTAAGCACCAAGGGGCCCCCCAACACAGTTCTTAAACAACTACCATCCCAAGGACACAGAAAGAGACAACAAACTCAGGAGCTCTGTCTTTCTGAGGAGACCTATTAGCTAATTATCATGACGGTGGCCCAGGGGATAGGCTTCTAATTAAACACACATCCAGGGGCTTACCATAATCCTTTCCAGAGACCTTGGAAGGAGAACACTATCTTCACACTCACCCTCTACCACGCTCCAGAGCTCCAATGTCTCCTGGAAGGGAGTTACACATGTGCTTTGTACCCAGTTTTTGCAGCTGATGTCCAAGGCACACACCCCTCATCACTTTGGCTCTAGTGGCCAGATGGGCTTGCATTCCTGGATCCCACAGGACTGTGGCAATTGGACGGGGGAAAAAAGAAAAAGACATAAAAGGTCTCCAAAACGAAAAGGAAAAAGTAAAACTCACTATTTGCAGATGGCAAAATACTATATACAGAAAATCCTAAAGACGCCATTAAAAAAACTGTTAGAACTAATAAAATTCAGTAAAACTGCAGGATACAAAATCAACACTCAAAACTCTTTTGTACTTTACACTAATAATGAACTATCAAGAAAAATTAAGAAACCAGTCCCATTTATAATTCTACCAAAAAATATTAAATATCTAGAAATATATTTAACCAAGGAGGTGATGAAAGATGCACATATTAAAAACAAGACATTAATGAAAGAAACTGAAGAAGACACAACAAATAAATGGAAAGATATTCCATGCTTATGGATCAGAAGAATTAATATTGTTAAAATGTCCATACTACTCAAAGCAATATATAGATTCAATGCAATTCCTATTAAGATTCCACTGGCATTCTTCCGAGAAATAGAACAAATAATCCTAAAATTGTATAAAATCACAAAAGATCCCAAATAGGCAAAGCAAACTTGAAAAAGAAGAACAAAGCTGCAGGCATCACACTTCCTGATTTCTAACTATATTACAAAGTAATCGCAATTAAAATGGACACATAGATCAAAGGAGAATAGAGAGCCCAGAAATACACCCATGCATATCTGGCCAATTAATTCACAACAAAGGTGCCAAGTATATAAAACGGGAAAGGACAGCCTCTTCAATAATCAGAAAAATGGGGTAGCCACATGCAAAAAAATGAAACAAGACCATTTTCTTTTGCCATTCACAAAAATTAACTCAAAATGGATTAGAAACTTGAATGTGAGCCCTGAAACCATAAAACTCCTAGAAGCAAACACAGGCAGCAAGCTCCCTGACATAGGTCCTGGTGATAATTTTTTGAATCTGAAACCAAAAGTAGCAAAGGCAAAAATAAACAAGTGGGACTAAAGCTAAAAATTCACTTCTGCACCGCAAAGGAAACCATCAACAAAATGAAAAGGCAACCTACTGAATGGGAGAAACTAATTGTAAAACAAATTATCTGATAAAAGGATAAAATCCAAAACATACAAAGAACTAATACAACTCAGCAGCAAAAAAACCAAACAATCCAATTTAAAAAAGGGCAGAGGATCTGAACATTTTTCCAAAGACATACATACAGATAACCAACAGGTACGTGAAAAGATGCTCAATATCACTAATCATCAGGGAGATGCAAATCAAAACGACAATGAGATTATCACTTCATATCTGTAAGAAGAGCTATTATCAAAAGGATAAGACATAACAAGTGTTGGCGAGGATGTGGAGAAAAGGGAACCCTTATACACTGTTGGTGGGAATGTAAATTGGTGTAGTCACTATGGAAAACAGTATGGAGATTCCTCCATAAATTAAAAATTGAGGGGTATCTGGGTGGCTCAGTCAGCTGAGCGTCTGACTCTTGATTGTGGCTCAGGTCATGATCCTAGGATCATGGGATCAAGTCCGCATCAGGTTAAACCCCTGCTTAAGATTCTATCTCTCCCTCTGCCCCTCTCCCCTTGCTAAAACGCATGTGCACTCTCTAAAATTAAAGAAAAATTTTTAATTAAAAATAGAAATACCACATAACCTGGTAATTCCATTTCTGGATAGTTATCCACAGAAAACAAACACACTAATTCAAAAGGATATATACACCTCCATATTTGTTATAGCACTATTTACAATCACCAAGATATGGACATAACCTAAGTGTCCACTGATGGATGAATGCATAAAGAAATTGTAATACACACTATTTCCATAAAAAAGAATGTAATCCTGCTATTTGTGACAACATGGATGGACCTTGAGGGCATTATGCTAAGTGAAATAAGTCAGAGAAAGGTACTGTATTTTCTCTCTTATATCTTAAAAAAGAAAAAAAAAGCCCAAAGATACATAGAACAAATTGGCTGCAAGAGGAGAGGGCTGTGAGGTGAATGGTTTGTTTTTGTTTTTACTTAAAGAAAATGAATAAAACTTTTTTTTTTAATTTAAAAGACGTGCAGACATAGTTGTATTCATTATTCAAAGCTGGGTATGTGGCAAGTTGCCAGGAGTCATGAGATTTTAAAGTGATTAAATTCATTCATAGGTTTATCTTCACGTGCATTCATGCTTCCTGTTTGATGACTTCAAAGTAACCTATGGAACTTTTTTTAAAAAACTTTAAAGAGACGTCACAAACAACATACAATAAAGGAGGAGAAAAATACAACTATTCTGACAATATTTCCTCCAAAAGAAAAATGCATCAAATTTTACTGACCTGCCTTCAAAAATATTTATCTTTAAAAATCACTTCATTTCATCTTCCAGTTCTACATTAAGGGAAGAAAAAGACTTTCTTTTACAACATACAAAAGGTATGATATAGCAATTTTCCATCTATCTTCAAAGGTCATTTTTTTAATGTTTATTTATTTAGGGGGTCGGGTGCACAGAGAGAAAGAGGGAGAGACAGAATCCCAGGCAGGCTCTGCAGAGCCCAACGCTCCCAGTGCAGAAGCCAATGCAGGACTCAAACCCATGAAACGTGAGATCATGACCTGAGCCAAAACCAAGAATCGGACACTTGACCGACTTAGCCACCCAAGTGTCCCTTAAAGGTCATTTTTAACACATTAAAACGCTGCAATATTTCTAAGGACAGCCTTTACCTTCTAATAAAAATGCTTTCAGAAAAATAAAAACTTTTGCAAGAGCAAAACAGAAAGAAAATTACATTTTTTTAGAGTATTTCCTACAAATAACTTAGAAAACTAAAAGTATTTGTGGGAAGGAAATGCAAAGGACTAGTTCCTCTGTAGCTCCTAAAGTTAAACTGAGCCAATGGAAATTTTCCTTTTAATCATTTATTCTATCTTCACTTTATTTTTTTTTTAATTTTTTTTTTAACACTTATTTATTTTTGAGACAGAGAGAGACAGAGCATGAACGGGGGAGGGGCAGAGAGAGAGGGAGACACAGAATCGGAAACAGGCTCCAGGCTCTGAGCCATCAGCCCAGAGCCCGACGCGGGGCTCAAACTCACGGACCGTGAGATCGTGACCTGAGCTGAAGTCGGACGCTCAACTGACTGCGCCACCCAGGCGCCCCTATTCTATCTTCACTTTAAATGAACCATAAACATGTTTAATAAAAGGCAAATGAAGAAACCAAACATCCTCCTTCAAAATTATTTACATCCAATCTGATCAAGACATAGAATCCAACTGAAAGGAAACTCTGAAAGCTTATCTCAGCCAGCCTATCTAACCATGTAGAGAAAAACCTATTTTTCTGGAGTCTGTGTAAGCCTAACATCCCATGGTATCTGCCTCACAGTATTTTACACCAAGAACGATTTCTTGGGATGAGATTCAAAGAGCACTTTTATTTATGTCTTGGCCCTCATTATTTTGATTACAGTATTATTTGAAAAATTTTTAATTTACCTCTAACCAAAATCTAATTAATCACTCTACTGGGATGCCTGACTGGCTCAGTCAGTAGAGCATGCAACTCTTGATTGCTACTCTATCACACATGGGGCATGCATGAGTTCAAGCCCCATGTTGGGTGTAGAGATTATTTCTAAAAAAAAGAAAAAGAAGGAAAATCATTCTACTGTGCTCCACCAGTATCGCAATAACTCCTATACAATACATCGTTATAAATGGTATTCCACACCTAAATCACCCTTCTTACCCTTTTACCTAGGCTAACCAGAACACTCATGGCTTCTTTTGTTGTACAGTTGTTGTCTGTACTCTGTACAATCAAATGCTACATATAAAGCTCATAATACAGCACATGGAATGTGAGTCTTCAAGATACTGTTATCCCTATTACTCATTTCTCCACATACGTCCAAAAACCTGGCTGAATTTTCCCTCCCCTCCTTTTCTTGTGTCTCCACCCCCAGGCCCCCTCCCAAACAGTAGCACTGATGACTTATGCTAAACTATAACATGGTTTTTTCTACTCTATCTTCACTTAACCATACCCACCCTGTACTCAGCTTTACTGAGTACCTACTGTGTACCAGGAACTGTGCAACACACATTTAGTGAGTAAAGCTGCCATAGTCTCTGCCCTCCTGGAGCTTGGAGTCCACTTCTTCTCTCACATGGTCATTTAGTAAAACAAAAGAAAAGGATAACACAATACCACTCAGATTAGGTCTTACAACAAATGATGTAGTGCAAGGATGACAATAATATACTGAATTAAACAAGGAGATCAAAAGGACACAGTCAAAAGAAAAACATTAAAAACAAAACAAAATTTTCTAGATGACCTGTAATGAGTCAAGGAAGTATATGGCAAGTTAAAAACACAAGGACACTATTAAGACACACACACACACACACACACACACACACACACACACACACAAAGAACACTGACCACTGATCAATCTACAAGTTAGAGTATAAGGTTTCACTAAGAAGACAGTATATTCCAGGACATTTTTGGCTTTGTAGGAAAAAAAGTCACATAAAAGAAAAGAAAATATATATACTAGAGTGGAAATTAACTCAAGAGGAAAGGATTCTAAAGAATTTCCCATATTTATAAAAAGCAATGAGTTGGCATTAATATTGAGATTTTTTTATTACTGGTAGATAGATACTCAAGAAAAGAGGTACTCACAGCCAAATCACGACTGCAGACCACTAGCTGAGACCCTGCCACTGACTCAGAGTCACACAACCAAAGTGGTTTCCCAAAGCATGCTCATTTTCCACCACATGAAAATCTATCCCAAACTGGTTTTCAGTGTGGCATTTTTCAAGGGCTACAATTCAAGACAGAGACCATAAGAAGAAATGTAGCCATAAATGATATCAAATTTATTCGTTTGAGAAATGGGACTAAAAAAGGAAACAAACAGAACAGAAACACTTGATATCCACCAAAGCTCTGAGTCCTTTAGAAAAAAAAAAAAAAAATGCGCTTTTTTTATGAAAACATCTAGAGGCAGCACTACTAGAGGCGGCCATGTTGGCACTTCTGAAGGCCAATGTGTACCTAGGATTAGATCCCTGATTCTCCACTTCACTAGTCATTTAATTTCAATCAGTCTTCCTCTTTTAAGCCTGTGATACCTCCTCTGCAAAACAGGACAAAAGCAAATGTTTGTATTTCAACTGTACTTCTAATAAAACACGTGTAAGAATATAATTGTTAGTCGCTTTAAGAATTTTATGTTGGTGTCTATTTTCCCTAATTATCTTATGCCACTGAAATATAACCTCTTAAATTAATGAAGATATCTCATTTTACATATTGAATTACTACTAGAAGACTTTTATTATCCTGAAATCCTGAATACCTTTATTTCTTAATACAGATAGTCATGATGAATAAAAACAATTTATCTATAACACAGCTTTAAAAACTAATCAGGTTGAAGCTGTGGGGAATTATATAAACTCTACTGAGAAAACCACGTTACTGCGGACTAACAACTGGTTCATACAGAACACGGAAGCTCCATACCCGCCTCTTCTTACCATCAGAAGTGAAATACCAAACCCCTTTGTTTTGCTGTAATGAATATTCTCACTTTCTATCCTGTAGCAGAGTTATTTCTAAAACTATCATGTCATAAGCTCTTCAGCTGCCCAATTCTTGGATACATTTGTGTTTTCGCTAATAGTTTCATGGTATTTTTCTACTGTTTTGAAGAGTTTTAACTATGATGTCATTAAAGAAAAAAACAAGAAGGAAATTAACCTGCGTGTCCACCAAATGTGTGCCAGACACTGTAAAACTACCCTACATAGGTTATATCTCATTTAATCTTCAAAAATAATCCTGTGGGAAAAATAAAGCACACTTCCTCACCCCCCACCCCTGCCAAGGTCACACAGCTAGTGGAAGGCAGAGCCAGGACCTGAATCAAGGCAATTTTTACTCCACAGACTATGCTGCTATTACCAGTAATTTCAGCTTCTTAAAAAAAAAAAAAAAAAATCGAACTGCTTTTTCTTATTATTAAAATCCCCGCTCATTGCCAAAATTCTGACAAGTGCAGAAAAATGCAAGAAAAGTTAAGAACTGTGTGAACTACCTTCCAGAGACAACCATTGCTTATATCTTAGAGAATTTTTTTTCTTTATAGTATTGAATCTTAAGTTTCAGGGCTTTTCTTAAATTCTTTACTTTAAATTACAAATTAACATACAAATATACTCTCATTGTTAAAATCCACGTAGGAGTCAAAGTATGTCTTTTCCTATCTCCAACTGCAGTCACTGCTGTTAATAATTTGATGAACCAGAGTTTTTTTCTATGCCTGTACATGCCTATATATGAATATAAATGATTCATTCAGTGCATTTTTATAAATATCTTAGTTTTTTCTGTGCATGTGTGCATTATTCTACAACTTGCTTTTTTGCATTTAATGATCTTTCCAGGTCTGTATATAAAGGTCTGACTCATGGTTTGTTTTTGTTTTTAAAGTTTATCTATTTGAGAGAAACAGAGACAGCATGACTAGGGGCGGGGCAAAGACAGCGGGAGAGAGAGAGAATCCCAAGCAGGCTCTGCACTGTCAGCACAGAGTCTGATGTGGGGCTTGAACCTACCAAACTGTGAGATCAT
This sequence comes from Lynx canadensis, assembly GCF_007474595.2. Taxonomy (NCBI): domain Eukaryota; kingdom Metazoa; phylum Chordata; class Mammalia; order Carnivora; family Felidae; genus Lynx; species Lynx canadensis. The sequence goes on from NC_044312.2 coordinate 26,067,057, forward strand.
GACCTGAGCCGAAACCGAGAGCTGGACGCTTAACCAACTGAGCCACCCAGGCACTCCTGACTCATGTTTCTAATTGCTACCATTTGACAGAGCTCAACATCTTATAGAGTTCTTTATAACTCTCACTTTTATATCATGATTTTCCCTTGCTATTAAATAATCTTCAGAAAGAAATTTTATAAATGGGTAACATTCCTCTAAATGGATACATCATAATGAACTATTTCTTTTGTTGGACATTGTGACTTGCTGAATTTTCACCATTAGACATAATACTACACTGAATATCTTAGGTTAAATCTTTCTACCCCTCAGAAAAATCTCACCACTTAACATACCACCAGCAGCGTATGAATTATTTTACATTATTTTTGCCTTCTGAAGAGTCAATTATTCAAGAAACAAATGTTACCAAGTCATACTAAATGCTAAAATCTAACCTCACCTTTGGCTTAGATCCCAAAATACTAGTTTAAACTAGCAAGTTGTGATTTCTTAGATATTGGTAAAGAGAATTCTACAACAGTAGACAAGACAGTTGATCCTATCTTGATGAGGCACCACTAAGTAACTCCAAAGCTGATGGCGATAAGATAATTAAGTTAGCAAAGACACCAATACTTTTATCTGGTTAACAGACTCCTTTTCTCAAGCATCTCTCCTCCCTTAATGAAATATGATATGCTCCAACAGTCCTGACTGTCGAATACAATTCTGTTAAATGAGTCATTTTTCCATCAGCCTACATCACAAAATCTTGGAACAGTTTCACGAAGAAGAAAATGTGCCTCTGAATGTAAAAACCACATGGCACACAAAAGTAAACTTTTAAAAATAAGTGGAATATATGAACACATGAAAATATATTCATGAAAGGACAGATAATGGCGTCTACTCCTCTTAAGCTCAATGTTTAAACGCAACTGCATTTTAAAATTACGTATTTGTTACATATTTGAAATATGTCTAATAATCTTATTGAAACATATCTATAACACATGAATGCCTCATATTTCTAACTCAAATATTATCTAAGAAGTAAAGCAGAAAATATTGAAGATTAAAGACAACAACAAAGGAAGTGGTGCCTGGCTGGCTCAGTCGGTAGAGCATACGGACCTTGATCTGAGGGTCGTGAGTTCAACCCCGTTTGGTGTGGAGCCTACTTAAAAAAAGAGAGAGAGAGAGAACAACGAAGGAACTTTACTGCAAACATACCAGTGTGATTACACGCCTCACCCTTGTATTGTCACCATCACAGAAAAAAAGGGAGACAATTTATAGTTTAGAACCAATGCTAAACTAATAGTAAACTTACCTCTACAGTATATTTTTACCATCTTTAACACCTTTACCATCCCTTACACTAATCACTCTCTTTTGACCTTAAAAGCTTTACTCTCAGCCGCAGCCATAGCTAGTCTTTGGTCATCAATGGAATAAAGCAAAAAGCTCCACTAGGATCTACTATCAAAAAACTGGCTAAGCAGCGACAACGGTCAGCTAATTAGCAGATGGTACCTGTACTAACTGTACTGTTTTCAGGATGCTGCCTATGCTAATATACTGCTTTCAATTAACAGTTTAACTGGCAATTTCTGCCCTCAACAAGAGATTCCAACTCACCAAAGACATTTGCTGCATTGAGCAAAACACCGATCACCATTACAAACTAGTTATTTCTATCAAACAAAAAAACACAGTAGAGTAAGTCAAATACCCCAGGAAAGTGTTAGTAAGAACAAGTCATTAGACAGAAATGGTCGAACAGGTCTTTCAAATTCAACTGTGTAAGAGAACCAAGATTCAAGTGTATTTGTATTTGAATTAAAGCAAAAATACACCACCATACAGGAGTATGACTGACTCTGCCAGCATGCCTGTAGGTAAATGGCTATTAGGTTTAAAAGAACTACAATCTTTCTTGGAGGCCGGCTCCTTGATGTAACAATGCTATTCCTTCTACCGGCCATGCTTTAGCCTCTCTCTAGGCCAAACTCTAAACCCAGGAAATATCACCTAGGGAAGCTCCCTGAGTTGCCACAAGCACGTCTCAGTAAAATTATTCTGGCTTTAAAATGGAGGAAGAATGGGGGTGCCTGGGTGGCTCAGTCAGTTAAGCATCTGACTCTTGATTTCAGCTCAGGTCATGACCTCACAGTTCGTGAGACAGAGAACCACATCAAGCTCTGTGCTGCTAGCACAGAGCCTGCTTGGGATTCTCCCTCTCTCCCTCTCTCTCTCCCTCTCTCTCTCAAAATAAATAAACTTTTTTTAAAAAGTGGAGGAAGAATGAACTGGAATGTAAAAGTTTTAGATAGAAAGAATAAGGAGGCCACTGCAATAACTGGAAGAGAAAGAGCTGTCTCTCAGAACTAGAGTAGTAGCTGTGAAGACAGACAGAGGCAGACAAACTTGACATTGATTTAAAAGGTGCAAAAGTAGGGATGCTTCAGTCAGTTAACTATCCTCCACCAGACTGTGTTCAGGTCATGAGCAAACTCTGCCTCGGGCTCTGCAGAGCCTGCTTGGGATTCTCTATCTCCCACTCTCTCTCTCTGCCCCTCTCCACTAGCTCTCAAAATAAATAAACTTAAAATTACATAAAAACTAGGGGGTGCCTGGGTGGCTCAGTCAGTTAAGTGTCTAACTCTTGATTTCGGCTCCAGTCACAATCTTATAGTTTTGTGAGTTCGAGCCTCACATCAGGCTCTGCACTGATAGTGTGGAGCCTGCCTGAGATTCTCCCCTTCTTTCTGCCCTTCCCCTGCTTGCATTCTTTCTCAAAAATGAATAAATGATTTTGAGAGAAAAAACTTTAAAAAAAATAATAAAATGAAATAAAAGGTGTAAAAGTAGAACTGTCTAGATAAAGTAAGCCCAGGTGTGCCTTAAGGAAGGGACTGGAGAGTCAGGAAGTTAAGAAGGTAGAGGGAAGATCCTGCAAGTTGGCAGAGCCAGAAACAAAGAGAACAAGGATGGAATGGGGCACCAAACCTACTTAACCCTTCTACTCCTAGATGCCTGAGGAGTAATCATCTAAACTTTGTCTGATACAGATCCATCCCTCTCCCTGTTCATTACCTTGCTTTGCTTTGCTTTTTAAACAAGAACTGACTGGGGGAGCCTGGGTGGCTCAGTCGGTTGAGCATCTCACTTCAGTTCAGGTCATGATCTCACAGTCTGTGAGTTCGAGCCCTATGCCGGGCTCTGTGCTGACGGCTTAGAGCCTGGAGCCTGCTTCGGATTCTGTGGCTACCTCTCTCTCTGCCCCTCCCCCGCTCACACTCTATCTCTTAAAAATAAATAAATGTTAAAAGAATTTTTTAAAAAGATGCAAGAGGGACGCCTGGGTGGCTCAGTCAGTTAAGCGTCCGACTTCGGCTCAGGTCATGATCTCACGGTCCGTGAGTTCAAGCCCCGGGTCGGGCTCCGTGCTGACAGCTCAGAGCCTGGAGCCCGTTTCAGATTCTGTGTCTCCCTTTCTCGCTGCCCCTCCTCTGTCTCTGTCTCAAAAATAAATAAAAACATTTAAACAAGAACTGACTGATATAAGTAAACAGATCCCATCTATTCTGGACATACTCTGTGTTACCAAATATGGCCATAGTTTATGGATAGGTAGGTGTACATATTCTCCTTATTTTCCAATGCAAGCAAGTAAAAAGACTACTAGATGAGGAAACATGATATATAAGGACATGCAGTGTACATTCATTCTGGATGCCCATTTCCACACTCAAAAACAGAGGCATGATATTTTCAGATAGAATATGCCCTACACAGAGTATAAAAGGCTAAATCCAGCCAGGTTACAGGCTATTAACTAATTAGCTGAAGAAAAACAGCCCACAATACACAAAAATCTGATGCTAACACAGTGCCCTAGAAATTTTACTCTTAACAGGAGTAGAAACCCTGAATCCTTGAAGGGCAATCAAAAATTATTTACTCACAGAAAGAGAGCAGATTAGTGGTTGCCGGGGACTGGAGAGTGGGGGGAAAGAGATATATTGGCGAAAGGGTACAAATCTTCAATATAAGGTAAGTTCTGAGGATCCAATGTATAATATAGTGACTAAGTGACTATAGTTAACAAAACTGTATTGTATACTTGAAAGTTGCTGAGAGTAGATTATTTTCACCCTAAGAACAACAAATATTTGTAATTATGACAGGTGAAGGATGTGTTAACCAACCTTAGCTGGTAAACATTTTGCAATGCCTATGTATATCAAACCATCACATTAGACTCCTTAAACTTACACAATATTATATCAATTGTATCCAAATAAAACTGGAGAAAAAATTATTATTACCAGTGCACAAATATACCAAGTTATAAGCCTGAGGCACACAACTCTAGTTGGAAAGTCCTATGATGGCAGAAATCACATCTGTTTTGCTCATCTTTATACTCCCAGTGCTTACAAACTATTTGAAAATCAATATGCACTCAATAAATACCTGTTCAATAAATGCTGCCACATTTTGCTTTAGGCAAAAATGTGTGCCTGACCCACTAACACATCAGCACTTCTTCCCACCATACGGCTGTATAAATGGGCTGCTGCCCAGGTATAAAAGCAAATTTAGGTTGGTTAGTATTCCTAACTCAAACAGGATATGATTATATAATTTTTAACTGTTCAAGTCTAATTCCATTAAAATTACATTATAAATGAAATAGTAATTATTTATTTGTAATTTAAAAAAACAGGTGTGAGGGCGCCTGGGTGGCTCAGTCGGTTGAGTGTCCGACTTCGGCTCAGGTCATGATCTCGCGGTCCGTGAGTTCGAGCCCCGCGTCAGGCTCTGTGCTGACCGCTCAGAGCCTGGAGCCTGTTTCAGATCCTGTGTCTCCCTCTCTCTCTGACCCTCCCCCGTTCATGCTCTGTCTCTCTCTGTCTCAAATATAAATAAACGTTAAAAAAAAAAAAACAGGTGTGGGGCACCTGCAGGGCTCAGTCAGTTAAAAGCATCCAACTCTTGGTTTCAGCTCAGGTCACGAACTCACTGTTTAGTGGGTTCGAGCCCCGCATCGGACTCTGTGCTGGCAGAATGGAACCTGCTTGGGATTCTCTCTCTCCTTTTCTCTCTGCCCCTCCTTCACTTTACTGTCTCTCTCTCTCTCAAAATAAATAAACTTAAAAAATTTTAAAAAGAAAAGAAAAGAAAATAGGTGTGATTAGAGCCATATATGCCTAACTCACATTCAGTTCCAATTTCTGAGTCAAACACAAACTCTTACAACTCACTACTTATTAATTCAAAGGGGAAAAGAAACTCAAGCAGTCCATATGCATATAGATCTCCGATTATTCGGCCCCTATTTTAAAAACTAGAAAAAACATTCCCAAAGTTATTGTAATGATCATATATTTTGAATTTCCCAACACAGTCTCAGTTTTAAATAATGTATTCTGCATGAATGCATGTATCATATGGGAACACATAGTTACTGTACCCAGAATATTCCCAACTTACCTTCCTCCTTCCTCTTCCCTACTCCCCAAAGAAAATAAGGAAAATTATGAATGATCAGTTTTGAAGAAAAGTGATTACTATTTTACTTTAAAACCTTGTGATTTCCCCCAACTGAATCAATGTGAAATGGAAGAGGAAAAGAAGGCAGGATATTGAGGAGAAATCTCTTCCAGCTGACAATCTCACATTACTAACAAAGATCAGTGCCTTTAAATGTCATGCACAGATGATTCATTCTTCCAGATGGATTCATCTTATTTTTATTTCACTATTCCTGTTTCATCTTTTTGAAGCGAACTAATTCCTAAACATGGCATCTACAGAGCTGGTCATGATAAACAAAACAGCTGATTACTTACAAATGAGAAAATTAAGCATCAATGCAATTAAATACACACATTTGAACTAAATATCTGATTACTACACAGTGCAGTGATTTATGCTAAAAGTGAACACAGATTTTAAATGTAATGTATTATGTGTGCACCAAGAAATTATTTTCTGTTTACTCAACAAATCTGAAAATCCATTAAGAGGTTAGAGGTCCTAACTGGGTTCTCTAGATAGCTAAATAAATTAAACCAGTTATTTCAGTCAGTTGGTTGAGGGATGTGTATGGTAGAAGTGAGAAGGCATACAAAATGAATATTAACTCCACCTGAGTTATCAATCACCAAGGTCAACTAAGGCCATCTTAAAGAAGAATAAAGCTCGAGAACTTAACACTAAAGTTAACAAACCCTGCTATAAAATTATAGTAATTAAGACAGTATGATATTCGCAAAAGAGAAGAAAAACTAACTAATGGAACACAATACAAAAGTTCAGAAACAATCCACATATATTTGGTTATCTGATTTATGACAAGACTGACAATGTGGTGTAGTAAGGAAAGAAAAGTCTTTTTAATCAATGGTGCTGACTCAACTAAATATCCATATGGAGGGGCGCCTGGGTGGCTCAGTCGGTTGGGCGGCTGACTTCGGCTCAGGTCATGATCTCGCGGTCCGTGAGTTCGAGCCCCGCGTCGGGCTCTGTGCTGACAGCTCGGAGTCTGGAGCCTGTTTCAGATTCTGCGTCTCCCTCTCTCTGACCCTCCCCCATTCATGCTCTGTCTCTCTCTGTCTCAAAAATAAATAAACGTTAAAAAAAATTAAAAAAAAAAATATCCATATGGAAAACAACTGTATTGTGACTCCCCCCATATTCTACACAAAACTCAGGGAAGATTTAAATATAAAAAGTAAAACAATAAAGCTTTTATAGATGAAAATACAGATCATCTTTGTGACATTAGGTGAAGTTATTTTTTAACAATAGCCAAAAAGCACTAACCATAAAGGATAAGATGACAAACTGGATTATATTAAGACCTGTACCTCAAAAAAAGATTCAAGGAATGTAAGAGTAACTCACAGAATAGGACAAGATATTCACAACACACGTATGACAAAGGATTAGTATCCAGAATACAAAAGAAGACTCCCACCAACAATAAGAAAAGGCACACAACTCCCCAGAAAAGTGAGCAAGACTTGAACAGGTGCTTCACAAAATATACACCCACCAGCATGATTAAGTTAAAAACAATGACAACATCCAGTGCAGGTGAAAACAGAAAGGAGCTAAAACTCTCATACACTACTGATATCCTATGATCCAGCAATTCCATTCCAAGGTATATAGCCAATAGAACACTTACAGATGTTTACCAAAAGGTATGTACCAGAATGTTCTTGGCAGCAGTTATTCATAATAGTCAAAACTGGAACAATCCAAATGCTCAGCAACAGTAGATGAGATACACACATTGAAAACAGGCAGCCACATGACAGAATGCTAAAAGCAATGAGAATGAATGGTCTATAATTATACATAATTATAAATGTATAAAAGTATAGAGAAATCTCACGGAGAATGTCAAACAAAATATACCAGACACAAGAATACATTCTGCATGATTCCATGTATGTGAAATACAAATACAGGCAAAAACTACTCTATACTGCTAGAAGTCTGGATAGTAATAATCCTCAAGGGCAATAGAGGAACTTCTTTGTTTCCTGACCAGATGCTGGTTACACAGACATGTTGTTTGTGAAAAGCCACAGAGCTATACATGTATACATGTGTACTCTCCCCTGTATGTATACTACACATAAGTAAGTTTTAAAAAGGGGGTGTGGGAGGACAATCGCCACAATTAATCTTGGTTTGAGGGAGATCAGGTCATCAGTAAGATTCCCAATACTAACCAATCCAGATGACCCTAACTGTACCAAAACTTCCTGAATCCTCTCCATTCAGAGGGAGCTGTAATAGTTTCAATATAGATTATATAGCCAGATGAAGCCAGGGACTTGAAATGAAAGAGAGGATAAAATGACAGTGGGAAATGCTTGAACAGTTTGAATACTTCCTTGTATTTCCTTCAAACCTCCAGCAGTAACCACTATCCATATAGTTGGTTATCCAGCTGGTTCAATCAAGTCTAAAAGACAGAAATAATCCCCCAAATCCTATGGTCTTCTGGATTTGGAGTTAGATAAATCCCTTGTTAAATTATAACCAGAAGATTCCAAATCTCCTGAAAGCATGTCATAATGGGCATGTAAGTTATTTTATCAGTTAGGAATAATGTTCTGATGTGTACAACAAAAGTCCAAATTACAGTGGCTTAAACAAGATAGGGGTTTACGCTTCCCATGAAATGGAAATTCTGAAAAAGCCACTGGCTGTTGGCCTGGCAGCTAAAGAATATATAGGCTAAAATCTCTGTAAATCTCTCGGGTTTTCTTTAAAAGTCTCAAGAAGACTGGTTCAGCTCCAGTTATCATGTCTAATTTCCAGACAAGAAAAAAAAAGAAATGGGTAAAAGAGCTTCCCAAAAACTTCATCCAGACATTTCTGCCTACACCTCACTAACCAAGACTATGTCACATGGCTATCTCAGCTGAAAGGGAGGCTAAGAAATTTTTTAGCTAGACACACTTCTACTTGAAGTAAAATTTGCATTGATTAGTAAGGAAAAGGGGAGACTGGGTATTAGATAGGCATCAGGAATCTTCCCCCTCTAAGGTGAGTACTTAATGTGCTAATAATGAATCCCGTGTATACCTTATCTAGCAATTTACAAGATGTCCAGACTGTTTTCCTTTCATATTTCCATCATAATCTTTTAAAAATCACCAAAAATCTGAACAAAGTTTTCTAAAACAGTCAGTTCTTAGATGTAGTAATAATTAATAAAAAAAAAAAGTTCTAAAAAAGAAAACCAAGAAAGCAAAAACAAAAACAAAACAGAACTGCTTAAATCCTAAAGACAGCATTTATTTCCTGACAATTTTTTTCAGAATGAACAATGAATTCTCAGTCTGTCTTTTTCTGACCTAAAGCATTATTCACCATTCATCCAAATTAACTTAGCTAACATTTGCAATTTCATAAATTCAAGTAACGTAGCACTTTTCCTCTGATACACAGTTATCAGAACACAAACTTTTCCTCTCACTATACTAGGTGTGAATAATGCTATAATTTAACCAGTATTTCTCATATTCTTCAGCACTCCTTTTTATCTCTTCTTTGCATAAAGTATCCATTTAATGAAATGTGGTGGACTATTCAAAGAAATGCTTACTTTTGTCCAGTATAGTAAATTCACTATTTCGTGGAAGATTTGAAAAAGGGACTGTTCAATTCAGTAAATGTTACAATTCTACCATGTTCTGTCAAATACAGTCTGTTTTATGCAAGGGTTTAGTTGTTCTCAAAAAACCATCACAGTAGGGGTACCCGGGTGGCTCAATCGGTAGAGTGTGCAACTTTTGATCTTGGGGTCGTGAGCCTGAGCCCCACGTTGGATGTTAAAATATTTTTTAAAAACTATCACATTAAAGTCTAAACTAAGTTCAATACATATCATAGGAAAGACTTTAAAATAAACCAAAGCTAACCTGAATTAAAGATATGTATCAGAAAACCTAAGGAAGTTTAATTTTTTTCAATCATAAAAACATTTAAGGATTATCTGATCTACCAGATACAGATCATCTGATGCCTGCAGCTGACTGTTCTGATTCCATTCTCTGGTTTCTTGCAGATTGGGATCTGAAAGAGTGCTCCTGTGCAGCTATCCGTACCTTCTATGTCCCTCCTTTTATCCCTATCCAGCTCCTAGCTCCCATTCTCGACCAACCATCTTCCCTGACAGCCAGTTTCCCTTCACAGAAGCAGTGCCCTCCATTCCACAACTCTACCCCCACGGAAGGACTGGTTTAGTCATCCTAGGCATTTTAGGCCTAAAAAGAGAAGAATTTCTGCCAGTTAACTGCTGTATTCCAGAAGAGTAGCTGATTCAAGCGTCAAGGCTAACCCTCCCAAGTAATTTTTCAGATGGAATATAATGAAGAAACTTCTCCAAGTATCAATCATTAAGAATTTATGTTAAACTTCCCATGAATCAGTGTTTTAATACACAAACACATTTTGAAAAGTTACCTAGAAATTACTTTAAAGGGGCATCTGTGTGGCTTAGTCAGTTAAGCGTGTTACTTTGGCTCAGGTCATGATCATGTGGTTTGCGATTTCATGCCCCGCATCGGGCTCTGTGCTGACAGCTCGGAGCCTGGAGCCTGCTTGGGACTCTGTGTCTCCCTCTCTCTCTGCCCCTTCCCCACTCACACTCTGTCTCTCTCTCAAAAATAAACAAACATTAAAAAAAATTTTTAGGGGCGCCTGGGTGGCGCAGTCGGTTAAGCGTCCGACTTCAGCCAGGTCACGATCTCGCGGTCCGTGAGTTCGAGCCCCGCGTCGGGCTCTGGGCTGATGGCTCAGAGCCTGGAGCCTGTCTCCGATTCTGTGTCTCCCTCTCTCTCTGCCCCTCCCCCGTTCATGCTCTGTCTCTCTCTGTCCCAAAAATAAATAAACGTTGAAAAAAAAAATTAAAAAAAAAAATTTTTAATTACTCTAAAAGTCATTTTTCTTATAACTGCTATACTCATTTTTCACATCTTTCCCCTTCTCACTCACAAAGTCAAAGCTGCTAATGAAGTCAAGACTCCATCTCAATGGCTCCAGTTAAGCAGTATGATCACAGATCTCTGTAACATATCATAACCTATAAATGTATGGTGCTACATACTGATCAGAAAGAGAGCTACGTAAAAGTATTTGAAAAGAAACGCACACATGCTTTATTTATAGGAAGGAGGGACCACCTCAAAGCACATGTACTATTTAATGGTGAATCGGTACACTGATTTCTTGCTTTATTAATCATGGGCAAAAGAGATATGCAACCATACAAACCAGAGTCAGATTTTCTCCAAAATGATAATAGTAGTACTTATTCCTCAGACTTTTCAAAAACAACAAGTTTGTTATAAAACCGTGTTGGGCACCTGGGTGGCTCAGCTGGTTAAGCATCCAACTCTTGATTTTGGCTCATGATCATGGGATCAAGGCCCACATTGGGCTCCAAACCCAGCATGGAGCTTTCTTGAGATTCTCTCTCTCCCTCTCGCTGTCCCTCTCCCCATTCACGGTTTCTCTCTCTCTCTCTCTCTCTCTCTCTCTCTCTCTCAAAAATAAATAAATAAATAATAAATAAATAAATACATAAATACATAAATAAATAAATAAAACCGTGTTATTGGAGCCCCAATTTGAACACTAGCTAGTGCAACCAAGAGAAGTAAACTCAAAGGTTGAGGGACTCTATCTGCAAAAGAGATTACTGTATTTATGATATTCTCATACTGAGAGATGTTACTAGATTTTTATTAACCACCTTGGGAGAAAAAAAAAAGTACTACAAATGCCATTATTCCTACTTTCTGACACAAAAACAACACTTTTCCTGTGCATTTATTCACTCATTCACTTGACAAATATTTATGGGTTTTACTCTCTGAATAATGTCCAACCTTTAAACAATGTAACAGAAAACTAAGGAATCAGTGTGACCCAGATACAGAAAGGACTTTTCCACCAGTAGAGCTGAAGGAGAGGTTTTAAAAAGATAACAACTGCAAAGGAAGGAACCACAAGCATCTACCAGGCTTGTCAATGCATAAAACAGCAGTAAGTAATGTTGCCGTTTTTGTAAGTGAAGACAGTTATTTTTATAGAGACTATCACTTTGAGATATGAGTACCTAATCAGATTTAGCTGTGTGGACATAAGATTCTCCTGAGACTAAGAAGAATTTCTTCCAATTAAGTTTTGTTTTGTTTTGTTTTGTTTTTTGGTTTCTGCTTTTTTGTTTTTCTGGAGTAGGGTCATTCAACAATTCTGTAGAAAGCAAGGAGAAAGCATATCCCAAGTCTACTGGCAGCTTTTCCCATCCTCAAACAATTCCTTGTTCAGATGCACAGCCACAGAAGTTCAAAGGTCACTGACGTCTTTGTACTCACTTCCATGGTAGTTACAAACAAACTTTTGTCCCCATTCCTTCAATGACATGAGCTGCAACAACCACACTGACTGAACTTTTACATCTGAGAGGGCTGCATGTGCGTTACTTAACTGAAGGGCCACAGTATTTCATTTACGCTTCCACCATAAATTATTAAATCTCTTTTGTGAAACAAAATAATTTATTTACCTGGGCATAAATGATGTTGATTCTAGCCAAACACAAAAGACATCACTGGCCATAAATGGTCTTGTGATTTCTTGTCATATTTAACATACTTATTATTTTGTAAAGCTTTCACTGACTTTGCTTTTCAGGATTTTTCTCATCCTTATTGTCCTTCTGTATTTTAAATCATACATGATAAAATGTAAAGAAATATATTATGGGATTTTATAAAGTTATACAGCTAAAAGTTCTTTCTTAAAATCTAACAATAAATATGCTTACATGAGAGATCTCAAAGTTATAAAATTTACTTTAAAATAGAAAAGAGCCTAAAGAATATATTTAGGATAAATAATACAAATATACAATAACTTAGAATAAAAGTAATTTTATCTTTGTACATTTTAATAACTCTACGCATAAAAATAATATATTTAATTGTTAAAACTGCCCATTTAAGCCACCAATTTTTAAATAAATTCCCATTACTTTCATGTGCTAATAGCAACCTCCAAAACCTATTCTAGGACAACAAAACACTGTTATTTTAGCTGAACAATCAAAAACTAATTACCCCCTCCCCAAAATTAACCAATAAGTAATCAAAAAAGGGACTACATAAGCATCTTTGAAATAAATTTTTCTACCAGCAGAGCTAAGTACAAGGACACAAACTGAAACAAGATGCAGAGGACTTTGCTGGTACCAAGATAAGAGACTGCGTCCTCCACACAGGAAGCTTCCCAGAATTGTTTCTAACTAAGGCAAATGCTTCCAGAAGGCTCACAATACAACTTAACATTTACTGAGCCACCAAATCTGTGCTAAACATGATACTCTTCAGAGAAAATGGGTCCAATCTCAGATTTTTTATTTTCATGAGCACACAGTGCAAAGGAAGACAGCTGAAAGAAGCAAAAAGAAATCACATAGCAAAGATTATAGGAGTAGTGTCAAAATTACAGAAATATTGTCAAAATTGAGCATGAGGTGGCTCTGAACAGGGCTAAACAGAAGAAAAAGTCACTCCAGATTTTGCATAAAAGTAACTCAGAAATATTTCTAAACCACTAGTGAAGTGCCTTTATAGGGCTCACTTAACCAAGAGGTTTTTTTTGTCTACTTCTAGCGTCCATATCCTTGAAATGCTACGAACATATTTTTCATATCACTAATCTAGCTAAGACTAATCTGAAAATTTTCTAAAACTGTTTTCCTGCTTCTGAACTTCCCTTCCTACCTTCTAGAGATTAATCTATAAAAGAATAGCTCTAGCTACCTGAATTTAGTTCTACATGCTAATGCCAGGGCCCTAATTTTGAAGAAACAGTGCTGCTAAAAGAAAAAGCCAGTAATAACCAAACTCTCCTATGCTAAAGAAGCGGGGATGAGCAATTCACCAAATAGTTTTCACGACATAAACAAATAAATGTATGAAAACTGCTTCCTACCAGAAGCAAATTTTTGACACGGCAATTTGTTCTATTAATCAAGGAATTTAGACTCAAAACATCTCACTAAATGATCCCCAGAATATTAACAGTGCAGTGGGGAAAAAAAGGCAAACTGACTGGGTGACTCAGTCAGTTAAGCGTCTGACTCTTGGTTTCCTCTCAGGTCGTGATTTTATGGATTTGTGGGTTTGAGCCCCCATCAGGCTCTGCACTGACAGTGCAGGGCCTGCTTGGGATTCTCTCTCTCCCTCTCTCTCTGCCCCTCCCCAACTTGCACTGTCTCTTTCTCTCTCAAAATAAACAAACAAAAAAAGGCAAACTAAATACAGTTGACCCATGAACAGTGCAGGGGTTGGGGCACAGACTGCCCCATCCCCCACAGTTCAAAATCCATGCATAACTTTGACTCCCCCAAAACCTAATAGTCTACTGTTGCCCAAAAGCATTGTCAATAACGTAAACAGTTGATTAACACATATTTTGGGGGCACCTGGGGGGCTCAGTCAGTTAAGCATGTGACTCTTGGTTTCAGCTCAGGTTCTGATCTCATGGCCGGTGAGTTCAAGCCCCATATCGGGCTCCATGCTCACAGTGCAGAGCTTGCTTAGGTCTCTCTCTCTCTCTCTCTCTCTCTCTCTCTCTCTCTCTCACTCTCATTCTCCCACTCTCTCTGCCCCACCTCTGTTCATGCTCTCTCTCTCAAAAATAAACTTGAAAACAAAAACAATTTTGTACATGTATTATACACTGTATTCTTACAATAAAGTAAGCTAGAGAAAAGAAAATGTCACTAGGAAAATCAAAAGAAGTGGTGCCTAAGTGGCTCAGTTGGTTAGGCGACTGACTTCGGCTCAGGTCATGATCTCACAGTTCATGGGTTTGAGGCCTGCATCAGGCTCCATGCTGATGGTGCAGAGCCTGCTTGGGATTCTTGTTCTCTCCTGTCTCTCTGGCCCTCCCCTGCTCATGCTTTCTCTCTCAAAATAAATAAATAAATAAATAAATAAATACATAAATACATAAATACATAAATACATAAATAAACAAACATATATATACACACACACATACATATATAATATATATATACAATTTATATTACATACATAAGTAATTTATATTATATACATATACCTCTTACATGTATTTATGTATATACAAAGAAAATCAAAAGGAAGAGAAAATACATTTACAGTACTGTACATACTTTTAGTGGACAAAATCTGCCTATAGATGGGCCGGGCAGGGACAGGCAGCAGTAGCAGCAGCAAGGCCAGGCCCTGGGATGGAGATGGTCTGCAGCCTGGTGGCCTCGGGTCAGTGGCAGCCACCTGGTGTGTGTGCTGGCAGCAACAGCATCCTGGAGGTGCAGTACAGCCACCCCATCTGCCTGGAGGTGTACCACTGGCCTGAGGCCATCTGCAGCTCTGGCCACACTTGAGGGTCAGGGACAGCAGGGGCATGACTGCCTGCACAGCACCATCCCTGCCCCCTGGGTATCTTCTCGCACTTCGGCCCTGCCCCATGCCTGCCCGCCCAGGGTGCCCCACCCAGCCACCCCTGCAGCGGCATCCTACAGCCCTGTCTGGTCCAGGCCCTGGGGACTGCTAAGGTCTCAGAGGGCATCTCCATATACTCAGAGGCCAAAAGGTACAACCTCCTCTGGGCCAGGCACATTCAAATCCATCCGTGGAGACTGGGGTGGGCAGCTCTAAACGCTGTGGCTTCTGCTATCAACTCTCAAAAAATCCACGTCTAACTGGACCTGCACAGTTCAAACCTACGTTGTTCAAGGGTCAACCATATGTTAGAATCTTATTTACCAGGAAATTACTAGAAATGATATATACAAATTCCTTTTACTATTTTTCTAAAATTTTTTTAAATGTTTATTTTTGAGAGAGAGACAGAGTGCAAACAGGGAAGGGCAGAGAGAGAGAGAGGGAGACACAGAACTGGAAGCAGGCTCCAGCTCTGAGCTGTCATTGCAGAGCCCTACACGGGGCTTGAACTCATGAACCATGAGATCATGACCTGAGCCAAAGTCAGACACTTAACCAACTGAGCCACGCAGGTGCCCCTCCTTTTACTATCTTTGTGGGAAGGAAAAACCTTCAAATTCTGATGAGTTTTATAACTAAACTTATGGATATTTATGTTTGGCCATTACCAAATCACCATATGCTAAATGAAAATGGAACTTTATATAAATGGAGAAATAATGTCTGCCCCTCAAACACAAATTAAGAGAAAATATGGATATTGGGCAAAATGTTCAGTAACAATATTTACTAATGAAAGAAGAAATCAGGCATGCTAGACATAAACTACAATAGAATTAAAACATAGGCTTTGAATTTTTCCTCAACCTCTAAAAAAGTTTGTACTATATTATACTTAAAACTATTCTAGCCCTCATGTTCTTTTTTTTTTAATTTCTAACAATATGAAGAGCATAACCAAAGGCCCTGCTTTTTATTCTCTACAAATCCACTTCTAATAGGTAGCAAATATCTACTAAATTAATGCTATTAATTTAACTCAACTTACAAATAAAGAGCTGTTAAATCTAGCAAAAGCTACTGTTTTAAAATTGTTTCAAAATACAGTTTTAGGGGCACCTGAGTGGCTCAGTCAGTTGAGCATCCGGTTCTTAATTTCAGCTCAGGTCATGATCCCAGGGTCACAGGATCAAGCCCCACATCAGGCTCCATGCTGAGCGTAGAGAGCCTACTTAAGATTCTCTCTCCCTCTCACTCTCACACTCTAGAGAAGAGAAGAGAAGAGAAGAGAAGAGAAGAGAAGAGAAGAGAAGAGAAATAAAATATAAAATAAGATAAAATAAGATAAAATAAAATAAAGTAAAATAAAATCATATGGTTTTATGCACTTTGGTTAAGCTTTTAAAATGTCAGGTCAGAATGTATCCCAAGAGAGAATAAATAGCTAAACATACATGTGGGAACCTGTTTGTTTTCCCAAATGAGTCAACAACAAAGGCAGTTATTGTACACTAAAAAGAAATATACCAAAAAAGTAAATATAAATATATAATATTCCAAATATATTTTTTTTTCTAAAAAAAGAAAAAACATTTTTAAAATCTAATTTAAAAAAGGGCAGAAGGGGATGCCTTGAGCAGAGCTTTAGGCGTTCTGCAAACATCTGATTTCAAGGTGTTCCTGTAAGTACATGATTACCTATTTTTAAAACTATAACAGGCACAAATTTAAAAAAAAATTTTTTTATTCTTTATTTATTTTGGAGAGAGAGAGAGAGACAGTGAAACAGAGTGTGAGTGGGGGAGGAAAGACAGAGAGGGAGGCACAGAATTTGAAGCGAGATCCAGGCTCTGAGCTGTCAGCACAGAACCCGACATGGGGCTTGAACGCACAAACTGCAAGATCATGACCCCGAGCCAAAGTCGGACGCTTAACCAACTGAGCCACCCAGGTGCCCCTCAGGCACAAATTTTTAAAACCATAACACACACATGTTTTCAACACACTGGAAACGACAAATGCATGAACTTGTGTTATCATCCACTAGCTAAAATGGGTAAATATTATACATTTTCAGATGAATATATACTAACAAAATACTAATTAACAGTAGAAACACTGAAGGTCCATCTAAGATTTTGCTTTAGGAAAATATGAGTTTTCTTGCTAAGAGTTTCAAAATCACTGGCTTAGTGCATAGAGTTGACAACCTATCAGAACTGGGGTGCACGGTTACTGATACTTATTCTCCTACCACATAAAAAAGACCTCACAACCCTAAAAACCTCTTTCATCTTACTGTACCAAATATAAATTACTTCAGGGTTAATTCTTTAAAAAAATGTGTTAATACTGTATCAGTCACATGTCTATGTCAATCACCTCATCTACAAAAACAGTACAAATACCCACATATTTGGTCAAATGATTTTCAACAACGGTGCCAAGACCATTCAATGCGGAAAGGGCAGTCTTTTCAACATGGTATTGGGAAAACTGGATGTCCATATGCAAAAAAAAAAAAAAAGAAAAAAAAAGAAATTGGACCCTTATACTATACAGAAAAATTAACTCAAACAGGATCAAAGATCCACAGAAAAGAGCTAAAATTATAAAACTCTAGAAGAGCACATAAGGAAAAAACATCATAACACTTAATTGTTGGTGACTTCTTAGATATGACACCAAAAGGACAAGGCAACAAAACACAAAATCGATAAGCTAGACTTCATCAAAATTAAAAACTTTCTGTGCATCAAAAGACACTATTAACAAAGTGAAAAGGCAACCCACAGAATGGTAGAACATATCTGAAATCATGTATCTGGTAAGAGACTGATACCCAGAATGTATTTTAAAAACTCCAACGACTCAACAACAACATAAACCCGAATAAAAAATGGACCAAGAGGGGCGCCTGGGTGGCGCAGTCGGTTAAGCGTCCGACTTCAGCCAGGTCACGATCTCGCGTTCCGTGAGTTCGAGCCCCGCGTCAGGCTCTGGGCTGATGGCTCAGAGCCTGGAGCCTGTTTCCGATTCTGTGTCTCCCTCTCTCTCTGCCCCTCGCCCGTTCATGCTCTGTCTCTCTCTCTGTCCCAAAAATAAATAAACGTTGAAAAAAAAAATTTAAAAAAAAATAAAAAAAAAAAAAATGGACCAAGAACCTGAATCGATAGCTCTCCAAAAACTGATACACAAATGGGCAACAAGCATATGAAAAAATACTCAGTATCACTATCATTAGGCAAATGCGAATCAAAACCACAATGAGATACCACTTCATATCCATTAGGATGGCTACTAGCAAAAAAATAAAAATAACAGAAAATAACAAGTGCCGATGAGCATGTGGAAAAAAACCTGCCATGCTGGGTACTGCTGGTAGGAATGTAAGTGGTACAGCTGCTGTAGAAAACGGTATGGCAGTTCCTCAAAAAATTAAAAACCGAATTACCATAGGAACCAGCAATTCTACTTCTTGGTACATATCTCAAGGACTGAAAGCAGAATCTCAGAGATGTCTGCACACTCCTGCTCACAGCAGCGGTGTTCACAATAACCAGGAGGCGGGAGCAACCCAAGTGTCCGTCGATGAACAAGTGCACAAACAAAATGCGGTAGATACATACAGCGTGGTATTAGCCTATAAAAGGAAGGAAATCCTGTCACATGCTACAGTATGGATGAAACTTATGGACGTTATGCTAAGTGAAACAAGTCTGCCATGAAAAGAAAAACACTGTATGATTTCACTTATATGAGGCAACTAAAGTAGTCATTATTCATAGAGACAGAAAGTAAAATGGGGGTTTACCAGGGGCTGTGAGGAGGGAGAAATGAGTTGTGGTCTAATGGGCACAGAGAATTAGTTTTGAAAGAGGTAAAAGTTTTGGAGATCTGTTTCACAACAATGAGAATATACTTAACACTACTGAACTGAGCATCTAAAAATTGTTAGGATGGCAAATTTTGTTATGTAAATTTTACAATAAAAAAATTAGTATGAGTAACTAGTTCATGAGGCAACTGTGATGATTAAACCAGTAATACATGCAAGGGGCTTAGGAATAGTTCCTGGAATGTCAATAATACTTAAATAATGTTGGCAGTTGATAACATAAGACAGATATTTACCACTGAGTGAAACCAAATCCTGAACTGAGGAATATAAAGAAGAGCTCCTTGAAAAACAAGCAAGAGTAGTATACTAGTCCAGTAGGCATAGGGAACCTCTTATTCCTGGTTGGTGAGAGGTATACAATGAAATTCAAGTGTAAGGAGGTGGGATCAGCAATCTAGATCAAAGGAACACAAACTCAAGTCTGGGAAAGTTACTGTGAAGAAACTGGGAAAAGTGCTATGGTGACATTCTGGTCATATCTTGAAACTCAAAACCCAGCAAAAAGACAGTACTTATATCAGAATGCCAAGCAACCATTCCTTCAAATGTGTGCGTTAAGCCACAAATACAACTCCTCAAAAATTATCCTGGCTAGTGAGTTAGTACACAAAAGTCAGCTTAGTTGCTCATGCTTCTTCACAAGCTTTTTTCTTCCCCCATCAAAAGTTCTAACAGAAATAAGCATTAAAACATAAAAAAAAAAAAAAATCTAACCTTCACCACTCAGAAAAGCCTTTTAGATTAAATCTCAGATTTTCTAGAACTGAAATGGATAAACATCATGCTCTCCTCTCACTGACCACCTGCTTCCAAGTAGGGAGGCAGACAGATTAAGAAAATGGGTTGTGAGGGCGTCTGGGTGGCTCAGTTGGTTGAGCATCCAACTTTGGCTCAGGTCATGATCTCAGGATTGGGGGTTCAACCCCCACACTGGGCTCACTGTTGTCAGCACAGAGCCCGCTCAGGATCTTCTGTCCTCCTCTCTCTCTGCCCTTCCCTTGCTTGTGCTCTCTCTCTCTCTCAAAAGTAAACATTTTAAAAGAGAAAAAGAATATGGACTGTGGAGGCAGAAGGAGCTTCGTATCACTCATACATCCTAATACCTATCATCATAATAGCTGAATACAAAAGCACCTACATATTCAAAGTAAAACCTGGACTACTTAAAACACTTAGAGCATGATTTCTTAACCTCAGCACTATTGACATTTAGACCAGATAATTGTTAGGGTGAGGAGAGAATATGTGCATGAGTAACATTAGAGAATTAGTTATTCTAAATATAAAAACATAAATCTGGGGGGCACCTGACTAGCTCGGCCCGTGGAGCATATAATTCTTGATCTCGGGGTTGTAAGTCTGAGCCCCACATTGGGTGGAGAGATCATTTAAAAAATAAAATCTTTAGGGGTGCCTGGGTGGCTCAGTCGGTTAAGCAGCCAACTTTGGCTCAGGTCACGATCTCATGGTTCATGAATTCGAGACTCATGTTGGGCTCTGTGCTGACAGCTCAGAGGCTGGAGCCTGCTTTGGATTGTGTATGTGTGCACCCCTCCCCCACTCTCTCTCAAAAAAATGAATAAATGTTAAAAAAAAAATTTTTTTAATAAAATAAAATCTTTAGGGGCACCTGGGTGACCCAGTCAGTTAAGCATCTGACTCCTGATTTCAGTGCAGGTCATGATCTCACCATCATGGGATCAAGCCCCACATCAGGCTCTGCACTGGGCGTGGAGCCTCCTCAAGATCCTCTCTCTCTTTCTACCAACTTGTGGTCTCTAAGAATCTACCACTTTAAGTAAACCTCTAATATTCAAAACAAAATCTTTAAAAAAATAAAAATAAAATCTTTAAAAAAAACAAACAGTATAAATCTGGGAAACATCCCTTTCCCAGCCCAAATTAAATGTTTAGAAGTCATTTCCCAATACACATAGAGTAGCACTGAAGAAAACTTTGAGGTCAAGCACACCTAGACTTGAATTCTGAATCAATCCACCATTTCATTGGGTAACCTGAGCAAATGGCCACGTTTTCTTAAGATTAAAATAACTTTTGTAAAGATCAATACAAAATAGGTACTAAATAAAAAGAGTAATAAATTTAGTTTTAAGTGCTAGCACTTTTTTTATCATAACTGCTTAATGAAAGAAATATTTCTAAGATGCACTGTACATTTTCCTGCCTTAATGTAATCTAACCTTTTATAAACAACTCATGGCAACCCTTCTGAACAAACATCACTGTAGTAACTGCAGCTGACCCTTGAACAATGCAGGAGTTAAGGGTGCCTTAACTTTTGATTAGATACAACTTTTGACTCCCCAAAAACTTAACTGCTAATGTCCTGCTACTGACCAGAAGTCTTACCAATAACACAGTCAATTAATATACATTTCGTGTGTTATATGTATTATATAGTGTATTCTTCTAATAAACTTGAAAAAAATGTTATTAAGAAAATCCTAAGAAAAATATGTTCACAGTATTGCACTGTATTTATTTTTTAAATCTGCACATAAGTGGACCTGCACAGTTCAAACCCATGTGGTCCAAGAGTCAGCCATAAATATGACACTAATTAGGGACAAGAGCTATCAAAATGAATACAGAGAATCAAGGTTCAAAATGATGTGATCAATTAAATAGCCAAAGGAAAAACAAAAAACAAACAAACAAAAAAAACTACTTCTTCATGGGATTAAATGTAAAACAGTCTTTAGGTTAAAAAGTATCAACAAAGGCAGAGGACCTAACAGAAGTTGGAATAGAAAAACTCTAAAAGAATGTAATTGCCTGCATGCCCTAAATGAACCAGAAGTGATAGGCTGTCCAAAAAAAATAGATTAAAGCCAATTTGGGTTAGTAGAGAGGATATACCAAAATAAGAGTCAGAAGAATGGAGTCCTATTTTCGACGCCCTACTTGACTGAGAATATGTGGCTAGATTAAGCCATGTAACCTACATCTACAGCCTCCTTAATAAGAAAGGTACAAACCTACTGTGACACCTCCAACGTTGTCAAGCAAACCAAATAATGTTATAAAAAATGTTAAAGCTATATGCAAAACACTTTATACTATGAGACCTGCATAGTTACCACCCATCAGTCTAGAGCAGGGTTTCCCAATCTTTTTCACTTATGACACGTACAGAAAACGATAGGACCAGTACAGACTACTGAGACAAATGGGCCATGCTGCTAGTGGCCAATAATGATCAGCCTAGAAGCCCTTACCACTCTGTCACTGATCATCCTCTGTAAGGATTCAGGAAATCAGTCTATCTGGCCCATCTGTAACAGATCCAAAGCACTGTCTGGCACACTGGTTAGGAAGTTCTAATTAAAACAACACGTCTAATGTGGACCACTGTTAAGAGGGAATGTAACACTTTCCACAATAGCCAGCTGTGGCAAACAATAAAGACCAAAGTGGGACTGTGATAGAACAGTACTACCTTGGACCTAAGAAATCAGAACCCCCATTCTAGGCCTTGGAGGGCCATGCACTGGCCTCCTGCTGGCCACACCCTTGACCATGAGGCCAGTTATACTCAGGGCCTAAAAGTATACACAACTGAAGCCGACACACCCCAGCCTCCTCTTACCCAGGACCCCAGAATCTCCTATTTAGTGGTCTGCTCAGGCCTCTTCTCCAAGTTGGTCCTCCCAAGGGCAGATGATTCGACTATTAGTATTTACAGCCCCAGGCCCAAGAGATGGTCAAAAGGTTGCTATGTGGGGCGCCTGGCTGGCTCAGTTGGGAGAGCATGTGACTCTCGATCATGGGGTCTTGAGTTTGAGTCCACATTGGGTGTAGAGATTACTATAAATAAATAAATAAACTTTAAAGAAAAAAAGTTGCTGTGTGTAAGATATGTGGTGATGTATAGGCTGTAAGTCCACACATGTGCAAGTACAAAGTCCCTCATGCAAGGAACCTGGGATGAAAAGAGGAGGTCAGGTTAGAAGTTCATTCTTTACACTTCAGTATGTTATAGAGTGAAACACAGAGGAGTCTGAGAATTCCCTGTTTGACTCTGATTTTAGGTCATTATGAAGTTTTATTTATAAAGGTAGGCAACAGAACATCTTTATCAGCAAGCTCGATTTGTAACTTGTAAATTTTTAGACATATGGCATATGGATTTTCTTTTGGATTCTTGCCATAAGTCCCAGAAATGTTTGGGATGGGACTGGAAGAGAATCTGAATCCCTTGTCATATGAGGAATAGTTGAAGAAAAGTAGTACATTTAGCCTGGAAAGAGAAAATGCTGGTGGGAAGATAAAAGAACCAGCCATTTTTCACATGACAGCTAAAGAGCTATCATGTGAAAAATAAAGCAGATCTGTGTTGTGTTGAAAATGCAAGGACGTACATTCCATTTTAACATAATGAGTAATTTTTAAACAAGAAAAACTCTTTTTAAAAAGAGTTGGGCAGTCATATAACTGAGTTTTCAGACACTACAAACACAGAAGTAGAGGGCAGATGATTATTTTCCAAGGAATTCTGATTTTGGAGAAGGCCAAGACCACATTTTCCCTAGAATCCTATGTAACTGCAATATTCAATAATCCTATGAACATGGAGCTTATGAAGTATGCAGAGACAACTGGTAAGAAACATGAGGCAAAGTGAAAGAAAGCTTAACCTGAGATAACCTTTCTGTCTTAAAAGTCCCTGCTGTCTGCTTACTCTTGTCATGTGCCTCCTCACAAAAAGAGAGGTAAATTCCTCTGTTCTACAAAAGAAGGAACATATCTCAACATAATAAAGGCCATACATGACACACCCACAGTTAACCTCATACTGGAAGTCCTGGCTAGAGCTATCAGGCAAGAAAAAGAAAACAAGGTATCAGAATTGGAAAGGAAGAAGTTATCTCTAGACTTAATCAAAAACTGTTAGATCTAATCAATGAATTCAGTAAAGTTGCAGGATACAAAGTCATTAGACAAAAATCAGTAGCTTTTCTATACACTAACAACAAAATTTCTGAAAAAGAAATAAATCAATTCCACTTATAATAACACCAAAACAATAAAGTACTGGGGCACCTGGGTGGCTCAGTCGGTTTAAGTGTCTGACTTAGGCTCAGGTCATAATCTCATGGTTCACAAGTTCAAGTGACACATCGGGCTCTGTGCTGACAGCTCTGAGCCCACAGCCTGCTTCGGATTCTGTGTCTCTCCCTCTCTCTGGCCCTCCCCTGCTTGCGCTCTGTCTCTCTCTCTCTCTCTCAAAAATAAATACACATTTAAAAAAAAATTTTTTTAACAATGAAATACTTACACATAAATTTTACTAAGAAGGTGAAAGATCTCTCACTGAAAACTATAAGACACTGATGAAAGAAATCAAAAGACACAAATAAATGGAAAGGTAGCCCATGGACTGGAAGAATACTGTTAAAATATCAATACTACCAAAAGCCATTTTTAGATTCAAAGAAATCCTTATCAAGATTCTAAAGGCATGTTTTACAGTAGCAGGCAAAACACACCTGAAATTTATATGAAACCACAAAAGATCTCAAAGAGCCAAAGAAATCTCCTACGAAAGAAGAACAAAAAAGGAGGTATCACACTTCCTAATTTCAAGCTATACTGTAAAGCTATAGTCACCATAGTAATCTAAAGCACAAGCAACAAAATCAAAAATAAACAAATGAGACTACAAAACTAAAAAGCTTCTACACAGCAAAAGAAACGATCAAAGTAAAGACAGAAATGAAAAAATATATTTACAAAGCATATATATGATAAGGGGTAATATCCAAAACATAAAAAACTTGTACAACTCAATAGCAAGCAAGCAAATAAATGACCCAGTTAAAAATGGGCAAAGCCCCTGAACAGACATTTCTCCAAAGATCTATGAAAGGCCAACAAGTACATGAACATGTTCAACATCAGTAGTCACTAAGGAAATGCAAATTAAAACCACACCTACGAAATCTTACCTCACACCTATTCAAACGGCCACCATCAAATAGATAAGAGATTACAAATGCTGGCCTGGATGTGGAGAAAAGGGAGCCCTTGTACACTGCTGGTGGGACTGCAAGCTGGGATAGCCACTATGAACAACCATGTGGGATCCTCAAAAAAACTAAAACAGCACTACCATATGACCCAGCAATTCCACTTCTGGGAACAGATCCAAAGGTAACAAAAACACTAGCTGCAAAAGATATCTGTACCCCCACATTCACTGCAGCATTATTTATAATAACCAAGACATGGAAACAACTTAAGTGTCTATCAATAGATGAATGAATAAAAAAGCTGTGGTGTATGTATACAATGCAGTATTATTCAGCCATTTAAAACAACAACAACAACAACAAGGAAACTCACCAGTGGCAACAACATGGATGGACCTCAAGGGCATTATGCTAAGTGAAATAAGTAAGAGAAAGACAAATACTCTAAGATCTCAGCAATATGTAAAATATTCGAAAAATTACATTACATTTAAAAGCCCCAAACTCATAGAAAGAGAAAATTTTTGGTTGCTGGAGGTGGGAATGGGGGGGAAGGAGAAATTGAAGGAACGTGGTAAAAAGTACAAACTTCTAGTTATAAGATAAATAAGTACTAGGGATGTCAGGCAAACAGGACAACAACAGCTGACACTGCTGTGGGATATATCGGGAAGATGTTCCTAAAAGAGAGCTTTTTTTTTCTTTTCTTTTTATTATGTCTATATGAGATGAATGCTAGCTGAACCTATCGTGGTAATCATTTCACAACATACATAAACCAAAACGTCATGCTGTATTTAGTTTAAGCCTAAACTAATACAATGATGTCAATTATTTCTCAATAAAACTGGGGGAAAAAAACAATTTCAGTAGAGTGCTCAAATGGATCAGGCCAAAGAAGAGAATATGGGGAGCCTAGGTGGCTCAGTTGATTAAGCGTCTGACTTCGGTTCTGGTCAGGATCTCACAGTTAGTGAGTTCAAGCCCTGCACTGGGCTCTGCACTGGTGATGCAAAGTCTGCTTGGGATTCTCTCTCTCTCTGCCCCTTCCCCACTTGCATTCTCTCTCTCTCAAAATAAATAAATACACTTAAAAAGAAAAATAAGAGAATAAGTGGTGAGAAAGTAGACACAGCCAATATAAACAACTATTGCTGCAAAGCGATCAAAGAAATTGGGCGACAGCCGAAATGAATCATAAGGTGGAGGAGAGGGTAATATAGAGAAATGATGTATTCAGTTAAGATATTAGTGGCTCAAACAAGATAGAATTTTATTCCTCTCTCACTTAACCATCCGAAGATAAATGAGTAGTTCAAGGCTAGTAGATGGCTCTGCTCCACGAGATCATCCAAAGATTCATTTTATTGATCCTTCTCCCACTAAATGTTGCTCTCACCTGTAATGGTAACATGCATCAGCACCACACTGTCCTCAGCAAAAGGGGGAAAGAGGAAGTAGAAGGAAACTAGCTTCCTAAGGCCATTACCCAGAAATCACACACATCACTTCTGGTCACATCCATTTAGCCAAAACCTAGTCAGATGGCCACACCTAGCTATAAGAGAGGAAATGTAGTCTAGCTGGGCAGTCATGTGCCCAGATAAAACTTGAGGGTCCTGTTACTGAAAGGGAGCCACAAACAATGGCATTTGGTGAATGATTAATCATTGCTACTGCAAGTAATATGAAGCATGCCAGCATACAAAAAGAGATGATCCAGTAAGGAGAGAATAATTTAGGGAAGAAAATAAGTGCAGAAGTTAAGGCCTTAAGAAGGCAGAAATGAAGGAGATCCAAGGCACAAATTTATTGCCGCAGAAGCAGGGACCCTTGTGTCTTGCCACTTCTCACATGCTTGACTTTTCAGAAGAAAAGTTGTCCCTTGAATGCATTTCCAGGAAGTTTAAGTAATTCTTTCCCAGCGTCTAGTAAATCAAGCTATTACACAGAATGAGCGTAAAAATCTGGCCTGGAATGAGCAATTCACATGGGTTGTCTCCTGACAGGCTGATTCAAACAGTTGCTTCTCTGTCAAAGAGAAGATGACCAAGTTTTAGAGCTGGAGGGAGTCTATAAGACTCATTTTACAAATGTTCAAGACCACAAAGTATCCTCTCCAATAGTACATCCCCAAGTCCTCAAATTGCCACATCAAGGATCATCCCACTGTCTTTCTGTCTAATCTTTTATAATATTCTTTTTCATAATACAGTTATCTTCCCAATGAAATGAACACTTCCTGAGAGACTCAATGCCACCTTTTTTAATATCTATTTTGCACTTTATCTAGCAAGATGCAAAATACATAGTATGCACTCAATGGATACTTTTCAGTTCATTGATAAAAGAGATTTGGTTCCCCTCATCCTACTGGAGCCACCATTGCTACTGAATCTGGAAGACCACCAAATATAAAGCAACTAATAAGGACTGTCACGTTTTACTTGGGTAGGTCAATGCAAACTGGGCAAGTGCAAGAGAATGGGTCCTATTTTTTTCAAAAAATTAGAGAATCAAGGAATTTTGAAACAAGAAAGGCTATCAGAGAGACCCCTAGTCTGACCCCTCACTTCAGAAATAAGGAAAATAAGGTTCAGAGACAGGAATTACTTGTCCAGAGTCACAGACTGTTTATAGCAGAGCCAGACAAGAACCCAAGTCCTCTGACTTCGAGTTGAAATCTCCTTCTTTGTTAAAAGTTACTTCACTTTTTGGTCTGTGTTTAATACACTGGAAAATATAGTGAACTTCACATAATACGTTCTTCAAAACTGTTGAAAATGCTACTCATCTTAAAGTCTTTTGGGGCGCCCAGGTGGTTCAGTTGGTTGAGCGTCTGACTCTTGATTTGGGCTCAGATCATGATCTCAAGGCCATGGGATCAAGCCCCACATCAGGATCCATGCCCTCTCTCCCTCTGCCCTCTCCCCCACTCACACGCTCTTTCTCTCTCTGAAATAATAAATGAATGAATGTGTGAGTGAATGAATGAATGTCTTTTTACCACAGATCTCTCCAAAGAGGAACAGGATTTAATATTTCCATCCTACACACACAGTAATAAAAACAGTGAAGATCAAGCCTTGCCCAAGATTACAAGGCTGAACCCCAGATAATAAAGATTTTACTATTTAAAGGCAAAGAAACAGAATACCTGCTTTAGAATTCTTACCCAGGAAAAGGTGCTTTTCTTTTCTGATAGAGACAACATAAACATATCATAACACTTCCATAATGCACGGGTCATGCATGCTTTTCCTCTCGATGCTTTCCAACCTCTACAACCTCCAATACTAATGTACATTATAATCCACAGTATAAAATAAGGTACTAAATGGATATACGACTGTAAGTCAAATAATAAGATCTCTCTGAAAACCAGAATTCTACTTCTACTCTGAACACTCCGGTCCATATATTTGTTATGGGAAATGAAACCAAACACCTTATTTATTTCTCATTTCCTTTTACCTTCCTTTTATCTCCTTTCGATACCAGGCCCCCTTGTCCAGGAATACTGTGAAACTGCATCTATTTTATCAGATCTTTATATTTTACTACCTTGGCAAATATTTGCTCTCAAACTTCATCTCTCTAGATAGTCAATCCCTGGTTGTTTTTTCTGTTTTAACCTCAAGAGGAAATACTGAGGTGCTACAAACAGAAGCCTGAACTTCACTTTTCCAGGTACTGCTGCTCTACAGTTTTATCGGAGAGCCCCTCTGCTTCCATCCCCCTTTTCTACCAAGGACAGTGTGGGAATATTAATGTCCTCCCTTATCTCCCTTGGATCATCCCACTGCACTTAAGCATCATTCAAGGCAGAAACTGCACATTTGTAGGAATGCAAGAGCCACAATGACCCCAATTCTATTTTGTTCAACTCAGTCAGAACAATGACCTTTATTTGCTCACTCTTAATTTGGTATTCATGTTAAATAAACCAGCACTTGAAGTTGAGAAGCACATCCAATTTCTCAATTGTAAGATAATTTAAACCAAATACTTCAAAAAACAGCCTAATATCAAAGCCTCTAGACAGTAAACTAGGTCTACCTTTAGAAAAAAAATACTAAGGGGCACCTGGGTGGCTCAGTCGGTTGAGTGCCCGACTTCGGCTCTGGTCATGTTCTCGCAGTTCGTGAGTTTGAGCCCTGCATCGGACTCTGTGCTGACCTCTCAGAGCCTGGAGCCTGCTTGGGACTCTGTGTCTCCCTCTCTCTCTGCCCCTCCCCCACTCATGTTCTGTCTTTCTCTGTCTCCCAAAAATAAATAAAAGTTAAAAAAATTTTAGAATAAAATATTAAGTTTTATTATTTCAACTCTGAACAGGATGTTAATAGGGATGCTAATGCAAATCATAAGGAAAATTTAGAGTGTTGTATACATGTAAGAAAAGTTATCTAAGAAAAGTTATCTAACACCGTGGCCTCATTAAGATAGGTTTTTCTCACATATCTCTCAAGAGAAAGAAAGAAAGAAAGAAAGAGAGAGAGAGAGAGAGAGAGAGAAAGAAAGAAAGAAAGAAAGAAAGAAAGAAAGAAAGAAAGAAAGAAAGAAAGAAAGAAAGAAAGAAAGAATACCAGTACCAAATGAGAAGTGGTATTTAACTTCAGTTTGCAACATAGAACAGTATCAGGGAATGGTCAAAAACCAGGATCTCCAAAAAACAGCTGAACTTTATTTCCATCCATTCTTAATCATCTAAATAAGCAAGTGATTAATAAAACTACAGTACAATATATGGGAAATTTCTCAAGTTATTCCAATTATCAGTCGTGAACTAAACTAATGGTTTCAGTGAAGGAGAAAATTCTGTAACGAGCAGCATACCGCCCAGGAAAACAACTCTACAATACAGGGGCAAAGGTGGCCTACGATATTTCAGGCATAGTGTTTAGCCACCACCATCATAATCATCGATAACTCACTGAGTGCTTACTATATGCTTATACTGTGTTAAGCACTGACAAGTGCCACTTCATCTAATCAACAGTACAACTTCTAAGACAGATTCTAGTGTCACTGTGAATCAAGGAGGTAACTGAGGCACCAAGACATTAGTCTGCCCTGGATCAAAGTTTGTAAGTATCGCAGCTGGCATTCGAACATAAGACTACATGGCTCCAAAGCAGAAATTAGAGTCTTTCAAGGGGTCTTAACCCCCGTAATGCTATGACAGGAAATAAGGCATATGCTAAGTAAAGCAAAAATTTCCAAGTCCTAAATCAGGGGTTGGCAAACTTTTTCAGTAAAGGGCCAGAAGATAAATATTTTAGGCTTTGCCAGCCATACTGTCTCTGCTGAAAGAACTCTGCTGTTGCACTGCCAATGTAGCCACACACAATACATAAACAAATGAGCAAGACTGTGTTCCAATAAAACTGTATTTATGGACACTGATATGTGAATGTCATATAACTTGTACACGTTATGAAATATCTTTTTTGATTTTTTTTCCTATTATTTAAAAGTTTTTAAATCATTCTTAGCTCATAGGCCATACAAAAAACAAACTGTGGGCCACATTTGGCCTACAGACTGAATTCTGCCAACTTCTATAATAAATGAGGCAGACAAATATAAAATATTTTTTTACTCAACCCTCTTCTCACAAATCCTAACTTGTAACTTCTTTCAGAATTTAGGCACCTGGGTGGCTCAGTCAGTGAAGCATCTGACTGTTGACTTCGGCTCAGGCCATGATCTCACGGTTTGTGGGATCGAGCCCCACATCAGGCTCTGCACTGACAGCAAGGAGTCTGCTTGGAATTATCTCATTCCCCCTCTCTCTGTCCCGTGCACACACACTCTTGCTCTCGCTCTCTCTCTCTCTCTCTCTCTCTCAAAATAAACATTTAAAAAAATAAAATAAAGAAGCTTAAGTCTCAATAAGCTTGACATTTGTCCCAGAATAATCAAAATTTCCAACGAATCCAAAACTATAGGTACTACGTATGGATTTCCTAAGAATGAGAAAGAATCACAAAATTTTGGAAGTGGAAGAAATCTAACACATTCTCATTCCTCATGCACATTTTCTAAAATTGATGTTAACATACTGAAAACAATTAAATAGTTAATTTATACATAATAACAGTAATACCTTACGTGTATAAAATATTTTACAAAGCAGTTTCACATTCTCTCATCTCATCCTTCACAACAACTCTGTAAGGAAGACAATGCGAGCCCCCTCATCTCTGTTTTATACCTAAGGAAAACAAGCTCGGAAATGTAAATACCTTTCCCAAAGAAGGAACCAGGCCACACAGCTACTAAGCGGAAGAATTGCAACCATGACCTGATTTCGAGGCCTGCTGTCTCTTAACTACTTCCATGGACATCAGGTTTCATGTTAACAGGTGAAATCCTAAATTCTCAAGAATATTAACCATTATCTATAAACACAACATAATACAACCTTTAAAATACATTGAACAACATTCATCTCATTCCATTTTTCTTCTGCCACCACAGTCTTCTGAAGAAAACAGGTGCTACTCCTTGACATTTGTTAAATGCATTTACAGTCAACAGTGAATCTATATATACTGTGCAGACAATATACCCAGGCCAGCTGGGAAAGGGGAAAGAAACACTGCTGAATAAGACATCTAAAGACAGAATAAGAGAAAGAGAATGGGAGGTAGAGATGAATGTATTGCCATTAAAGTCTCACCCAACTGATGACTGGAATATGATGTGGGGGTTGGGAAAAGAAAATAAAAGGAACCTAACAACTGGAATTCAAACCAACATCAAAGACTCTAACGACAGTTGAACCTGCCTGGCTGCTTCCTAGTCACTCCCTCGAAAACAAAACAGTTATATAACCCGGGAAGGTTCTTCCAACTAACATTTCCTCTCTGGCCCACTTACACTTTATCGCCCACCTCAATGTGCACGACCATACAGTAAACTGGGCCTCCACGCCAGCTACGGCAGGACAAGTCTCTGTCCAAAGTGCTGCTTTATTCCATGGGCTGCTTATAGGGACGATGGTATGAAGAAGACACGGTTCCAAACTCACCCCATTCTAGAGACTTGTTCTATAAAGAATCACCACATATCCAATGTTAGGAATGAAGTAGATACCAGATATTCCTGTAAATGGACATTACAACACCATAACGTCTCATCTTCACGAACAGCCCTAATGAAAAGAATTCATACCAATGAGTACTTGAAAACTCTGAGGTCATGTTGTGGCAGCAGTTAAGCTTCTATTTTCTTCACTCTCAAGTCCAAGGAGCAAATAACAAGACTCCGAGTTAGATGTCAATTTACACCGTAAGGAAAAATATACTAAAGAATTATAACCATCACTCCCCAAACATATTACAACAAATCCTATTACTGAATCAAACTAGCACATTATCTGGACTCTAACAGCCACTGTCCTCCAGTACCATATGCTTTTTCTTCTTCCAATATAAATATGAACATGGACAACGTTTAGAAAAGCAACCAGTGTATCAGAAGTTATTCCCATTCAGACGGACTTGAAAGGTCTAAATCTGTGCCAAATAAAACTCTGAAAGAATGGAAAATAAAAGAGATGCTGACAACAATGCAATGTGGCTCAGCTGCCAGCTACCCACGTAGCATCACGCACTGCCCCAAGCACTTTAAAAGCAGATTGCAATTCTGCATGGAGATCAAAATTATAATTATCCAAATTCTATTTCCTAAAAGATAACTACTAAACTGCATCCCAAGCATCCTGCTGTGAGTCTTCTCTCCTCCACCTTCTTTAAGCTTCAGCAACAGAAGGTTAAGTTATCAAGGGTCCAGAAGTAGACTAAAGCTACGACATCAGGTTTGACTTTCCCTCCCTACCGATACTTGTGATCTATTTGCGAAAACCTTTCCCATATTTACTCAAGTCAACAAAATGAGAAAGGCCCAATACGGTGAGCTCGGGACGGGGGCTGGGGAGGGCACTAAGTCACCAGTTTCGTCCAATATGTAGCGGCAACTTCAGCCAATTAGAAAGATGAGAGGGAAAACTCCAAGGGAGTCCCTGCGAGCAGAGACGGCTCGCCCAGCCTGCCCCACGCACACCGGGGGGCGGGCACCGCGAGGTCGCCCGTGGGCAGCAGCGGAGGGAAACGCTCCAGCGGCGGCTCCTCTGGGAGCGCCCGTGTCCCCAGAGCCCCCACTCAGCTATTCCCTGGGAGTCACGGCTGCTGCTTGACTTGAGCCTCAGCCGCGAAGCACTGCAGCAGGCCAGAAATCCGTCCGAACCCCTGGTCCGCCCAGGCCGGGGGGGGGGGGGGGGGGGGTGGGGAGTGGGGGACTGGGGATTCGAGCGCGGGAGGCGGTCGGCCCAAAGCGCGGTCCACCCCGGGAGGCTGGGGAAATGAGTCCGGGCAGGGGGCGGGGGGGGGGGGAGACGCGGGGAGGGGGGGTCCGGGGGAAACCCGAGATGGTCTTCTAAGAACATTCGATCCGGAACCTTTACTTTAAAAAGAATTTATTCTAAAAAGGCAAGCAAGGCCCCCGCAGCTTTCCCTGCGGCGCCTGCCCACGTCACCCGAGCCCCCGGCCCTCCCGCGGCCCCCGCCTTACCGAGCCCCGCGGCCCCGCCGCGCCGCCGCGGCGTCGCTGCGCCCCGCTCGCCGCTCCGTGTCTGCCCTCCGCGGGCGCCGGGCCCGACGCCCTCCTCCTCCTCGCCGCCGCCGCCACCGAGCACCGCCCGCGCCACGGAGCCTAGCGCCTAGCCGCCGAGGGCAGCCGCCGGGGCTCGGCCGGGCGCCCCCCGCGCCAGCGCCTCATCCCGCCTCGCCGCCCCGTCAGGCTCGGGGGCGGGGACGCCGGGCTCCGGGCCGCGGCCTCAGAGTCCCCACCTCCGACACGCACCGCGCTCGCCCTCCCCCGGCGGAGTCGGCCCCGGGGACGCGGTCCTGAGGTGCCCGAGCCCCCCACCCCGACGCCTTCGGGCCGCCCCCGCCCCGTTCGCCGGCGCGCGCCCAGCCGGAGCCCGCCGCCGGCCCAGCCTCCGCCTCCTCCGCTCCGCCTCCTCCTGCGCCCGCGACGCCCGCAGCGGGGAGAAGAGGCGCGCCGCCGCGGCCGCGGGCACGAGCACGCGCGAGGAGGGCGGGCGGAGCGCGCGCGCGGCCGAGGGCGGCGGGGGCGCGCCCAGGCCTCGCCTGCTGTTGTCCCGGGAGCGCACGTGCACTGCGGGGGGGCGGCGAGGGGCGCGTGGCTCGCTTTCCCCGGGGGCGCAAGGGCCGGCGGGGAGCTGGAAGGGGGCTGAGATGTTTGCTGCCGTAGGGATTCGGACGTAGTGTGATGCCTCGGCTTCTGCATTGTGCTGCGGAGCAAAAATAAAAAACCTGCCGCAGCAGCAGTAACACCAGGAAGAGCTATCCTGCGAGACTACGGCAGTGGCTCCTCTCCACTCCCAACTGACCCCTGAATACTGTCACCGCTCGGGGGAGGAGAGGGGGCGTTGCCACCAGTCAGGAAAATCCTCGTGGCTCCAGCTCTTGCGCATTTTGGTCCAAAACCAACTCGCATCGGTTATTATTTGGAATCGGAGGCCTAAAAGTTCCTTCAGTTGGTTTCTTCATTCAGAGTTATGGACCAGAAGACTGGAAGCGACATGGCAGGGGAGAGGAAGGACAAGCAAGGGTGAAAGAGTAGCAAACCTGAAGGTGCGCGGCTAGACTGAAAAGCGATTTTGGAGCAAGTGAAGCAGCTCACAGGGAACCCGCTGCCTGTGGATGGCACTGCCCTTGGTTCTTCCCTATTCCTTTTGTTCAGCCTCCAGAGATGAGCAGCACTTCCTTCCACCTGCAATAACCATCTGTGTAACAGAATAGATCTTGACATTCTACCGTTCTATTTTCGTTGTTTTCTTTTATATATGTACTTTTCACTCCTGATTCATGTGGTATCTAAATGTTGTTGGGAGGTGGTGGTTAACCTACATAATTTAACTTTTGGTCTTCAAACCTACAGATGCCAAATATACTGCATCATCTAATGTCACTGCAGTGATTTGGGTCCACTCAGCATTCAGTCATTTCAGTGGGTGTCATTGAATATAAAATGTGGCCTTGACCACACTTAGCACAATTTCAAGGGCATGTATGTGAAGCAGGATTTCAACACATCCTGGGGAGAAATTAGGGAGTGAACATGTTCAGTAATCCCACACTTGCCAGCTCCAGTATAACCAAAGTTTCTTTAAAGACCAAGATGCTGGATGTTTTCTAGCAGAGAACAAGGTCAGGGATAGAATGAGAAGTGTACATAGAGGGACAAACTGGGATAGGAACATTTAAAGAAGCCTACTTCAAATAAATTGGATCCTGGTATCCCAGCCATCTGCTGGAGACAGGTATACTTAGTATCCATAAGTCTTAATGGGTACTTGCTAAGTGCTAGAGAAACAGCAAGATAAATCATGAAGACTGGAGATCTTGATTTCAACAAAAGCCTGTAGTTTAAAAATTACTCTTCCTTTGGGGCGCCTGGGTGGCTCAGTCGGTTAAGGGTCAGACTTCGGTTCAGGTCGTGATCTCACGGTTCATGGGTTCAAGCCCTCTGTCGGGCTCTGTGCTGACAGCTCAGAGCCTAGAACCTGCTTCGGATTCTGTGTCTCCCTCTCTCTCTGCTCCTCCCCCACTCATGCTCTGTCTCTCTCTCAAAAATAAATAAACATTAAAAAAAATGTTAATTACTCTTTCTCCAAACTGCAGCAGTTCCAGGGGGTCACCTTTGGACCACAGGGAGCCATCTCTGGAAAGACGGACACGTATGTAGAGAGGAATTCAATAGCTTGTTTTGTTCCCAGGATTGGTGAGCATTAAACATAAAACCTCCTGGGATGTCAAAAGGAAGCCAGTACCGGACATTAAACCAAGTCAGCATGGGAAGCAAGTTTTGCCCAAGGCTCCAGTCCCTTGCCTACTCTCAACTACAGTAATGACATTCTGCATGCTTTTTGAAAATCTTCACATCCCAGAGTTTTGCGATCACACCCCGAAATTCAGCTGCAGTGGCTGAATGTTCAAGGGTTATGCCCAACCGGTGGAGAAGGTAAATATAGAAAGGAGCTAGGATTTATGCATTTGTTGGATGACACAGATATTTTACTTCAGAGTCTCAAAACATTTTGGTAACTTTCCCCTTGTTGCTATTATATCTAGTTCAGAGAAAGCACAAATGGATTCCATATGTGTATGCCAAATGTCAGAGGTGTTTGAGCAAGCTTGAGGGTGCTGATGCTCCTTACTCTCATTCTGAGTCAGCACTCCCTCTCCTTGGAAAGAAGCATCCAAATATCCTAGGAATAATAGTTATTATTGCTAAACCTGCAGCTAAACTGAAGGTGGTTATTTCTGGGCAACTCTGCAGCCGTCTGAACTTGGTGTTTCAGATGTTTGTAATCAATTACCTGTGTCCTAATAACACCTTTAGTGATCCAATGCATCTAACCTAAAAATTGCAACATTCCGTAAAAGAGAAAAAGCCTGTCAAACTGTAAAATAATGTTAAATATCTGCATTTGTTGTGGGTTGATTCAATACCACAACAGGTGAGGGGCAAGAGAGGGAGCGGAAAAAAGGCTAACCCCTCTCCCTCTGAAGCTGTTGGAGGCCTCAGCCTGGCACTGTCATCTTCCAGACAGTAGCATCTGGGCTCACTCCTGGCATCTCTGATCTGTTGCACTGCAGTCCCCTCCAGGCACTGAAGCAGCGTCATGGTGCAGACAAATAGAGCCAGTGAGAGGGCAGCCACACGGACGACTGCAACACTCACCTAACCTTGAGTTTCAGAGAGAGGCCTGGGAATTGAGCAAGGGAAGGAGGGGAAGCTTATTCATCTCCAAATTGAATGCTCAACAGCTGGCTTGAGAAATATGAGTTGCTGAAAGTGGGCCAGGTTTAATAGAGAATTTCCCCAAAGTGACATTTGACATTACCTTGTTTATTTATTTTTTTCCTGGCCCAAGGGCCAGCTCCATAAAGCGTCCCATAAAACAGGACAACAAAATAGATTTTTGAAAAGACGTGTCCTCTGTGTTGCATTCTCCTGGCTAGTACAGATGCCCAAGGAGTAACCTCTCTTAAACTTTGAGCCCTTTACAACAAAAAGCTACTATTGAGCAAAATTTTAGAAAGGGCTCAGCAGTCCTATTCCCTGGGATGTGACACATCCCTGGGGGCACGCATTGAAACAATAAACTCTCTTTTCTCCTGTCCTCCACTGGCCACATTTTGGTTCACATTAGCCTCTATCACAATAATGTAGGACTTCGGGTTGTTCTCCCACACAGATTTCCTTTTTCAGTCTTTAATCCTTTACACCCAGCTATAGCTCTCTACACTTCTGCTTTGAATCATTCAGCCTGATGGTAGCTCCTTTGCTGTCTCTTCACTTAAGTCCTTCTCCTCTTCCAGGATTCTAAATGTTGGCTGGCCCGCAGCTCTGACCTTGGGCCTTTTCTATTCTCTTTCTATACTCCTTCCCAGGGCAGTCTCCTCCAGCCCTTGGCTTTAAATAGCCTCCATCCACTGATGTATATCTTCAACCCCGACCTCTTCCCAGCACTCCGGGCTCATATATCCAGCTGCCTCCATGGCATCTCCATTTGGATATCTCAAACTTAATGTGCCCATAACAGAACTCTTCATTTTCTGTATTAAAAACAAAACTCAAAATTGCTTCCTTCAAGTCTCTCCCATCTCAAGACAAAAACATCTCTCAAACACTGCTTTCATTTTTGTAGCAAATCCTTCCAGTTTTACTTCAAAACATATACTGAATTCAATCTCTTTTGTCCCTCTTTACCACTAGCACCCACATCTGTGCCCCCATAATCTCTCTCCTGGGTGACTAACTGGTCTCCTGCTTCCATTCTTTCCCCTTCATGGTCTAGCCTCAGTGTAGCAACCTGAGTATTTCTTTCCAAATATTAGTTAGATAATATCATACTCCCTGCCCGAAACTCTCCAGTGCTCTATTCTTCTAATCACACTACAATAAAATCCAAAGCACTTCCCTAGCCTTGCAAGTCCCCCCTTTAGTCCCAATGCACTTCTCCAGTCTTGTCTTCTTTTCTTTTTGCTTTCTTTCTTTCTTTTTTTTTTTTTTAAAGTAATCTCTACATCTGACATGGAGCTCGAACTCACAACCCCTGGATCAACAGTCACATTCTCTATGGACTGAGCCCACCAGGTGCCCCACAAAGTCTTGTCTTCTTAACATTCACTTCGCCAGCTAGGAGGCCAGCCTCCAGCTGTTCCTTAAAAGCAGCCAGGGTCACTCCCCTTCTTTTAAATTAACCTTTTTTGGGGCACCTGGGTGGCTCAGCTGGTTAAGCATCCAAGTCTGGATTCCAGCTCAGGTCATGATTTCCTGGTCCGTGAGATCAAGCCCCACATCACGCTCTGCACTGATAGTGTGGAGCCTGCTTGGGATCCTCTCTCTCTCTCAGTCTCTCTCTTCCCCTCCTCCACTCTCTCATGCTCCCTCTCTCTCTCAAAATAAATAAATAAACTTAAAAAAAGTAATTAATTAAACTTTTCAACTGCTGTAAAATAGGTTTGCCTTCTCTGTCCCCTTATTCTGCTCTTTTTTTTTCTTTTTCTTTTTTTTTTTTTTTTTTTGGACACAGAAATGATCATGTAGATGATTATGTTTTGTAACTGGTTACCTATTTGCCTCTCTTAGTAAAATGAGAGCTCCGAGAGTTCAGATACTTTGTTTTTCACCACTGCATTCATATTGCCAAATAAATGAATAAATTCTGTACTGCCCGAGTACATAATCTGTATGCCCACTTACTTTCTGCTGTTACTTATTGCTATGGATGTATCTTTATACTTATCACAAGTGCAGACAGCTGCAAATTATAAAATTATATAATTTGCAAATTACTGCAAATCAAATCGAAACGAATTATATTGAAAATCTGAGAAAATATCAAGATTCAGTAGTGAAATGAGTAATTTAATACCTATAAGGCAAAATCATACTCTAACCTTGTAATTGGGTTTTGATCTGTTTAAGTTAAGGGCACAGAAAATTAAAGCCAAGTTATATGAAATGTCTTCTCATTCCCAACAAAAATAATCACCATCTTGGAAAGAAATGTGGTAAATTTTAGCAGATGCTAGTTCTCCCTGTCATTTTTCTATCTTGTCCCACTCTGTGACCTTGAGGAAGTCAATGACATTTCCCATCTGTGTTCCCATCTGTGAAATGGGCCTGCTCACTTTGTTCATTAGTTCGAGTGTATCAGAAAAAGTAGAATAATTTAATTATCATGAAAAAGCTTTGGAAAGAAAAGGAATTTGGAAATTAACAGTGATTATTATGCCTCCCAAACTTCTTTGCATAATATTTTGAAAACGAGGCAGAAATAAATCTAATTTTGAGAGACAACTAAAGACTTACAAAAAAATCACTCCACATTTCTAAAATGATCAGGAAAAACTGTTCAGAGGTACCAAAGCAATCCACTGTCTGAGCTCTACACTTGGCATCATCCTCAGCAACAGAGATTCCATTTTATAGTCCGATGTGAACTGAGGCCAGGAAATGAAAGGAATCACAATAAAATGTAAGTTGTTGAATAAAGTATTAATTCTGCTTCTTAGCAAGCAAAGTCATGCAGGGGCTCATGAAAGAATTAACAAAGAGACAACTATAACATTGATGTATACGAAATCCTTAAGGGGCAACAAAATGTTTGGAAGGGGGATCTTTTTGAAGTTGTATTTCCCCAGCAAACATGCTGCTTTATTTTTAAAACGTATGTTTCATGGAGGTGGCTTGGAGGAAACTAAATCTATCGGTGGCTGTGCAGTGGGGAGGGTGATGAGATGTTGCTACTGCCCAAGAGAACACACACACACACACACACACACACACACTCACGCACGCACACACACACACCATTTCACTGTAAACACATTGAGTGCTATACCCCTCCCTCAGAGCTCTGCCTGAATCAGCACTCTACTCAGCTGCTTGGGGATGCTCCCGACCCCAGAGCCTTTTATTAGATCTAAAGAACTGAAACCAGTGTTGAGGAAGCGCATGGGAAAGTGACTTGGGAAAGAGAGAGATCAAAGAGAGGTCATTCAACTCCAAGGCTGCTTCTTTCCCAGGGTGCTTCCTACAATTCCCCTCCCACGACTTTGTCTTTTATGGCTTCTGGTTTCCAGAACTTAATGCATCTCAGAAGGTCTAAAACATCTGTGTTTTCCTGCTGTATTCAAAATTCATGTTGGCTGAGAATTTACCTATGATTCTGAAATTTAGATGCTAGGTTTCCTGGGCAACTTGAGAAGAACTGTAGCAGATAATCCAATGTGCCATTTTATCATTTTTTTTAAATCACTTGCACTTGGACTTGAAAGTTATTTTGTATTTAACTTGAAGTATGGGCAGTCCCTGGATATAGTGGGGGGTTAGGGGTCACAATATATCTGACAAAACAATAAAACTACCCTATCAAAATATTATTCCCCTGGTCCCCACTCAATTTTTTCTCTTATGTATTTCATGATGAAAACAAACAACAGTACTCCTCAGAGTGGTATAAAAGGCCAGTCTCAGGCAGCTGATAACAGACTCAAACTTACTAGTTCACTCCTTTTCTGGGTCATGATCTAATTTAAAAAGTATTTCTCTTTAGTTCTCGATGGATTTTAACCAAAAAGCAACAGCAACTGTTTTCCTCGTGACTACAGAATACTTTGTTGAAGATTACTACAGTAGTAAGAGAAAAAGTCAAGCAGCTGAGAAAATTATAGTTAGGGTAATTTAGAGTCGTCTATGCTTTGTGGAATACCTTTCAGTTGAGGACCCAAGGCTTTATCAACAAATATGAGGCAGTATTAACTTTCAGAGAAACTGAGACACAGAGATTCAAATTCTTTTTTTTAATGTTTATTTTTGAGAGAGAGAGAGAGAGCACGAGTGGGGGCAGGGGTAGAGAAAGAGACACAGAATCCAAAGCAGGCTCCAGGCTCTGCAGAGAGCCTGACTCGAACTCACAAACTGAGAGATCATGACCTGAGCCAAAGTCGATGCTTAACCAACTGAGCCATCCAGGTGCTCTCAGAGATTCAAATTC
The DNA here is from genome assembly GCF_007474595.2 of Lynx canadensis. Lineage (NCBI taxonomy): Eukaryota > Metazoa > Chordata > Mammalia > Carnivora > Felidae > Lynx > Lynx canadensis. Next base: position 26,108,085 of record NC_044312.2, read on the forward strand.
TGACTGAAATCCAACCTGTGTACTTTATTATCTTTTTCTTTTCATGAAAGGCATCTCTTTTTTAATAAATATGGGTTGATGGCTAGGTCATACAAAATTGGACAAGAATGTTATTTAAGAATGAATTAACTGTACATTGCTGGAAAAAGCCCATCCAACAGAAAAGTCCCATCTCACCCTCTTCCTTTCCCCCCTACTCCTAGAGGGAAGACCAGTGGTCCCTGCATTTGCATGCCACCTACTGCCTTCAGTAATTGTACCTGGTGCAGGTGGCCATGACTCTTCCCACATCCACAAACAGACATCATCAAAAATAAATCCACCTTCAAGAACTGTATCTCAAGCTAAGCTCTGGAATATTGATTAGCCAAACCATTGGCATTTCACATACCCAGTCAAAATTTTTATTTCTTTTTGAGAGAGAAAGAAAGGGAGAGAGAACATGCATTCAAGCAGGACGCAGAGAGAGAGAGAGAGACAGAGGATCCAAAGCAGGCTCTGCATTGACAGCAGGGTCCGACAACAGGTCTTGAATTCAGGAACCGCAAGAACATGACCTGAGCCAAAGTAGGACACTTACTGGACTGAGCTACCCAGGTGCCCCCTTACTCGGTTTTCTGATGGGCAAGTAAACCTCAATAAGAGAGGAACTGTTCCATCTCTATCCATTCCTTAATTACTAGTCCTGCTTCTGGGCTAGTTCTCCGATCCTACATTTCCCCAAATCCTCTGGTGCAGTTGCTTTTTTTTTGGGGGGGGGGGGAGACAAACCTCCTCAACATCACCTCAATACTACAATGCATCCTTTTACAAGGAAAACAAAGTCAACCATCATGTTTCCCCAGAACAGATCAGGAAATTTTGACCCTTCGTTTTACCAAGAGAGAAAGATAACTCTAAGGAGATGACTAACTCTCACTCGGAAGCATCCCTTTTAATGAAGTCCTCATCTATATGGTACCAGGCTGGAGGCTGGAGGCTGGGCAAGGAAGAGTGAGCCGGGTCTCCCCTCCATTTCTCGGTACTTAGAGTTTAAGATAGATCAAATCAGCAAAGGTTAGTCTATGGGTACACAGACATCAAACAGCTGTGCAAACATCGGACAGATGCATAAATTAAATACAAAAGTAAATAGAGTATTTACATTAAGTAAAAGTCATGCAGCTGCTGTTATTATTCTCTGCCGAAGCTCAGGAGGGAAGGAGGTACATTAGGCTAAACAGATTGTATTTTTCTGTCGGGGATGGTGTCAGCAGGAAGGAGTGGAAAGGTCACCCATGGCCAGAGGAACAAAGACAAACTGTTACGTAAGCGGTTGTCTGCTGATGCGCGACCTCTAAACGTGGTCTTCAGGCTGAAGTGACTTTGTTTCTCAGAAATTACTTTTTTATGCCAGACTATGCTTTCAGGAAACTGTGTCAGTAACTAATTTTAAAGTGGCAGAGTGGCCAGCAATAGCAGGAGCCCAATGAGGTGAGCTGACCAATGCAACAAGAACTGCCCTACCTCAAAGAAAATCTTGCTATTTATTCTACGTGTGTCCGGGGCGAAATGAAAGGAGCCGTGCGGTAGCTTGATGCCGTTGGAAAGTCTGCATGCTAGCCCGGCAGCGTGGAAATTTCCTGCCTTTTCGATGGAGGAACTCTGGGATGCAACACAGCTTTATTTAGCCTGGATTCCTATACCCGACACCTGGAACATAGGAGACATGAATGATTGATGAATTCCTAAGCTGCTCACGAATCTCTCCTTACTTTAGGAAGCAGAAACCAGTATGGCATGTTGCACTTATTTTAAATAAAAATCGGGTTTTTTTTTAAATTCAGAAACATTAGTGTTCTATATTTGAAAAAATGAAGATTTCAAAACGGATAAAGTAATACAAGCTCATTGTTTAAAAATCGGAAATGGCGGTAAAATGAAAAAACAAAAACGGTAATCCTACAGTTGAGAGGTAATTAGTAATTAGTAATTACTGCTAATATTCCAGTACATATCTCCGACATATCTTTCTAAAAATGTATACATATATATTTTTTTTAACAGAAAGAGGACCATATTGAAACTAATGTGCGCCATATGCTTTTTCCCTTAACAAGTTTTTTTTCATTTTTCATGTTAATAAATATTTATCTACATCATGTTCATATGATCATATGTCCATACCATACTTCCCTTAATATTCTCCTATTGTTGGACATTTCTAGTGCTGTAAGGGTTTTTTGCTCTAGTTAGTGATGGCTGGTGGGTTACGCTTGTTGCTAAATATGTGTGCATATCATGAACCTGGAAGAATCAGAAGTCTTTCTTCACCTCCAGGCTGACACCTAGAATTCCATGCTCAGTGCCTCAACCCTTTGGCTTAAGGGTTTTGTTTACTTAAAAAGTAAGAATCCCCAATAGGGGTGTTCCTTAAACACTATCCAACACTGATTTCTCATTTTTCCTTGGGAAGTCCTGAGAGGGCCTCAAAGCTTGGTTCTATGCTCAAGCTTTGGCAGGTCAAACCACAAAAGTTCCAAAATCCACACATATTCTGGTAGAATTGTTATACTTTTATAATTGACTAAAATTCTTGAGTGGTTGGAAACACAGTTAATGCTATCTGGTACTAATTACAGCCTGAATTTAGTTTATTAGAAGAAACACGTTCAGCCTTAGCTTATTCCCTCATTACCTGATCCAGATACTCATTAATTTTATTCTCATGTTTCTCGTATTTTATATTTGCTTGATTTTTCTGTAAATATAAATCTAGTTACCTTATAATCTGTCTCGATTCCTGCCTATTCTGTGAATTAATCTTAATTAAGACCTCAATTTTTATTTCACTTCCAAGCAATCTATAATTGGAGGTCTCCAGAATTCCCTTTAATACCAACAGGATAATATAGTTCTTTTTTACTCACATATCCAAGACTTTCTTAATCCCAATAAGTGTGTCTCTGAAGTGTTATCAAACTATACTGGTTACTCTGTAAAAGGCAGAGCCAAAGGAGAAGTGAAGATTCCTGCTTCTATGTGGGAAACAGGTACAGTGTGTGTGTGTGCACACGTGTGCATGAGAGTGAGAGTGAGAGAGAGAGATCCATCTCGAAAGACAGAGGGTCAACAATGTCAAGGGCTGCCAGGTATTTAAGACATGATAATTGCTGCTGGTACTAAAGTTCTGTTTCCACAGAGACTCACAGAGCAACCTTGGGGAAATGACTGAATAATTTCACCCCTCCAATCTCACACCTGAACCCCAAGGACAATGATATTCTCCAACTTCTTCCATTATCAGGGCATAAGAATGAATTAGTTTACAGTTGGTGTTTTGAGATTCAATGGGAACCGTTATGACTTCACGTTCCTTTTATATTGCTTGTATTTTCACCCAACTGTTAAGGAAGGACAATTACACTAGAGATGTTTCTTTTCTATACTGCTCTCTTGGGAAGAGTACCCAATGGCTTAACAAATCTAAGAACTAGGGTGTGGAGAGGGAGAGGTAGAGAGGGAGAGGAAGAGAGGGAGAGAGAGAGAGGAATCATAACCACCCACTCACACATATTTGGCATTTCAAGCTTTGAGCAGTTAATAACCAGCTCCTTGAGTTGGAAGCTGTCAAGCCCAGAATGCTGTTTTATTGTTCTCACACACCCTACTGAGCACACCTTCCTTCCTGAAAAGGCTCTGCGCAAACCCACTTTTCAGCTTTGAAAGGCAAAAGAGTGGAATGGAGTTTAAAAGGAAGTACAAAAGCTTTCATAAAATGGAGTAAGGACCAAAGACTCTAACTCCAGGAGGCCGGTATTTTGAAGCAAATACTCCAATTGTTTTCCACCTCTCTGTATGTGTCTATTCACAAAGAGTTTGTGCTTCAAGTGTGGTTTATCTGGATTCTCTTCCTCTGACAAGGGATAGGGTACCTAGTCACACCACTGGGAGAGCCACAGGAAAAAAAATGGATGAAGGAGTCTTTTACAGAAAATTTGAGTAATGCCAAAATAAAGATAGCATGCAGATTAAAGACAGTCAAGGATCTTGAGTGGTGAAGGAGCGTGAAGAGGCCACCAGGTTGAGCAAAGCAGCACATATGGAAGCCAGAGAACAGAGCCAGGTGGCATAAGATAAGAAGACCAAAGGGGCGCCTGGGTGGCGCAGTCGGTTAAGCGTCCGACTTCAGCCAGGTCACGATCTCGCGGTCCGTGAGTTCGAGCCCCGCGTCGGGCTCTGGGCTGATGGCTCAGAGCCTGGAGCCTGTTTCCGATTCTGTGTCTCCCTCTCTCTCTGCCCCTCCCCCGTTCATGCTCTGTCTCTCTCTGTCCCAAAAATAAATAAAAAATGCTGAAAAAAAAATTTTAAAAAAAGATAAGAAGACCAAAGCAGGGAATCGTGGGGTCAAGAGCTACAGGGAAGGCTATCCTGGGCAAACGCTTGGGACAAGGGCTTACACCAGCTGGCTCTTCTTTGCTTACTAAGGCAGCATGTAGAGGAGGCCTGGCTACTGAAGAACTATGGGGGACAAAGCTGTGACGTTAAACCAATTGATCTGCAGCCCCTCAGGAGGCTCCGAACTTCACGATTTATCGAGATGATAGCATCGTAATCGCTGGCATACATTGAATGCTTACTCTGCTCCAAGCTAAGCTGTGCACACTAATTAAAAATGTAGTACTTAATGTTTGCAACAACAACATCAAGTAGGTATAATGGTCCCTGCTTTGCAACCCAGAGAACTGAGACAGAGGTTAAACAATTTGCGTAAGATCACATTATAACTGGCAATGCTATGGTTTGTAGTCAGGTCTCCGTCTTCAGGGCCCAATTCTTCTCAAACTTGAGATAATTAAATAGGCACATTCCTCCTCCCTCCCAGATATTCTGATTCAGCAGTTCTGGGGTGGAACCTGGCAGTCTGCATTTTAACACGCATCCCAAGTGTTGGTGATACAGGGGATCACGACTCCATGGCACATATACCAAAATGCTTTCTGGCAAAGGCCAGAAAGAACACTATAGGAAGCAAGGGTAGAAATAAATTGGAGGCAAAAATGTAGAAGAGGTGTAGAAGAGGTTTCACCTGATAGTCTACGATAGTCTACTTATTTTTCTCCCAAAACATGTGTTTCCTCTCATTTGGAAGTAGCCAAGAGTAACCAATCTGGTAACTAGCAGGATCGAGCTTCCTCCCTAGTGTAGGTGCTGCAGACCCTACTTCCTTGTCCAATTACAGGTTCTGCCCTAGACAGGTCTGCCCTAAATGTCCCTGCATTCTACAGGGGCTGTAGAATGTATTCTACAAAGCTGTCAGGGCAGGAACATTCCACACGGCCATTCTCACATGTGAGAATCCCATTTCATTGGTTCCAACCAGAGTAGAAAGGGGGTAAGAACTTGCCTTTCCAGCTATTCCAAAGACAACTTTTAAACAAAGGGACTAGTTCTCACAAATACCCACCAAACAAAGCACCTTGATAAAAATCACTGCTAGGTTTCCCAACATCATTATCATGCATGAACTGGCATTTCTCTTACTTTGGTTAAACTCTTGAATTCCTGGATCAGACTTCTGGGGAGAAATCCATCTTGTTCACGGGGTGTTTTCTCATCTCCCAGGGTCCCACCTTTAGGGCTGTAACTTCACCTAGATTTCCATAAAGAGGTTGGAAGACGAGATACCAGCGAAAACACAGGAGGCTCTAACTAGTTGCTTTGCAATTTTAATTTTTCCAAATGAGAGCAAAGGGGCTATTGGAACATCTCATAATCTACATCAGCTGGAAATGTTCTTGAGGATTTGTTTATTTCTTCTAAAAAGTCTCCTAAGTCTTCTCTCCTCTTTCTTTGCTGCCCTTCCACTGCAGTGTGTCTGTAAGCGCCTTTGTGGCCTCCACTGCAGGCCTCGGGCCAAGGCAAAAACGGATTCTTTTCATCTATTCAAGTGTGATCTGGGCCAGACAAGTCTGCTCCACAGGCTAGAGGCACAGAAAAGTATTCTGTATTCAGCTTTCAGCTCCACAGAGTCTATAGCGGGGGCCCGGCCCTTGCCAGAGCCAAAGCAGTGACTAGGGTCATTTGGCAGAAACGTGAATGCTGTTTGTTTGGCCCTTCCCTTCACCTGAACAGGTCACCCTGGTAGAAAGAGAAGCAGGAATGGTGTGCCCTGTTCCAACTATTTTCCCTAAGTGCACTTCCAAGGATATGTTAAAAAACATATCCTTTGCGGGGGTGGGGGGAGGGCGCCTGAGTGGCTCAGTCGATTGGGCATCCAACTTCAGCTCCAGGTCATGATCTCACTGTTCGTGGGTTCGAGTCCCACATCGGGCGCTGTGTTGACAGCTTGCAGCCTGGAGCCTGCTTCGGATCCTGTGTCTCCCTCTCTCTCTGCCTCTTCCCTGTTCTCTCTCTCTCAAAAATAAACAAACGTTAAAAAAAATAATAGGGGCGCCTGGGTGGCGCAGTCGGTTAAGCGTCCGACTTCAGCCAGGTCACGATCTTGCGGTCCGTGAGTTCGAGCCCCGCGTCGGGCTCTGGGCTGATGGCTCAGAGCCTGGAGCCTGTTTCTGATTCTGTGTCTCCCTCTCTCTCTCTGCCCCTCCCCCGTTCATGCTCTGTCTCTCTCTGTCCCAAAAATAAATAAACGTTGAAAAAAAAAATAATAAAAACACAAACATATCCTTTGGGCACTTGGATGGCTCAGTCGGTTAAGCGTGCAACTTTGGCTCAGGTCATGATCTCGCAGTCCGTGAGCCCCGCGTCAGGTTCTGTGCTGACAGCTCAGAGCCTGGAGCCCGCTTCGGATTCTGCCTCCCTCTCTCTCTCCCCCTCCCCTGCTTGTGCTCTGTCTCTCAAAAATGAATAAACATTAAAAAAAAAAATGAAAAAGTAAAAAACATATTCTTTTACCTCTCAAACATGCATTTATTTTTGAGATGCCAGGTAGAGAACATTACAGTAGCTATATATGGAGTAGATTAATACAGTAGTAATAAGCTGCTATGTTGGTGTTAAATAGTATTAAATGGAGCTCTCTACCTGTCTTTTTTTTTCATAAGATTTTATTTTTAAAAGTAATCTCTATACCCAACATGGGGCTCACACCTACAACCCCAAGATCGAGTCAACATGCTCCACAGACTGAGCCAACCAGGGGCCCTACTCTACCTGTCTTCAATATACAGAGGATGCAATCCTTGAGATATAGTACCAGGAGAAGGAATCTGGGTGAAAATAGATTGAGCTAGCTGAAGATACCTTTCTTTTGCGTCAGTTTGTAAAAATAGGTTTTTTCTTTAGTGCCTTTTGAAAATTGCACCTCAGACTAAGTGTGATGATGTCATACAAAACAAAGATAGCCACGTTCTAGTATTCAGTGCTGTTCTGGATGTGCTCTACAAGAACAAAATAAGAATTACAAACATTAACAAAGGCACAGAAAAATTATCGTTATTTGATTATAATATTATTGTATAGCAGCAAAAACTGGAAAACTCTCCGAAATAACTTAAGAATTTAGTAAGGTGGCAGGTTGTAGGATAAATACGCATGCACGCAAACACTTTCTGATATTTCAAAATATAACCAGTTAGAGAAGAAAAACGGCAACAATTCTCATTAACAAGAATAAAAATATAAGTTACCCAAGAATAAACTGAATGAAAACTGTATAGCATCTAAGTGAAGGAAACCATAAAACACTAAGGAAAGTTTTAGAAAAGATTAGCTCCTGAGTACTAAATCTCAGTATTGTAAGGATGTTAATTCTCCCCAAAAAGAATCTATAAATAGAAGGAATTCTAATCAGGGACTCCTGGGTGGCTCAGTCGGTTAAGCTTCTAACTTCAGCTCAGGTCATAATTTTGCAGTTTGTGAGTTCGAGGCCTGTGTCGGGCTCTGTGCTGACAGCTCAGAGCCTGGAACCTGCTTCAGATTGTATCTCCCTCTCTGCCCCTCCCCCACTTGTGCTCTGTCTCTGTCTCTGTCTGGCTCAAAAGTAAATAAATATTTAAAAAAATTTTAACAGAAGGAATTCCAATGAAAATCTCAACAAGATATTCTTGGGGGGGGGAATTAGAAAAAAAGTTATTCTGTTAAAGGTTAATTTACAAAAAGTTACCATCATAACTATCTAGCAAATATAAAATGAACAATGATCATTAATGAGGAAACCAGTAAGTTGTTATGATTGGATCAGAGAGCATTTAATAATAATAATAATAATGATTATATACAATTATATTGTATATAAGATTCAGTGTATATAAGCAAGTTAACAAAGAAATGTTAACGCCAAGTTTGATTTTTAGAAAACTGAGTAATTCCCAACAGGCAAGACAAAAATGATTTGTATCTCTACCAGACAAAAATCCACAACTTAACCAGTAATTTCACCAAGTCTGGAAACTTAATCCGCAGAAAACAATGAGCTAAGTTTATTTCCCTACAATCCTAAAGTGGTATGACCTTAAAAGGATGTGCTGCTCACCCTTGTCCTAGTTCCAGGGTTTGGATATTTTTCTGAAAATTCTAAAAATCATTGAAAGGATAAACTTGAAGGTAACTAAGTAATTTTTGAAAAACAAAACAGAACAAAACCAAGGGAATTGTTTTACCTATTAAAATAAGACGTCTAGAGGCACCTGGTTGGCTCAGTCAGTTGAGTGTCTGACTTTGGCTCAGGGTTCATGGGTTTGAGCCCCGCGTGGGGCCCTGTGCTGACAGCTCAGAGCCTGGAGCCTGTTTCGGATGCTGTGCCTCCCTCTCTCTGCCCCTCCCCCATTGATGCTCTCTCTTTCTCTCTCAAAAGTAAAATAAACGTTAAAACTAAAAAAAAAAATAATAAGATGTCTAATAAACAAGAAAGTGTCTTACCTCAGTGAGATTAGTGAGATTCTAACATCCATTTTCACCAGCTGTCCCATCTTTGAAACTTGGGCAATGCATGCTTGCTTGTACATAGGGCTCTCTCTCTGTCTCTCTCCGTCTCTCTCTATCTCCCTCAGAACTGCCGCCGTCAAGTAAGCTCACTCTCCCCTCTGCCCGCTTTCCTCCACCCAGCCCTGCCATTACAATCTAGCCCTCACCAAAATCCTAATCATGCATGAGCTCCAGCTCTCATAGCCCAGCTCTGTGTCTTGGCCCACTATCGGCCAGAACTCTGAAGGTGGCGAGATGGCGATGACATCTCTTACCGTGACCATGACATGTGTAGTAGTCTGTCACACCAAGGTGAGACTGCTATTTGGGGGCTTTTTGGTGATGCCTTTTCTTAGATTTAGAGACCTGTAGCAAATTCCTTCCTATTTTCTTTTCTTTCTTTCTTTTTTTTTTTAAATACTTATTGTTGAGAGACAGAGCACGAGCAGGGGAGGGGCAGAGAGAGAGGGAGACAGAATCCGAAGCAGGCTCCAGGCTCTGAGCTGTCAGCGCAGAGCCTGACATGGGGCTCGAACCCACGAACTGTGAGATCATGACCTGAGCCAAAGTCGGACGCTTAACCGACTGAGCCACCAGGCGCCCCTCCTTTCTATTTTCTTGTGTCCTTAGGAGAATATTCATATACATCATCGATATACAAAGTTGCAGCATCTTTCTTTCTTTCTTTCTTTCTTTCTTTCTTTCTTTCTTTCTTTCTTTCTTTTTCTTTCTTTTTACCTTTACTCTCTTAATGGCCTGAGATTTCATCCTGAATAAGACCCTGCCTGTGTTTTCTCATTTGTGAAAAGTAAGTGATTTGATTCCTCAGCCTCCTTTCTGCTCTGGTTCTGTGACTGCTGCTCCTCAGGCACATGCCTCTCCTGTAGTCAGAGTATTGCCACGGAGGGCATATCACACTCAAGTCTCACACCCCTCTTTCTCCTGTGACTCGTGAACCTGCTTAATATTGGCAGTGTCACTACTGGGGGTTATATTTGGGGTGCCCATCACTCACCTTCTCCCTAGGGTTCTTGCTAATAGATTAAAAATCAAAGGGTGGGGGGCTCAGTCAGTTCGCGTCGACTCTTGGTTTCGGCTCAGGTCACGGAATCGAGCCCCCTGTGGGGCCCCACACTGGGCATGGAACCTGCTTGGGATTCTCCCTCTCCCTCTGCTTCTCCCCTGTTCCCATGCTCTCTCTCACTCTATCTCAGGAAAAAAAAAAAAAAGTTTGGCAAGAAACAAAAGAGACTAAAAATGCAAAAAAAAAATCAAAGGGTGATCTGAATGGTGGTCAAAGTCCTCTGGTAACAGCTACCTGAGAATTTACCTAATTCATATTTAGACCAGGGTTGGTTTCTGATTGGCCCGGAATTCCCATCTAAAGCATTATGTTCTTATTAAGTTAATCTCTTCTAAAAGATAATTCCCAAATCTCTAGTTAGCAGTCTTTCCTTTTGGAATGCCACTTCAACATTCAGGAAGCTTCACATTCTTGGTAACAATGTGTAGTTGTAATACACAGAGATACAGGTTTATTTCCCCTAATTATGACAAATCAGAGCCCTCCTCTTTGACATTTGGTGCCTTCTTTAGGGAAAAAAACAAAGACTATATCTCTAATTTGCCTATATCTATGTAAGAAGTAAAAAGTTCAGGCATTCCAATGCTTTGCCTATAAGTCTGAAACTAGTCAGATGGTTGAAATTTTCACTCTTCATTCAGGTATCTTGTGCAAGTAGACAGAGCTGGAGTTGTTCAGTTTATTTTTTTTTATTTTTTTTTAATGTTAGTTCATTTCCTGAGAGAGAAAGAGAGAGAGAACGTGCACGCGCACAAGTGGGAGAGGGGCAGAGAGAGAGGGAGACATAGAATTTGAAGCAGGCTCCAACTCCAAGCACTGAGCTGTCAGCACAGAGCCAGACCCAGGGCTTGAACTCACGAACTGTGAGATCATGACATGAGCCGAAGTCAGAAGCTTAACTGACTGAGCCACCCAGGCACCCCTGGAGTTGTTCAGTTTAGAACTGTCCGTCTAAGCGGCTCTTCTGCCATTGTGTACAAAGAGACCAGAGAACAATTTAAAATGTACATGTATCATGAAGGTTTGGATTCAAATGTTAAATATTAGCTTATCTATTCTGCAGTTCCTACCCAATTTAGAACATAAATTAATACCACCAGATTAACTAGAAGCAAATGTTTCATCTGGAGACATATTGGGATGTGCCAATAAGAATAAGATAGTACTTATTGTAGCAAATAAATATTTACCTTTTGGTGTCTTATTTGAATGCTATTAATTGTCCCTAAATACTTGCAAATTATTTTCAAATATTTCAATTAGGTGATAAAAGTTTATGACTATGTTTGACTCTACACATTTTAATTCATGTTTATGGATTCTTTATATAATTCTGATTTTTTAATTTTTTTAATGTTTGTTTATTTTTGAGAGAGAGACACACAGAGCACAAGCAGGGGAGAGGCAGAGAGAGAGGGAGACATAGAATCCGAAGCAGCTTCCAAGCTCTGAGCTGTCAGCACAGAGCCCAACACGGGGCTCAAATCCATGAACTGTGAGATCATGACCTGAGCCGAAGTCAGACGTTTAACCTACTGAGCCACCCAGGTGCCCCTATATAATTCTGATTTTTTATAACAATCCCAATTCCCTTATAAATATTTTTTATGAAACATCCAAATTGTTTTACTTTAAGAAAAAATAACAGCATGCCATACAATGGTTATTGTATTAAACCTTACAGTACTAAAAAGTCAAGAATTAGAATGGGGATTGGGGCACCTCGGTGGCTCAGTTGGTTAAGCGTCAGACTTCAGAAGCTCAGGTCATGATCTCACAGTTTGGTTCCTGAGTTCAAGCCCTGCATCCGGCTCCCTGCTGTCAGTGCAGAGCCTGCTTGGGATCCTCTGTCTCCCTCCCCGTCTGCCCTCCCTCTGCTTATACTCTATCAAAGCATAAATAAATTGTAAAAAAAAAAAAAAAAATAGTTAGAATGGGGATTAAAGGGGATTACATCAAGCATATAAAGCAGAGCTCTGACACAAAGCCTGAACTATATACTCCTTGCAGATTCAGACTTGTCTGGGCTTGTTTGATCACTAGTCATACAGGTTGTCCAGAGGTCTAAATGGCAAAGGAATGGAGGAGTTTGATTTAAAGAAAGAGACCATGGGGCACCTAGATGGTTCAATTGGTTAAGTGCCCAACTTTGGCTCAGGTCATGATCTCACGGTTTGTGGGTTTGAGCCACACATTGGACTCTGTGCTGACAGCTCAGAGCCTGGAGCCTGCTTTGGATTCTGTGTCTCCCTTTCTCTCTGTCCCTCCCCTGCTCATGCGTTGTCTCTCTCTCTCTCTCTCAAAAATAAATAAACATTAAAAAAAAAATTTAAAGAAAGAGACCTAAGGGGGCACCTGGGTGGTTCAGTTCGTTGAGTGTCTGACTCCTGATTCCAACTCTTGATTTTGGCTCAGGTCCATGATCCCAAGATTGTGGGATTGAACCCTGAGTCAGGCTCTGTGGTGAATGTGGAGCCTGCTTAAGATTCTCTCTCTCTCCCTCTGCCCCTCTCCCCGACTCCTGCTCTCTCAAAAAAAAAAAAAAAATTATCATTTTTTTTTTTAAAGTAAAGTAAGAGACCTAGAAACTCTGAAGAGGGAGCAGGCCTTACTTTGACACCCCTGTATCACTTTGAGTCCTCTCAAGTGCCAACTAAAGAGCACACTCAAAAGTGATGTTAGTATACGGGACCGGTGCTGTGACATGGAAATATGCCAAGGACCTAAGTTCCCCTTTGATGTCTTTGCCATCCTCCACGTGTCACTGATCAAAAGATGACTCGGCATTTCTAGGCAGTATTTCCCCTGAAGAAGGGACATTTGTTTCCATGTGTCCCTTTTTATTAGAGAAGCTTTCCAAGCACTTTCCCTTCCCAGATCTCTTCAGATGAAAGTAGGCCACGTGCACTTACCCTTGCTGCAAGGGACACTAGGAAAGCAAGTGTGTGGCATTTGCAGCCTTTATCGTCGGCGGAATTCTCCACCAGCGAGGAAGAGACTGACAAAAACAGTTAAACCACTGGGTGATATCACATATCACCTACAGAAAGTTCATGAGATGTCGGAAAGGCAGAGTGCACTTGCTTGATATGTGGTCTGACCTGGAAAACTGCTGGGCTCTCCTTAAGGATAATCAGATTTTTCCTACTAGGTTGCCTTTGAACCTGTGCAAGACTCTTAGAAGAGATTTGTGGGGGCACCTGGGTGGCCCCGCCGGTTAAGCATCTGACACTTGATTTCAGGTCAGGTCATGATCTCGTGGTTCGTCTCATGAGATCAAGCCCCGCATTGGGCTCTGCGCTGACACTGAGAAGACTGCTTGAGATTCTCTCTCCCTCTGTCTTTGCCCCTCCCCCACTCTCGTGTGCTCTCTCTCTCTCTCTCTCAAAATAAATCAATAAAAACTTTAAAAAAAAGAAGAAAAGGTTTGTCAAAGACAAACAAATGGCAATCAGGGTTTGAGTTTGACTGCACGTAATAGAAAACACACACAAAAAACAGTGTTTGAACAAGTTGGAGGTTTTATTTTATTTTATTTTTTACATTACAAACACCTAGAGGAATAGTCCAGGGTGGGTATGGTAGCTCCATGATGTCATTGGAGACAGATTCCTTTTATCTTTCCACTCAGTTATCCCTTGAGTATGCTGTCTTTATCGTCATGATACCAAGACGTCTCCCTCAGGCATTATGACCACATTCTAGGCAGGAAGAAAAAGAAAGGACAGGGGCAATGGTGAGTGCCAGCTGAGTGATTTCTCTTTAAAGAATATTGCTGAAAATCTTAGACGGTAAGTATGCCTTTCGTTTTAATGGCAATAACTGTCACATGAAATTCTAGCTACCAGAGAGAATGGGAAATGTCATTTTATAGCTAGATCTATGCCATGCTGAAAAATGTCAAGGTTCCAATTGTGAGAAAAAAGAAACTCAATTTTGGTTAAGAAACTAATAAGGTTTGCACAACGTGGGTTTTTTGTATGAAAACTAAGAATGGGAATAGTGTTGTAACTGTGGGGAGAAAGGGTATTTCTCTCAATTCATTTAATTTGGCGAAAGAGCTGGAAAGACATCATTTTCTGCTAGGAACCCTTGGCCATTCAGGGAATGAGCAGGTGGTTGTTGAAAGATCATTGATGACAGCACCCACTGGGACACAGGTGCACCTGGGACCCACCTCATACTCTAACCCACGCACTGAGGCAGTAGGATATATGCAGCTGGTGAGAAAGGGATTTTGCAAGACTTCCCGGATACATACTTTGCAGAAGTAATGCTTGTTACCTATTTCTTCTATTAGTGAAATATTTCTATAATCCCATAGAAGAATGACTGGAGGAGGTAAGCATGACGGCCTGGGAACATCTGATTCGCTCACAGGTTCTGGGAGAGGTTAAGTCAAATGAATGCAGTGGTCCAAAGCTAGTGACCTCCTGGAAGGATGAAACTGATCGAACATCCTGGTTTTATTTGTCTGATCTCTCTTTCTGCAAACGACATATAACACAACAGAGAGTTAAACTGAATATGAACAAGTCCCCCCAAAGAGGGATGTATAGTCGAAATGAAAAGAGATACGTGTAGACTACGGTGTAGTTAGACAGGGTTTTGTGGAGAAAATAGGTCTTAAATTGGACCTCACAACATGGGAAGAATTTGTATATTTAGAGCTGAGAACAGGGAGAACGTTCTGTTAAGGTGTGATGAAAACTCTGATTTAAAAAAAGGGGGGGAGGTTCAGAGGGAAATTTTCCTCTAAGAGATTTTGGAACAACCTGAAAGGAATAGGAACATGGGGGGGGGGGGTATAGAAGAACGGGAGAGGTAAATCATTGAGGGAGGGAGCTGGGAGGACCACAACTCATTCAACTCCTCCCTCTCTCTCTCTCTCTCTTTTTTTTTTTTTTGGTGATGTTTCCAATTAATTGCCCGATGATCCAAAAACTTAAGTCAATTCAAATAAAGTCAATTTAAATAAAACTTTGGTGAATGGTGTCAAGAATGGGTATGCACTGCCAGTAAGAGTGCAGACAGGTATCACCACTTGCAAAGCCATCTGATACATATAATACAAATACATATAAAATCATCTTAGTGTCCATACTGGAGGAATGGGCCGTCAAATGCACACTATGGAATAAAACGCTGCAGTTTGAGGCACTGGACTTAGATGTACATGTAGTAACATGGATGGATATTAAAACATAATTCTGAGTTGAAACAGTAAGGACTACATATACATTTAGTAACACAGGTGGATATCGAAACACAGTTTGGGGGATGCCCCGGTGGCTCAGTCCGACTCTTGGTTTTGACTCGGATCATGATCTCATGGTTCATGAGATGAAGCCCCACATTGGGAGCCTACTTAGGATCCTCTCCCTGTCCCCCACTCGCACATGAGTGCCCATGCTCGCTCTCCCTCTCTCCCTCTCTCTCTCAAAGTAAATATAAACACTTTTAAAAAACAGTTATGAGTTGAAAAAGCAAGGAAGAGAATGAGATGTAAGCACAATGTCATGTATGTAAATTACAGACACGTACATACAGAGCTCTTCGTATATTATCTACAAGAATTCATGGAGGAAGGGAACGAAAGCAGAGATTGGGGGTGAAGGGAAGAAATCAATCTGTCAATTAAAAGTGGAGTCTTTGTGCGGTGATGATGATGGGATGTGCTATGAACTCACCTCTCTGCACCTCCAGTTTTGCCCCCAGCTCTTCTCCCCACAAAACGAACCTTGAGAAAAAGGACACATGCTTAGACCTCCAAATATTTTTTAAGTTTATTTATTTTTAGAGAGACAAAGACAGTGTGAGTGGGGGAGGGGCAGAGAAAGAGGGAGAACCCCCAAGCACCTTGGTGCTGTCAGTGCAGAGCTCCACGAAGGGCTTGAACCCAAGAAACCGTGAGATAATGACCTGAGCCAAAACCAAGAGCAGGATGCTTAACTGACTGAGCCAGCCAGGTGCAGCTGACCTCCAAATATTTTTAAATGTGTGACTAGCACTAGAACATATGATTCCCTTAAATGTAAACTTGGGATAATAATATGTATCTCATTGGATTGTCAAGAAAATTAAAAGATATCATCAATTAGATGCCCAAATGGAGCCACACCCAGATATCGAGTGGTTTGCCAGGCTCACTAGCGGGTGAAGAGACTCACTGTGAACTATTTTTTTTTAAGTTTATTTATTTGGGGGCAGGGGGAGGGGCAGAGAGAATCGCAAGCAGGCTCCGTGCTGTCATCACAGAGCCAGACACAGGGCTCGATCTCAGGAATCATGAGATCATGACCTTAGCTGAAATCGAGAGTTGGACACTTAACAGACTGAGCCACCCAGACACCCCTCATCGTGAACTTTATATCAAACTCACAAGCTTCCCGCCTCAGCAAAATGATAAATCATTACATCACAGACTTTCAGAGTCAAGCAAATAGTCAAAACCATACCAAGTACATTATATCCTCAAACACAGTGGTACACAGTCCTCCTCCCTGTTGATTTCAGCCCTGCAGAGAAAACAATACCACTGTTGATTTAAGCTCAGGGAAACTCCTCACCAATATTCTCTGCTACGGTCAGTTTTAGCTCAACTCAGTGCCCGCTTTTGACCATTACACCAGAGAAGGCAGTCCTGCCAATTCAGTGATTAACAGGCAGCGTGAGCTGGGTGGTGAAGGCTAATGTCGCCAACTCACGCTGCGGGGAGGAGAAGACTGGCCAAAGTATAATGACCTAAACTGGCATTTGGTCAGATGATGGGGATTTTGCTGGCTGTTGGTCAAAGGTCTGGTACTGTCTTTGGGGGAGCAATGTTGTGCCATGGTGTAAGCTGAAAGAGTAATTTATAGCAGTCTTTTGGAGGTAAGGTATAGTTTGTAGCCAAATGTACAAAGATTAGAGATGGGAGAAGCATTATAATATTTTATTACAAGAGCATAAGCAGTTCAGAATGTAATCCAAGGCCTCTTGAAACTGAGGTAAAATGTGACCAAAATATTTGCTACAAGACTACTGTCCATGCAAGAAGAAAGTACTTTACCTTTCTACCCTTTGAAGGAACTTTTGAGATATCCTATCTATCCTGCTGTAGTATATTATTTCTAAAATATCTGAATCATCCACTCCTTAGACTCAAAAACGTGGGGCATCGTTATAGACCTGATGAACTGACAGAATTGTCACCTATCTGCTACAGATGAAGCCTGGTTAAAGCCCAGGGCTCCATCAGATGGTCCCTCAAGATCTCTTCCAGACCTAACTTAAAAGATTATTTAGCATGTGAATGGGAAACAAATTTAGAGTTTTAAGGAATCTCAGAGATCTCCCAGTCCAATATCTTTTCTTTATCTTTGTAGAAATCATGCCTTAGAGGACAGCATGCCCAATGACCAGCAGTTAGCTCAATTCCATTCAACACAAATTTAATGAGTATCTACTACATTCCAAGCATCCTATTAAATACTAGGAATGCAGAAAGGGTGAATAATCATAAAGCACGGCATGTTAGTTAAGCGTGCACACTAGAGCCAGACTCCCTGGATCTCATTTTAGCTTCCTTACTTACTAGCTGTGTGACCTTGGGCAAGTCACTTAACCTCTCCATTATCTGTGAAACAAGATAATAATGAAAATATAACTCATGGGGTTATTATAAGACTTCAAAGAGTCACTATACACATAGTATGGAACAGTGCTGGCACATAGAAGAGCTCTCTAAGTATGTGTTCACTAAAATACCAACTTTCTGCCCTCAGAAGCTCCCTATCTTTTGTTCAGACAGGCAGCCCAGCACAATGGGGGAAGTGCAACACTAGCCAACCTAATTAGTGTTATATGTGGTTGGTGGACACAAACTTGTCTAGTTCACCCATGGCTCCGCTTACCCCGTGTCTAGGACAGTGCCTGGCATGTGCTGAATGGATGAGTGAATTGACCACAAAACTCAAATGTCAAGGAACAGGCATCCTGAGAAGTAAATATTTGAATAGTATCCTTAAAAATGAGAAAGAAGAAAAACATGAGAAAGAAGAGCAGGATTTTTTCACTTAAGAGAAGGGACAAGGGGTTTTAGGCGGTTGAAGCCACGAGAGCAAAGGCAAAGAAGTGTGAAGGCAACTGGCTTTCTTATATATATATATATATATATATATATATATATATATATAGGCTGGAATGTATGTGTGTATATATATATATATATATATATATATATACACACACACATGGACTACTCTATACATATATACTATACATAAAGTATGTATGATTATATATATATACATTACTTTCTTTCTTTGAGGGATTTGGAAATTAGACCTATGTGTGCCATTGAATCTGCATCTCTCAGCTCCTGCTGTATGATATAGCACCATTCTGATGAACCCAGGTGCTAATTAAGATGCTCAAGAGGCTATCAGTTCTTCTCTCCTTTAGCACATGTTCATCCAGAAGGAGTTGGCTGATTTCAGAAATCCAGCAGGGATTAAAACACTTGAATGTGTATTTACTTAGCCCATCTGTTCACGGTGAGAGTTCGATTACATCGATTGTTGATGTAATTGATATTTTCCTGGAGTTGGATCCTCCTCTATGAGGGAATGAACTAGTTTTATAGTTACACCCAATTAAACTACCCATGATTGGATTACTTGTTTTAGAAGATTTTTGATACTTATGAATCACCCGGGGGTTCTTATGGCAGAGATGTCTGGTTGTCTCCCAATATCTGATACCCATTTTCACCTTCTTCTATAGTAACAGCACCCTCAATTTTTATCTGGGCACAGAAACACTGAAGATAAACACTACATTTTCCCAGCCTCTCATGCATCTAAAGTTGGCCAAGTGACTAAGCAGACATGGTATGTTCAATTTCCCAAAAAAGTGCTTTTTCAAGGAGTGGCAATTTCTTCTCCTTCCTTCGTATTTTCTGCTCTGGACAGAATGTAGATGTGATGGCTAGCGTTACAGCAACCATTTGGACCTTGTGAGATGACCTTGAGGATGGAAAAAAAAGTCTCAGGAGAACAAGTAGAAGCCTGGATCTTTGATAATACCCTGTCGAGTGCCTACCTCCATACTTAAATACAAGAGTGAAATAATAAACTTCTGCTTGTTTAAGCTACTGTTAATTAAAGTTTGTTGTGTTTTTCGTTTCTTGCTGCCAAACCCACTCGTAATTTAAACAGCTTCCTTTTCGTTTGCATCCTGACATCTCCTTGGCTTTCTCCTAGGCAGTTGTTACTACTCAGAGAATAAAAACCAAGATTTCCCAAGCAAATAAGAATAAGAATAACAATAATAATACTTAAGAGGATGAATACATTGCAGAAACTTTGCTTCTTCCTTCCACATCCAAAAATATCACCTTGTGAGTTTCATGGCCAGTCTAATTATTTTTGGATTGTCTCATTTGCATTTTATGAATGTAGATGATTAAGAGCCAGTCTGTGAGTGGGAGGGAAAGTAAGAGATAAAACATGTAGAAAAGGAGCAGAAATGTTACCAAAGCAATTTTAGGCAGAGGAAGATAGTAGACTCTCCAACAAGAAATAAATTGTGATACAGCCATAATGCAAAGCTAGGCAATGATTAAGGATTGTGTTCTAGAGTAATCTTTATTGCTTTGGGAAAATGTACAGAATAGTTTGTCAAATATTAAAGCAGACTCCAGAATAATATGTAAATATACATTTACATACACTTAGAAAAAAATGCAAGGTATAGACACCAAAATTCTTACAGTTACTTATCTCTAGCTAACAGGATTATAGATGATTTTTACTTTGTTCTTTTTGGTTTATTTGTATTTTGTAATTTTCCATAGTAAACACATATGGTTTGCATAAATTTTGTTATTTAAAAGGCATTTCTTGGGTGGTGGTGGAAGCAGGAATTAACCCCCACTTGGTTAGGGTTTCTAGATTGCTTAGTCAGAGTAATGTGAAGCAATGCTGTGATGACAAAATCTAAAATCGCAATGACTAAATACACTAGAGGTGTATTTCTTATTCATGTAAAATCCCAAGTGGGTCAGTGGGGTCATTTCTTCATCAGAGACCTCAGAGATCCATCTCAACATGCAGCTATCAAGATCCGTGCAGGCGAAAAGAGGGACGGAGGAGACACTGCCATACATTGGTAAGAATATAAACATAGCCTTCCTCTAGCTGCAAGGGAGGCTGGGAAATGTGGAGGAGTATATAGGATATCTGATGTGTCCCTCTCTGCCACATACACATATGGTGAGTATGTTTCCTCACCCCAAAATCAAAACCTACAGTTTGACAAGTAAATAATTGACTTTAGGACTGATTTTTTTAAAATTAATGTTTATTTATTTTTGAAAGAGAGACAGAGTGTGAGTGGAGAGGGGGCACAGAAGGAGAGGGAGACACAGAATCCAAAGCAGGCTCCAAGCTCCAGGATCTGAGCTGTCAGCGCAGGGCCCAATGTGGGGTTCCAACTCATGAACCTCAAGATCATGACCTGAGCAGAAGTCCAACGCTTAACCGACTGAGCCACCCAGGAACCCCAGGACTGATTTTTAAAAACACACACACAACATGAAGCACCTGGATGGCTCAGTTGGTGAAGCGTCTCACTCTTGGTTTCAGCCCAGGTCATGGTCTCTCAGTTCCATGAGTTCAAGCCCCGTGTCAGGCTCTGTCCTGTCAGCACAGAGCCTGCTTGAGTTTCTCTCTGTCCCTCTCTCTGCCCCTCCCCTGCGCACACTGTCTCTATCTCTCTCAAAAATAAATCAATAAACTTAAAACACACACACACACACACACACACACACACACACCCCAGGATATGTGGTTGCATGCTTGCTATGGTTTTTAAAATAGTCCACAATGAACAGACGTGGCTGTGAGGAGAGGGAGGAAACTGGGGGAAAAATGAGGCCAAGATTAAAAGAGTCTTGTTCTCTCTCTAGCTCTTCAATGCATAAAGGCAAGTCAGCCATGGGCTGGGGCCTGAAATGGCTGGCCAGGAGAAAGAATGTGTGTTTCTGAGGGACTAAGAAGTACAACACAGACCAAGGAATGGAAATATCAGGCAGAAGGGTGAGCTGGCTAGAAATTGGGGAGGAAAGCCAGGTCCAAATAGGATGAAAAAGTTAGAAAGACTGCCAGATTAGGGCAGTTCCAAAGACAGAAATTAATGTCAGAATAGAAAGCCAAGGCTGGGGGCGGGGGAGAGGGGGGTGGATAGAAGTGGGCTTTGAGCAACTTGCTTCAAATGTGTGCTACCATTTGAGTCTTGCTCTCAAGAAATAGCAGGTTATGACGTGTAGTCAGCTGGATCTAAATGGCCACGGATAAGACAGACATGAACTCAGCAGTACCCTGGCCCATAAGAAGAGCCCACAGTCTAAATTAAGAACCAGGGCTACGAGGACAACTTAGGAACCAGGCATCACTCCGGTCATTGACTGGGGCAGACTGTGGAGACACAGTGGGGATGGCTGTTTGCCATCAGGAAGGCCGCAGCTATGCCAGGTGACCTGAATGGTTGGCTCAGGACCCCAGCAGGTAGTTCGGGATAGTACCAGCAGAGGCCAGCTCCTCAACAGGTTCTAGCAAGAGATACTGTGACCGAGGTCCTACTGAAGGACAGGGCTTTACAACGTCATCCCAGAAGGAGGTCTGGAATACATGTGAGGAAAACAAGGAAAATAACCCGGTAGGATAAAAGAGGAGAGGAGATTTGCAGTGCTAGGGTATGGGGTCACCTAGGGTCTCACTTCTGATAAAATGAATACCAGGAAGAGGAGAGCGAGATTTACAGATGATCAAGTTTCTTTCTTGCCTACCTGCGTCTGCACCACCTTGAGAATGGGATAGAGTTGGACCTGGGGATAGAAGGCGTCTGGGCCCAAAGCAAAACTGGTTTGGTGAGGTGGGACCAGATCTAACAGAACTGGTCCATCAGTTCAGAAAGGCTTTTCCAAGATAGCCTTTAAATAGCTACATGAACCTTCCACCCATCCTTCCCTACTGGGCATAGCAGTGTTCAGGTGGGTAGATACCATCAGTGGCTGACATGGGGAGGTTAGGTGGGAGAAAACACCCAGGCTGGCCAAGCCATCATTTCCCAAGCTACTGTTACTGGTTTATTGAGTACCATGGGTGAAAACCCAAACCCCCATGTGTTGTCTCCTTGAAAGATATTTTAAAACACGAGAACACTCTTAAGAAGAATTTGAATTTGGGATGCCTGGGTGGCTCAGCCAATTAAGCATCCCACTCTTGATTTTGGCTCAGGTCATGATCTCACAGTTCCTGAGATGGAGTCCCGCGTGGGATTCTCTCTCCCTCTCTGTTCCTCCCCTGCGCTCTCTCTCATAAAATAAACAAACTTTTTCAAAAATGTCAATTTTGTACCTCTTTGGTTAAGTGTATCTCTTATGCACAGACATCTGGGTTTGAGCGTCTGGGGACAGCATGGAATGGAGGGGAAGTTCTGGACTAGGAATCAAAGATTCCAAATTCTAGTATGGTTCTAATGAGGACCAAATAAAGCAGTGATCAGGATGTGTTTTAAATGCCCCAGAGTAATTGAAAAGCGAGGAGTGTCTGCATTTCTACCCATCTAGCAACCCTGCATACCTGGGATTAGGGCAACACAAAGGAGGCACCCAGGGCGTGAGGTGTGAAGGGGCGCTCACTCAGGGTTGTGCGAGTACCCTGTTAGCAAGAATGAGAACGGTGTGCAAAAAGTATCTGGTACTCGGGGATTAAAAGGATAAGTGGGCAGGGTTATCTGGACCGGTCAGACTGCTGAAAGTTACCCTTCCGGAAAGCTTCTGAGAAGTGAGGTGATTTTAGAGGCTGAGAGAAACCCAGTAAGACTGAGTTTGTGTGGTTTGGCCTCCTGGCAGTAGGTAATGCCACATAAGGACCAGAAGAATCAAGGTGAGGAGGTGAGGTGTCCCTGACCACTCCTGCCCAAGAAACCTCCCTCTGCATCTGAGCTTCGGCCATCCCCATCCTGGCCTTGGGGAGGATCAGCCTCTCTCGCTGCACCTCCCCCTACCCATCTCGTCCCAACGGAAAGGTTTCCTCTGGGCCTGCAAAGAGTTTCCAAGTTTTAGAAGCTGCTTTGTGCAGATGTGGTAGAAGGGCTGGCCAAACAAGTCAGGCTGGGTCCTTAAGCCTTTATCAGCTCCCACCTTATCAGTGCTGCCTTATCAGTTAACACCTCTGGAGGAATTAATGTCCCCATCTCTGCTGAAAGTAAGAGCAGGTCAGATGAGAAAGAAGAAAGAGTTGGAGAAAGGTCCTTTATAGTGACAAGGAGGAGCGTCACAAAGTGCTCATTGCAATCTGGCTTGCCTTGGCCCCGAATCTGCCACTGAAAGTAGTTCACTCTCCCCCTCCCAACCTGGGGGGGGGGTGGTCATAGGATGCAGCAGCTTAATTATCAAAGGTGCCGTCTCATTGCCTTGTAGTTTGTTGGTGCCCCAAATTACCCATTTGCTAAGGATGCCAGATCCCAAAAGGTATACAGAAAATCAAGGCATGTCAGTTGGCATTTATTAAATGTCTCTATCCTGGGAATCCTGGGTGGTTCAGTTGAGCGTCCGACTTTGGCTCAGGTCACGATCTCTCAGTTTGTGAGTTCGAGCCCGACATCAGTCTTGCTGCTGTCAGTGTCGAGCCCGCTTCAGATCTTCTGTCCCGCTATCTCTGCCCCTCCGCAGCACACAATGTCTCAAAAACAAATAGAAAACATTTTATTTTACAAAGAATTTTTTTAATGTTTTTTATTTATTTTTGAGAGAGACAGACAGAGCGTGAGCCAGGGAGGGGCAGAAAGGGAGGTACAGAATCCCAAGCAGGCTCCAGGCTCTAAGCTGTCAGCACAGAGTTCGACTCCGGGCTTGAACTCATGAACTATGAGATGATGACCTGAGCTGAAGTTGAACGCTTAACTGACTGAGCCACCCAGGCAGCCCCCCCAGTAAAAAACATTTTTAAAAAGTCCCTATCCTGAGAGGACTAGGTGCTGGGGAAAATAGAAAAATGTGTGTAGGAGAAGGGGGGATGCCTGGAATTTACATTCTAGGATTCAGATTCGGCTAATATTTACCAAGCTCCCACCCTGTGCCAGGTATACATGATTTCATTTAATCTTATAAAACCCCTGCAATAGAAGCATTATGATCCCAATTTTTATTCCTGGGGCATTCAAGTCCAAGCTCAGTGACGTTTCTAACTGTTACAGGGGCTGGGGGAGTAAATATAGTTGGTACATAGAAGCTCAAAGAGCTGAAATACACAAACATATTCATGAACCACTAACACAGTTTAAGACAGCCATAATTAAGTGCCACATATTTGGGAAGAGGGGTGGCAAAGATAAACGGCGGTGAAGAGGAATCGCTGAAGGGTTGGAAGGACTGAAGCAAGGTGAAGCTCGGCTGGGGTTTCCTGAAGAGGCGAGGGTGGGGCCAATTACCCAGAGGGAAAGGCCGTGGTGTGGTGGAGAGGTGGTGAGGGCGGGAACAGCTGGCCGTCTGAAACAACAGACAGCGAGTCAGTCGATGACATCGTTTTAATATGTGGTTAAGGGTGGGTGCTCCCAGCCTCCTGGACGCAGGTGACCAAGGGCCGCAAAACTACAGCTAGAGCTGAGCTGTACCGGCATCAGCCTCCACCAGCAGGGAGGCCGCGTCTCGCAGACACCGGTGTGCTAATTCCAGCCCAGACTGGCAGACAGCAGGGGCTCTGTCTGGGGGAGGAAAGGCACTAGAGCTGGGGACGATACACTGGAAAGGAGGGAAATAATCTCTGAGCTATTTTTAGTGCTGCATCTCTGTGCAGAGCGGACTTGAGGCATGTGTGTGCCTGCGAATTCATCAGATGGAAATACACGCCAGCATAACCTCCTTTTCACCCCGAAGACTCTTCTCTATAACCTGACCCGTGGTGCCATCATTTCCTGCCCACTGTTGTGTACTGATGCTCTGCTGGTCAGTTTCCTAAGCCCCCCCCTCCCCCCCCCCCCCCCCCCCCCCCCCCCCCCCCCCCCCCCCCCGTCAAAGATGGGGACAGCAAAATAGCAGACGTTGAGGAATCAGTAGCTTTTGACATCAGAAGGAAAGAAAGTTTCTTGATTTCCCAATTTTTAACGAGTGCCAAATATAAGCTCAGCTTGGTTGGAAATATAAGCACGATGGAATTCAGGAGAACCTTAAATGAAGCCACAGACAATTTTCCCCAAGCTGCAGTGGAATCTCTACACCCTCACAACACCTAAGAGCTTTCCCACCAATAAAACTTGTTTGCAGAGCATTACATCATCAGAAAAAACTCTGATTGGCTGAGTCTATCCTCCAGGAAAGTCCCAGTTCTGGCAGCAAAAACTTTTCCAAAAACCTCTTTGGGCATCAGACACCAGATTTAGTTTCCCTCTTTCGGTGCAATACATTTGTACAACAATTGGCATGCAGGTCCTTTAGGAAGCCGCTTCTATGCCAGCTTTGGCAAAAAAAACCTCTGAAGTCGCTTTGCCTTGTCTTAGTACCCAGCCCTGCACTGTCAGTGCCTTACCTTAGTAGATGGGAAACTAGGAAAAGGTTTACTCCTCCCGCCACCGGCTTCCAGATTAGACATGGCAATGGTGATTTGAAGGATCAACCAAGGAATGTCATAGTAGAAGCTACTGTGAAAACAAATTAAAAGAGCCCAGGGGGAAAGGGAAAATCTTCAAGTTAGAAAAGTTTATTAATTGCTTGTGTGCCTTGTATTAGGCTAGGCAGGTGAACACTTGCCTTCAAGGAAAACACAAACATACATTCAGGGTACATTTCCTGTGATGTGCTGACATTACAGGAAGAAATGTTAAGGAAGCAGTTGCAGCATTAGGACCGGAGAGCAAGTCATATACATTTTATAATATGTGAAAAGGAATCATAAAGGGTTTTACCAATGGGTCTTTGGCTGGGAAATACATAAAATGAAGTATAACCAAACTGCCTCAACCTCATCCCGCCCCCTCTGCTTCCCCATTTTTCTTCTGCCCTATTTAGTTCCTATTCATCTATAACTGACCCTCAAGTGAAAGATACAGCTTGGGAAAAGGTAGAAAAGTTGTAATCATGGGGCAGAGCCATTACTGCTGCTTCAGTATTCCTTATTCTTCTCCATCACGTGCTTGTCTTTCTTTCCCTTTCTTTCTTCCTCCCTTCCTTCTTTCCTTTCTTTCTTTCTTCCTTCCATCCTTCCTTCACTTCTTTCTCTTTCTTTCTTTCTTTTTTCTTTCTTTCTTTCTTTCTTTCTTTCTTTCTTTCTTTCTTTCTTTCTTTCAATACAAGTAGATCTCCTTGGTTCTCCTTTACAGAACACCCCTCTTTCCTCCAGAGGGATCCCCACCTAACTCCCACTGTGGCCAAAAAAGGGTTTTGCTAAAGGAAATCCCAATTTACCATTCCTGAATTAAAATATCATGGGGGCAGGGATGGGTTGGGTTAGTTTCTAAGAGACCAATCAGCCTGACTCTGATCTGGAAGGCACATTTCTTACAGGTCTGTTTCTTTCTTTCTTTAATGTTTATTCATTTTTTGAGGGGGGGGAGACAGAAAGGCAGAAAGAGGGAGTCACAGAATCCAAGACAGGCTCCACAGAGCTTGGCTGTAGGGCTTGAACTCACGAACTGTGAGATCATGACCAGAGCTGAAGTCGGTCACTCAACCGAGCCACTCAGGCGTCCCTACAGGTGTGTTTCTAGGTGACCCCAGCACCGCTGTCGGTTGGCCTTTAATCCAGGTAGTAGCTTCCCTACTATTCAGTGTCCAAAGGGAGGAGAGGGAGGCCATACATCTTCCCCCCGAAACAGGAGATAGATTGCTTCACTACGGGTAAAATGAGGGCAAAGTGTGGCTTTTAATATGGTTAAACCTTTCTGTCTCTGCAGTTTGGGCTTCAAAGGAGTGAAGATCACATTAGAAGGATGCGAGTTTCCAGCAACAGAGAAGAATAGCCTTTGGAAGGCGGGTAGTGATGAAAGACTTCATGGGGACAAAGTGAGCAGGGGTGATGACAGCCCGTGAATCTCAGGGCATGAGTGTAGGGTGGATTCATCCCCAAATGTCTACAGAGAGGCTGCTAGGTTTCTGTTCAGGTCTCGTTCTTTTAAACTGGCCAATCTGAAATGACACCAGGCAGCCAGCTTTTGTTCGGAAGAACTGTCACCCAGCCTCCATCCTGGACCATTTTCTACCTTCTGACTTGCTTCCCATCTTTGGACCCATTCCTGCTCCCACAAGCTCCTGGCCTCTGTCTTCAGAGCCTGTGATGAACCTCAGGTTCATTGCTACGACCTGCTCCTCCAGGACTGATTTCAGCTTGCCTCTGTGAGCCCAGCAACTGGCCCTTTAAACGCGGTCAGCTCAGCAGGCCCAGGCTGGCACAGAAAAGCCTGTGGCAGACAATAGTGTTTATTCTAGGCAATTGTCCCAGACCGGTTACTCCCTGCTTACTCCCCACCTGCTGCTGTGTGCTGTCTTTTTTCCCAGCATCTGAATCCACCCTCCCCAAGCATTGACTGAGAGGCTCCCAGTCCTGGTCCCGCCTAGAATAACCAAGCCCCTCTCTGCAGGAGGAATGGAATGTAATCGGCTGGGCAGACTGATTTATAGCTGCATTCTGACTGTTCTAGGTGCCGATGTGCCTGAGCCAGGGCAATCTCAGGGCTCCGCCCCAGCACTAACCTGCTCAACCAGGTTTGCCTCGGCCCCTTCAGAAGGGACTAAGCACAAGGCTTCCAAGCAGCATGGGCCAGACTCGGGACTTCTGGTGACAGGGGAAGAGAGCCCGTCTCAGAGAGTCTTGCCATTCTCTTGTTTCGCCTGCCCCACAACTTCAGAGTTTCTTGACCCTGGAGAAGGCGCCTGTCAGTGCAAACCCCAAGTACGATCCCTGGAAAACACACTGCATAGTTCGCTCTCAGAACACGGGTGGTGGCCTCACTCTGCCTGCGTTGGACTCCCCAGGGAACGGGGCCTCTGAGCCCCACCCTTAGGATCCCTGGGTCCCCTTCCCTTCTCACCCTTTCCAGCCATCCCTTTCCTTCTGTCTCTCTCATCTCACTGAGATCCCTTCCCAGAGATGATTAGGTTTGAATTGCATGGACTCAGGGACATAAAGGAAGGGTAAAGGCGGAGAAAGTCTGGGGAGTGGGAGTGAAGAGGCAGGGGCCAAAGGGTGGCAGCCATAGAATGGAACATCAGAGTCTGTCATTGAACCTCCAGGACTCAGAGTACTTTTTGAGTGGAGACAGAGGGTCTCACTTCGAGTTTTTCTGTAAATCTGGTTATTTCCAGCTCACCCACAGCAATAGGGGAGCTTCCATCCTATAAGGTGGTGGTGATGGGAAAGGAAAGAATCCATGAAATCCTCGCTACACTTCGATGACACCCGTGTCTGTCTTACATGGTTATCCCTCTTCGCATCTAAGTTTCCTGCGGGTAAAGCATGTGTCTTGGAGACCCAGGACATGGTTGCCATGTGGCGGAACCTGACCGCTCAGTGTCTGCGTGACCGCGAGATAGTCGTTCAGACCCCACCGACTGCAGCCTCTTCTTCTGCAGGACAAATAATAATGACTCTGTTTTATAGTGTTCTGAGGACTGTATTTAAGATCTTTCAAGACCCCACCACATCAGAGACACTAATAAAAAGCAGTTATTATGATCAGGCTTCAGTTTCTCCAGCTGTAAAACAGGGATAATAAAATACCCATCTTGTGGAGTCGTCCTAAACATCAGCCAAGTTAATATTCATAAAGTTCTCAGAAAGGGGCCTAGCGCATGGTAAGCTCTGTCCGAGGGTAATTAAATAAAATTAACCACCCTGTTGTTTCCCGCACTACCTGGATGTTGCCTTTCCCAGGTAGGTGCTTCTGTGCATACTGCTGACATGGGTCTAATGCACACGCGAGAGTCTAGAAAAGGGATGAGAGACGAAACGCCCAGTGGTAGCAGTGGGTCACAGTAGGCAGCATGCTTCTGTTTTCTTCTCCTCCCTGTTCATTCTTCTGTCGCTGATTCCTCCATCTGAGCCCCTCTCCACCAGCCTCTTCTCTCTTCCCCCCACCTAGTTACTGCCTCTTTCAAGAAGGAGACAGCACCTGATTCCCAAACCCTCCACAAGAACAGACACCACAGCCCTGCCCACACCTTCCACCACCCACCCCCCCGGCCCAGTGTCCACGTTCCATCCGAATTTGCTTTTGTGGCCTCTAATTCAAAGACCCAGACATTCCAAGGGATGCAGTGTCTAATCCCAATTAGGTACACGTCTATTAAATTGATGTGAGAAACTCAAAAGTCCAGCAAGGGAACATATTCACCGGAAACAATGTTAGAAAGTCCAGTTAGTGACTCTGTTGGCTTGGTTTCTTCATTCCTTGAGTGTCCGTGTCATCGCTAAGATCGCATTTATTGCTGTTTACCATGTATCAGGTCCCCCCCCCAAACCCTTACACGTGTCCCCCATTCCTATTTCAACCTCAAATCACCTCTGCAGGGTAGCTATTCTGATATCTGCTTTACCAATAAAGAAATGAAAAGTTAGAGGGGATAACTAGTAACTCAACCCAGGTCGTATCACTAGAAAGTGGCAGAACCAGTCCTTAAGCTCTGAAGCTCATGCTCACTATGTGTACTGCATTCATAGGCACCAGCAAGTTCCCGTGGAAGCTTGGACTGACTAGTTCTTGGCCTTTCAAATCTGCTCTTTACAAATCTACAAGGTTAGGGGCAGTGCCTGGCTGGCTCAGTGGGTAGAACATGCAACTTCTTTTTTTTTCCTTTAAGTTTGTTTGTTTGTTTGTTTGTTTGTTTGTTTAGAGCATGAGCTGGGGAGGGACAAAGAGAGAAGCAAACAGAGAAGGAGGAGAGAGAATCCCAAGCAGGCCCCACACCGCCAGCACGGAGCCCAACGCAGGGCTTGAACTCATGAACCACAAGATCATGACCTGAGCCGAAATCAAGAGTTGGTCGCTTTTACGGACTGAGCCATCCAGGCACCCCAGCATGCAACTCTTGATCTTGAGGTTGTGAGTTTGAGCCCCACTTTGGGTGTGGAGCCTACCTGAAAAAATTAAATCTATGAGGTTAGACTCTCTCCCAGACTGAGAGTTCCCAGTTAAAAAAAAAGAAAAGCTATAAGGTGTCTTTTCTGACATTTGAAATTTTTGGCTGGCAAGTAAAATGTGGATGTAACTTTCTTCTAAACAAGGGGTCCTTCTTTTATTGTTTTTTGATATATGAAATTTATTGTCAAATTGGTTTCCATACAACACCCAGTGCTCATCCCAAAAGATGCCCTCTTCAATACCCATCACCCACCCTCCCCTCCCGCCCACCCCCCCATCAGCCTTCAGTTCTCATTTTTTAAGAGTCTTTTATGCTTTGGCTCTCTCCCACTCTAACCTCTCTCTCTCTTTTTTTTTTTTTCCTTCCCCTCCCCCATGGGTTCCTGTTAAGTTTCTCAGGATCCACATAAGAGTGAAACCATATGGTATCTGTCTTTCTCTGTATGGCTTATTTCACTTAGCATCACACTCTCCAGTTCCATCCACGTTGCTACAAAAGGCCATATTTCATTCTTTCTCATTGCCACATAGTACTCCATTGTGTACAGAAACCACAATTTCTTTATCCATTCATCAGTTGATGGACATTTAGGCTCTTTCCATAATTTGGCTATTGTTGAGAGTGCTGCTATAAACATTAGGGTACAAGTGCCCCTATGCATCAGTACTCCCATATCCTAAACAAGGGGTCCTTCATGTCATCCTTCTTTTCACATCCAGAAAGCATCTTTCCTGCTGTATCCCCTCTGTGGGGCCGGACCCCTCCTTCTCTCACTCCACAACCTGTCACTGACTTGAGAGTTTTAACAAAAGAACTGGAACAGGAAGGGTTTTTAAACAGGCTGTCCTTTTCTTTAAATAATTAAAGAAGATGCTATCGGAGAGATCAGGTTTTTATGAGCCCTTCTCAAGTTCACTGTCACTTGCTTTCATCCAAGGCAGGATTGGAGGTGGGGGTGAACGGTCATAGAAAAGCGCCTTAATTTGGACCCAGTGTTGGGGAGCATATTGTAGAGTCTCGCCATTCACCTCCCATCTTGATTCTCTGCCAGTGGAGTGGAGGGTGAGCTTGAATGGAAGGTTTTATGGTTCTTTGGAATCAAACTTAGAGGAAATGAATGAACGAAGTAATGAATGAAATAACTGTGGAGCCTGGACAATAGCGGGGGTATCGTGGGCAATGAGGCTTTATGAACTGCTAGCTGCAGGGCCTTGGAGGGTGCAAAGCAACCAGACTAATGGAAAATAAGCGACAGGAAAACAATTTCTAAATGGGGGACTTGGGAAACACAACTCTCATTCAAGCACAGCTTCAAAATCTCAGCCTCAGCAACATGTTCTCTGCAATGTCACTCTCTTGGGGGGATAAGCAGGCTGGGAGCCCACCCCACCCAGCAGGGTGTCTCTCAGTAGCCTGCAGGACAATAAGGAGGAAATTGGTTTTCCGGGAAGCAATTTCTCTATCAGCAGAGTAGTTCCGCATTTGCATAGAGGAGAGGTTAGGCTGACAGTTGGAAGGATTCCATCTGCTACTTGGAGTCCTAATTTGGATGGCTGCAGTGTTAAAAGGACACTATGAAATGCACTTTTTAATATGGGAAAGAGTGTTGATCTAGAGATCAGGGCCTCTAGGCCAAAGGCACTGGCTGGAAACAGACTCACCCTGAGCCCTTGAGCTAATTCTTTTAGTCTCTCTTCTCTTACTAAATATAAAATGAGGTCAAACAGTGCACGAAGCAGGGGTTAGGGGCAAATTGAAGATTTAATAATAAATATTTATAGGGTCTAGCTCATTACGGGGCTTGTGTAGATCCTTATTAAGTACTTGTCACTTAGACTTGTTTCCTTGATTTACACTAGCATTTAGAAAACCAGGGAGGTTATTCGTTTATATCTTGTCATTTTAACCTCTGGTTTCTGGGAGAGAAAAAAAAAAGGTGGGGGAGGGAACCCTAGAAAATAATGTCTACTTTCTACAGAATTTGACCCTCCTGAAGGAGAAGTATTTTTAGTTCTCCAGATTCCTTTTGCCTAGCTGCCCAGGTCTGAAAAAGCTCAAGACCCTGAGCTCTGTCTGACTTCAAATGTTATTTCTCTGGTGTTTACGGGATTGCCACACCCACTCAGGATTAAAGCAGGCACTGTGGGGTTGGGTCAGTCCACTTGAGGAAAAAAAGTCAGGAACAATGGCCCCTTTTTGTCCTCCCCCACCCACACCCTGTTGACTCAACCTTCTGAGTTGAGAAAACAGAAAACATTGCTGCCCACGACCTCCGACAAAGTCATTTGGCCTCTCTGGCCTTCAGTTGCCTCGACCAACTACGAAATGAGGGGGCTCCCACTTGATCTCTAAGAACCACAGCCATAAATCCCTTTTTCTGGGGCAGCACCAATTCAAAGAATCTGTTCGTTCACTGTCCCTGTAAGTGCACTTGGGTTTCTCAGGCTGAATGTCCCAGTTTTGGGTACTGAAAATATGGTCACTGTATTTATAAGATCACTTCCAGCACTGACATTCTATGTCACTAGGGTTCTAAGTAGGTAATAGCCTTAAGTGACTGTTCTAATTACTAGCGTTATGACCTTGGGCAAGTCGGTTAACCTCTCTGGGACTCAGGCCCTTATCTGTAAAATTGGGATAATAAATCTTATCTCAAGGCAGAGCGCTGGACTAGATAAGAGATCCATCTCTCTAAAGATTGATGATTCAATGACTTAGGGCCATCTTTTTGGACAAAGGCATAGCTGGCCCCCTGGATCTTTAAAAGAGGTCTGCAGACTGCTCCCCAAATAGTTGAACAAAGGCATCAATGGTGTCCCTGAGGACAATGTCTCTTTGCAACCTGGAGAGATACCAGGAAGTTGCTGCGGAGAAAGGAATTCTTATGGTGAGGGTATTGGTGGCCTCGTAAGCAAAGCGTCTTGTGCCATCCTTCGGTATGAGGAACAGAAGAAAGCCTCTCAGGAATTCACTCGAAGTCCTGGGAATGTTAAAGTATTGTCTCTCCTTCCCTCTGGTATTTCTGTTGTCCAAGAAGATGAGAGAGAAAAAGAGAGAGAGATCAGGGTAATTCAGGGACTCAAACTCTGGGTCCGGTAAGAAGCAGGGTGATGCTGAACAAACCACAGAATCTCTCTGACCTCACTTTTCGCCTGTGAAAAATTAAGTGTCTGCTTATATGAGCTCCAAGCTCTCCTACTTGGAGGTCTGCGGACTCTCAAATGGTGGATTGTGCATCCACAGGGGATATTTAGCGGCAGAGAGAACTCCGGTTCCCTTAAATCTTTAAGTAGGCAACCATGCGTCCCAGTGGCCTTCCAGGCTATCAGTGGAGCAGCTTTTTTTTTTTTTTGAAAGACCTATTTTGATGTACCTTTATCCATGTCTCCATCCTCTGTGTCCAATTCCTTGCACTGTGCCTGGTACACAACACATGCTTCCTAGTAAGTTAAGATTACATTGAAAAGAAAAAGAAAAATAGGATGCTTTGTAAATATCTCTAGTTGACTCTTCATTTGGTAAAGAAAAGGCTTTCAGCATGTTGACAATAGAGTTTAGGTTGAAGAGCTGGGAGCCGGGCAGCCGGGCCAGGAGACTGGTGGACACATTCCCGCACAGAGCAATGAGAGGTAGGCGCCGCAGCCAATTTTCCAACCTAAACACTGAGTTTGACTCTCTGTTCTTCTTCCTCTGTTCTCAAATCTGTCCACTCATCTGCCTCTTCCTTGCCTCTGACTTTGTTCAGGATGCCATGAAGTCTCCCCAGGTAGCTTACCTGCAATGGCCTCCTTGATGCTTTGTGCATCCGATCTGCCCCCCTTCCAGTCCATTTAAAAACAATTATGGACTATTTTGAGGGCAGCGAAAAGGTTAGAGAATAACACAGGGGCACCTGGGTGGCTCAATTGGTTAAGAGTCCCACTTCAGCTCAGGTCGTGATCTCTTGGTTCATGGGTTCAAGCCCCACGTTGGGCTCTCTACTTTGAGCTTGGAGCCTGCTTCAGATCCCCTGTCCTCCCCACCCCTTCTCTCTCTCTCAAAAATAAACATTAAGAAAATAGTATAAAAACGCTCAAGAGAGGCAGTAAGGCTCACTTTTGAAGTATTAAAAGAGTGGCAATTTATATTTTATTGTTTTGTTTTGTTTTTAATTTGAGAGCGCATGAGGGAGAGGGGCAGAGGGGAGAGAGACAATGTTGAGCAGCCTCCACACTCAGTGCAGGACCTGACTCAGGGCTCAGTCCCACGACCTTTGGGAGCATGAACTGAGCCAAAACCAAGAGGTGGACACTTAACCAACTGAGCCACCCAAGCGCCCCAGGAGATTGTCACTTTAGTAACAACCAGTTTCAGGGGCGCCTGGCTGGCTCAGTCGGTGGGGCATGTGATTCTTGATCTTGGGGCTGTGAGTTCAAGTCCCATGTTGGGTGTAGAGATCACCTAAACATAAAATCTTAAGAAAAATAAGTGGTTTCAGCTCAAATCCTGGTTCTATCACATTCTAGCTAGGTAACATTGGGCAGTTTCCCTGATCTCTCTGTATGTTAGTTTCCTCGTTTAGAAGATAGGGGTGATGAGAGAAGTTTACTGACCTCACAGAGTGGTGAGAGTTAAAATAATTCATTGACTTAGGTGCTCTGTGCATTACCCTCATTCCCTGTCCTCTGATTTTGTCAAATTTACCCCCATCTATTTTGCACTGTGTCTTTAGAGAGAGCTATCACCAGCACAAATCTAATCCTGCACACGCCTTCCTAAATCCTCTAATGGCTCTCCATTGCCCTCAGGGCAAAGTCCGAACTTCTTCACAGGGCTTCCTAGAGTCCCAAGATCTGTCAGTGTCATCACTGTTTCACAGAGGAATGAGGAAGGGACGAGAGGGTATTCTGGGCTGGGAACCTCCGTGAGAAAGTAGAAGTAAGGCAGGTGGGAGACTGTCAGAGTGGTGGCCACGAGCCTCAGTTCTGCAGCCAGACAGCAGAACTCCATCGTGTGGCTCAGCTGCTTACTTGCCTTGTGACCTTGGGCTAGTCACTGAATTTCTCTACATCTTGGTTTTTCCATTTGACAAACTGCAAAAGACTGTGCCTACTTCATGAGGTATCGGGTGAGCTAATGATATAAGTGCTTAGAGTAATTCTATACATGTAACTAGCACTCAAGAAACGTTCATTCCTTTGGGTGAGAGTACCGGTAAGGCACATTGGCACAGATTTGGTGTGATCTCAAAGGCAAACAGAGGAGACAGACTGGGTTTGGTAGAGATAAGGCAGTGGATAGTGTTCGGAAGAGAATTCAGGGCGGAGAATCTTACCCTGGACTGCCCAGCCAGGAGGTTGCTGCTGCTCAGATTAGAGCAGTGGGGGTTTGAGTGGAAGGAAAAGAAATCGGAGACAGATCTCAAGACTGAATTGCAAATTAGATACAGGGGTAAAAGGTATCTCCAAGGCAGCATTTTCTAGGTCCCGAACGTACTCCATGAGAAGTATCCCTTCATCTAAACTTGAGAAATGCCACACATTTCCCTGTTTGGAAAGCTACAGGGTACATCAGCAAGTTAGAGCAGTCCAGAAACCCTACAGCAAGCAAACATTTACAATTTTGATAAATCTAGTATTTGCAAAAATGATTTCATCACAGACATCCCTCCCCCTTGTCCCTCAGCATTAACACATATTAACATCTCAAAGAACAAGAACTAGTATTGGGTAGGATCCCCTTTGGGAAACAGTGCCCTGAGGTTACACGGGGGAACTACCAGAAAGAACACACACACACACACACACACACACACACACCGCACAATGTTCCTATTTTCCTTTCCTCTTTCTCTGGTGGGCTCAAGTAGTGGGGAGTCTGGGAGGGCAGTTTAAAATTAAATGCACATTTCCCTTTCCTTGCCTGGTGTGAATGTTGCCTCTCTCACCCTCCCTCCTACCCACTTCCTTCTCAGATAGAGTTTGCCTGCCGTGGAGAGCCATCTGGATATTAATGTTGCAATATTGACTATTTCAAGGGACCTCCTTTTGGCATTCATTCTAGCTCATGGTGTTTTACTTTAGTCTCTCTGTGTTAGAAAGTCATCTGACTCCTTTAAGTGGTTTCTTTGGGGTAGTATCATTATTACAATTTTTCCTTTTCTCTGGAATCAAGGCTGTTTTTCCCCCTCGAGGACTTCTTGGCATTTCCGTGAGGTTTATTAATTCTGCTGTGCTTGAAGTATGTGGCATCCTGTTTGCACTGTAAACAGTAAAATAAAATTCTACCTAAGGATCACGAAGGAACCTCAGGGTCACTTCTGCTGAAGGAATCCCATCTGTACTGGGTCAGCGTCTTGAC
Organism: Lynx canadensis; assembly: GCF_007474595.2. Taxonomy (NCBI): domain Eukaryota; kingdom Metazoa; phylum Chordata; class Mammalia; order Carnivora; family Felidae; genus Lynx; species Lynx canadensis. Next base: position 26,144,531 of record NC_044312.2, read on the forward strand.
CCAGGAGACATGCTGGGACTGGAAAGGAAATTGGGCTAGCAGAGGTGATGTTGACCTTTTTGGCTGTTGTTTGAGCTGGGAATGTGAGTAAATGCCAATGAGAGCCACGCGGAGGGGGGCAGGGGTAAGGAGATTGTGTTAACCACTGAGTTCCATGAGCTTAGAATGGGTAGCACAGGCTGGTCCCTCTCCCTAAGTCTCCTCAGTTCTCTCTCATGCATAAAGAAAAGCCTGCAGAGGACTCTCCTGACTTTTCAGCTGTTAACTCATGTGACTGAGCCACCAGGAATGACCTCAAACAGCAGACTCCCCAGGACTCTGGTGAGTTCTTTTTTTCTTTTTTTAACTTGTTTTATTTTTTATTTTTATAAATTTACATCCAAATTAGTTAGCATATAGTGCAACAATGATTTCAGGAGTAGATTCCTTAGTGCCCCTTACCCATTTAGCCCATCCCCCCTCCCACAACCCCTCCCGTAACCCTCAGTTTGTTCTCCATATTTATGAGTCTCTTTTGTTTTGTCCCCCTCCCTGTTTTTATGTTATTTTTGTTTCCCTTCCATTATGTTCATCTGTTTTGTCTCTTAAAGTCCTCATATGAGAGAAGTCATATGATTTTTGTCTTTCTCTGACTAATTTCACTTAGCGTAATACCCTCCAGTTCCATCCATGTAGTTGCAAATGGCAAGATTTCATTCTTTCTGATTCCCGAGTAATACTCCATTGTATATATATACCACCTCTTCTTTATCCATTCATCCATTGATGGACATTTGGGCTCTTTCCATACTTTGGCTATTGTTGATAGGACCATGGGGGTGCCTGTGTCCCTTGGAAACAACACACCTGTATCCCTTGGATAAATGCCTAGTAGTGCAATTGCTGGGTCGTAGGGTCATTCTATTTTTAGTTTTTTGAGGAACCTCCATACTGTTTTCCAGAGTGGCTGCACCAGTTTGCATTCCCACCAGCAGTGCAAAAGAGATCCTCTTTCTCTGCATCCTCGCCAACATCTGTTGTTGACTGAGTTGTTAATGTTAGCCATTCTGACTAACTGTAATGTGGTATCTCATTGTAGATTTGATTTGTATTTCCCTGATGATGAGTGATGTTGAGCATTTTTTCATGTGTCCCTCGGCCATCTGGATGTCTTCTTTGGAGAAGTGTCTATTCGTGTCTTTTGTCCATTTCTTCACTGGATGATTTGTTTTTTGGGTGTTGAGTTTGATAAGTTCTTTGTAGATTTTGGATACTAACCCTTTATCTGATATGTCGTTTGCAAATATCTTCTCCCATTCTGTCAATTGCCTTTTAGTTTTGCTGATTGTTTCCTTCGCTGTGCAGAAGCTTTTTATTTTGATGAGGTCCCAGTAGTTCATTTTTGCTTTTGTTTCCCTTGCCTCCGGAGACATGTTGAGTAAGAAGTTGCTGCGGCCAAGATCAAAGAGGTTTTTGCCTGCTTTCTCCTCGAGGATTTTGATGGCTTCCTGTCTTACATTGAGGTCTTACATCCATTTTGAGTTTATTTTTGTGTATGGTGTAAGAAAGTGGTCCAGGTTCATTCTTCTGCATGTCGCTGTCCAGTTTTCCCAGCGCCACTTGCTGAAGAGACTGTCTTAATTCCATTGGATATTCTTTCCTGCTTTGTCAAAAATGAGTTGGCCATACATTTGTGGGTCCATTTCTGGATTCTCTATTCTGTTCCATCGATCTGAGTGTCTGTTCTTGTGCCAGTACCACACTGCCTTGATGATTACAGCTTTGCAGTATAGCTTGAAGTCTGGGATTGTGATGCCTCCTGCTTTGGTTTTGTTTTTCAAGATTGCTTTGGCTATTTGGGGTCTTTTCTGGTTCCATATAAATTTTAGGATTGTTTGTTCTAGCTCTGTGAAGAATGCTGGTGTTATTTTGATAGGGATTGCATTGAATATGTAGATTGCTTTGGGTAGTATCGACATTTTAACAATATTTGTTCTTCCTATCCAGGAGCATGGAATCTTTTTCCATTTTTGTGTGTCTTCTTCAAGTTTTTCATAAGCTTTCTATAGTTTTCAGTGTATAGATTTTTCACCTCTTTGGTTAGATTTATTCGTAGGTATTTTATGGTTTTTGGTGCAAATGTAAATGGGATCGATTCCTTGATTCCTTGATTTCTCTTTCTGTCGCTTCATTGTTGGTGTATAGGAATGCAACCGATTTCTGTGCATTGATTTTATAACCTGCAACTTTGCTGAATTCATGAATCAATTCTAGCAGTTTTTTGGTGGACACTTTTGGGTTTTCCATATGGTCTCTGGTCAGTTCTGCTGCGGTCAGAGCCTTGTCCTCATTACCTTGGGCCTTCAGACAGGGTCTGTTCCTTTCATCTCCTTCTGCAACCACCATGACCAGCCTGGCGTCAGTTTCATGTCAGTTTCTTCCCAGTTGGCTGTTCAGTACACAAAGGAGGAAGCCGAGGATTGAACAGACAGATCCCTGACGTCCTTGGTTTGGACACAGCCTGTTACACATAGTTTACCACGTCCAGGTGCCTTTCCCACTTCCAAACTTCTCCCCTCAGATTCCAACAGTCTCGGCCCAGTTTTCTACGCAAACCAGGTCCGTTAGGCCTGGGATTTAGGTAGCTTGCCCCGTTGCCGGATCAAAACCGTGTGAAACTGGTGGGAGGAAACCTCATTGTACAGGGAGTCATAAGGGCACCTGGGTGGCTCAGGTGCCTGGGTTAAGCATCTGGCTCTTGATCTTAGCTCAGGTCTTGGTCTCAGGATTGTAACAAGTTCAAGGCCCACATTGGGCTCCATGCTGGGCATGTAAGCCTACTTAAAAAAAGAAAAAAGAAAATGTTCAGTAAATTTGGGGTGTTTGGGTGGCTCGGTCAGTTGAGCGTCTGACTCTTGAGTTTGGCTCAGGTAATGATCTTGCCATCGTGGGGTCGAGCCCCATATCAGGCTGCATGCTGGGCCTGGAAGGTGCTGAAGATTCTCTCTCTGCCCCTTCCCCTCCTGCACTTGCTCTGGAGTGTGCTCTCTCTCTCAAACAAAAACAAACAAACTAACAAAAAAGGAGTCTGGAGGTCAGAAAGGCGAACCCTCACACTCAACTTGGCAACTGCAGAGCCCAACACAAGAGGTATACCTTGCATTTTTCCAAAAAGAAAATGCTTACTTTGCTACCTCAAGCAGAAGGAAGATTTTTTCCCATCTGCCCGGCCAATGGGAAGCTGACACAGCTCAGCCAGTGGGAACCATCACCACCCTGGATTCTCATTTTCCTCCAACAGATTTTCATTCAAAGCAGTGCCTCCCAGCTTCCTCCTTTTCTCTATAACATAGTGTTCCTCTCCTTTGTTCTCCTGACCTGCCTATGATTTTGCCATAGCTTGCATGTCCCGGATTGCAGTTCCTCTGCATTTCCCAAATAAAACCATTTTCTCGGTAAAATAACTGGCTCTTTTAAGTTTAGCAACTGCATCTATCCAGCCACTAAAAGCTGACTCTTTTTTCCAGCCTCCAAGCCTCCTGATTGGCCTCATCCAGTAGCTTCAAATCCTAAACCAAATTCCAAAATGGTTTCCCACTCCCACTGTGATTATAATTCTGTAGCTCCCTCTGTAAATTCTTTTGCCATAGGCTGGTGAGGCCGGTGATATGAAAGTTACTTGCAGTGTTGTTACTTGTTGACATCTTTTTCCTGTCCTGCTAAAACCATACCTTAGTCAGCTTTACAGCCCCAGAACCTAGTCCAGTGCTTAACAACAGGAAGTGTTTAATGGATGGTCATTGGAAAAATTTCAAGAATAATTCCTCAGGGGGACTAGTTATCCTCGACTTGATTATCTCCAGCAAAGCGCAAGCTTCTGACCTCACAGACCAATCCTTTCCACTAATAGACACTTCTAAATTTTTAGGAGATTTTTCTCACATGAAGTTTAAATCTGCCTTTCTGTAACTCAAATATTCTTCCTGTGTCACTCTGTGGGGTCAAAACCTCGTGGCAAATACCTCTGCCTGTGTGATATTTGGTTTCTTAAGTCTCTTCTTTTCCACGTTAAACATTTCTAATTCCCTGAATTTTCTCTTAGATGACAGTTTTCTTAATGCTCATTGCCCTGGTGACTCTTTTTAAATATTTGTTCATATTAACGAGCATATGTCAGAGTACTCTGCCCTGAAACCACTCCTGTCTATTAATAACCCTTTAAAGGTGAGCTTGAGGAATTGCCCTCCAAGCTCTCAGGGCAGTCTAGCTGAGACAGAGTAGCTCGGGCGATTTCTTCCTTTGCCACCTGCTTTCTTTTTCTCTTGGTACGCAGATGGAACACTTACAGTTTTAGGAGGCCATCACAACAGACTGCAGATTCTCAGGAATGTAGCCCTGGGGAAACGGAGAACACAGCAGAGTTTTGATGAAAGCTGGATGGAGAACTATCTGGGGAGGCTTGGGGGAAGGCAAAGTCAAGGTAGGAGTTACAGCAGGTGTCAAAATGAGGAAAGGGCCTCGGGACAAAAGGAGAGCAGGGGGGCCTGGAGAGAGGCACCTCGGTCACCAGGTGATTGAGAGGAAAGGCATGGGGTATGGTAGAGAAGGGAGAGCGTGCAGGAGATGACCTTTCCTTGGCTCACAATTCTTCTTCAATTGACCCATAATCCGGAGCTCACAAATTCTTTGCAATGGCGGCTTCTACACTAAATCCAAGACTGAAGTTATTGAATTTAGCTGTCAAAGAGAAATGATTCCATTTAAATTTCATTTTCATCTGCTTCTATTCTATGAATTTTGCATCAAAATGTTTTACATTTGCACTTATACAAAATGTATGATTAAATTCAGAATAAAAAATGAGAAATTATAGAGATACATGATAGATCTTTTATTCTAATGTCAGCCTATTAAACAAATTCAGTGGTTAAGCAAATTCAGTCTTCAATTTAATTAAAATAGGCAAGAATTTTCACTCGTAAAAAGCTGAAATATAAATAATCGTTTCACATCTATACTTCTTTTCTTAGTCGTTTGGGAGGATAATTTGCTGTGAATCTGATCTCTTTTCATCAAGACAAAGTAGTTAGGCTATAATTCCCTACCTAACAGTCATTCCTCTCCTTTCCCTTGAAAATTTCTCTTTCTTCAAAAAAACCTTCCTGGGATGGATTAGCAGAATTGGGCTTCCAAAGTAGATGAGTATCTTTGAGATCATGGAATTCAACCCTTCTTTTGTTGCGGGTTAAAGAACAAGAGAGGTTTCTGATTTGCTTGTGGTCACACAGCTAGTTGCTGGCCAACTGTTAGTCCTTTCGAGAATGTTCTACTGCCTTTTTTGGACTTCCAGTGTTGAAGTTTGAGTAATTTTTCTCTTTTGCCAGAACTTGGTCCTTTCCTCCAGATCTTCAGTGTTCCCTTCCCTAATTATAACAAATGTCCACACTGAATGAATAGCCGCTCTGCCTCTTTCCTGAGAAAAGTGAAGACTCCATCGACCCCAGACTTAAGGCTTATTTCTTTTTTTTTTTAATGAAATTTATTGTCAAATTGGTTTCCATACAACACCCAGTGCTCATCCCAACAGGTGCCCTCCTCTATGTCCACCACCCCCCCCACCCCCACCCCCCACCCCCTATCAACCCTCAGTTTGTTCTCAGTTTTTAAGAGTGTCTTATGGTTTGGCCCCCTCTCTCTCTAACTTTTTTTTTTCCTTCCCCTCCCCCATGGTCTTCTGTTAAGTTTCTCAGGATTCACATAGGAGTGAAAACATATGGTATCTGTCTTTCTCTGTGTGACTTATTTCACTTAGCATAACACTCTCCAGTTCCATCCACGTTGCTACAAAAGGCCATATTTCATTCTTGGGCTCATTGTCCAGGCCTCATTGTCATTGTCAAGGCCTATTTCTAACCCATCATCTAAATCAGGTGGGGAATATTGATTCGGAGGATGCTTGAGAGAAAAATATAGGATGAGTATTGAGTAGCCTGGTTTACAACTGGGTATGCTTTATGTCTCTGTCTAGTCTCCAGGTGCATCTGTGGCATACATGCAGGGATAGGAAAGAGCTGAGAGAGGGTGAATGAGACCATTATGGGTTTTTGTTTTTTTTATGTTCATTTATTTTTGACAGAGACAGAGACAGAGTGAGTGGAGGAGGGGTAGAGAGAGAGAGAGGGAGAGAAAGAGAGAATCCCAAGCAGGCTCTGCACTGTCAGCACAGAGTCCGATGCGGGGCTCTAGCCCACGAAATTGTGAGATCACGACCTGAGCCGAAACTGAGAGTTGGACGCTTACCTGACCAAGCCACCCAGGCGCCCTGAGACCATTATGTTTTTAATTTGACCTCTGGATGACTGATAATGAATGTAGTGCTGGTCCCATCTACCTACAGGTGTTCTTTGGAGAAGGGGCATTTGGGAATATTGCCCTACCTTTAACGTAACCTCCTTGGCACATTCTGCAGTAAAACAAAGTTAGCCTCTGGGACAGAATGGAAGCATGCAGCTCGGAGTAATAATTTACAGTTCTTTGTGACTGAGGCCAGGTCCTGAGTGGATATATTGCATTGGCCTGGATGTCCTGAGGCTGAGTATAGTTGCTGTTGGGGTTCTGCTAAGTGAATGAATACAGGAGATCTACGAGGAACAACTAAATCAACCTTGCTGGTTGGTATCTCCTTCTGGTATTCTAAGAGTCTGGGGTCTCTTATCTGCCCACAGGACATGTCTGGACAGCCTTAGGCTCATCTGGGACACAGCCTTACAGGGCACATTCACAGAATTTCTTTCTAAGTTTTATTTATTTAAGTAAGCTCTACACCCAACATGAGGCTCAAATTCATGACCCTGAGATCAAGTCACACACTGTTCCAACTGAGCCAGTCAGGCACCCCAGAATTTTGTTATTTAAAACAAGTGGGAAAAGACTTGCTCAATGGCTTTATACTTGACATTGAAATTCACTACAAACATGAGATGCAACAATATTCCAGAACTCACCTTCTGTCTCCTCTCTCTCCTACCATGTCTTTCCCCCATCTCCCATTCTTTCTCTTCCATCATAACCAGCTATTCTTTCTTTGACTCTGTTCTCCCATTCCTCTTTTTCTGTTTCTTTCTGTTTTTAGGTGAGATACAGGCAGAAAAGCTGAGAGCCAGGTGAGAACAATAGAGGAAGCTGTGGTGAGGAGTGCTAAGGATTCTGCCTCTGGACTGAGGTTCAAATCCTGGTTTTGACCTTTATCGGCTACGGAATCCTAGGCCAATAATTTAAACTCTCTGAGCTTATGGTTTCTCATTGGCAAAATGAAGGCAAAAAGGGAGCCTACATTATTAGTTTTTTATGAAAATTAGAGAAGATATTGCATGTGAAGTCCTTAATATAGTGGGTGGCCATTAGTTTATGGTAACTACTTACTAATAGTAAGAGAAACAGACTATGTATTATCAGGTCTCGGTGTAGAAAGATTAGAGCATTTAATTCTTAACAAAACTGAATGTCTCCAATGTGAGCTTTCAGGACTATAGGACAAGTCCTTCCATTTGTGTGGGGTTCTTCCAGTGGAATGGTTCCTTGGATAAGTGTCCCATTTATCTACCTGCTCCCTTCCTCTATTTCCTGAAACTGAGTGGATTGAAGAACAAAGAGAACACAGGAGGAAGGACACCTCTAAACTTGAAGCTGATGTACACGTTAGTTGCTGTAATTATTAGAAGTCATCTGGACCAATCTCTTATGTCATTCAGAATCCCACAGAGAACCCCAACGACCGACAGGTGCACTTAGTAGTTTGTTTGGGCTTGAGGACTACAGGTTGGAGAAGGAATGCAACAGTGGATATAATGGTGAAGAGAGGAATGGAAAGGGGGAAACATTGCTAGAAGGGAGGATGCCAGGGAGTTTATGCTCGATACATGGTTAGTGGTTGAATGACAAATATGTTGGTCATGGGCCAAGTCCTGTGTTAGGCTGAAGAAATAAGATGGATAAGAAATGGTCCTTGTTGAGGCGCCTTGTTGAGGTGCCCGTGGGGCATGGTCAGCTAAGCATCTGACTCTAGATTTTGGCTCAGGTCATGATCTTGGGATCATGAGATGGAGCCCTGCCTTGGGCTTGATGCTGATGGCATGGAGCCTTTTTTGGGATCCTCTCTCCCTCTCTCTCTCCCCTGCCCCCTCTCATGCACTCACTTTCTCTCAAAATAAATAAATAAACTTAAAAAAGAAGGAAAGAAAGAAAAGGTCCTGGTCATCAAGAAGTTTATTATCTAGTGAGACACAGAAATGAAAATAAAACTAATTACAAAACAACGTAGGGTAGAAGTTACGGTGTAATGGTTGGCTCAAGCTCTGCAGTTGGACTGCGTGGCTTTGCATCCTTGTTCTGTCACTTGGAGAGTAAACTCGGACATGTTAATTGACCTCTTTGTGCCTCGGTTTCTTAATCTGCTAAATGGGACTAATAATAGTATCTCTCTCCCTCATAGGGTAGATGTGAGGATTGAATGAGCTGTTGTACATAAAGCATGTAGACCTCTGCCTGGCAGAAAGTCAGTGCTATGTAAGCTATGTACATGTTGGCAACTATTACTATGATTACAGGAAGTACACCATGTGCTCTATAGGCACAGAGGAAAGACCAGATGACTCTCTCTGGGGAGGTCAGGGAAAGGAGGGGACATTTGAGTTGAGCTCTGATATGGTTGTTTGTCCAGGAGAACTAGAGTAGGGTAAGGGCAAGGGAGTATAATCTACACAGAGAGAATATCACTCGCATGGACAAGGAGTCTTGAAAGAGGATGGGATGAATGGCAAACTACAGTAGACGTATTATTTGTAGGGTCCTTAAGTAGATTTTTTTCTGGGGAGCCTGGGTGGCTCAGTCGGTTGAGCGTCTGACTTCAGCTCAGGTCATGATCTCACAGTTTGTGGGCTCGAGCCCCGCATCAGGCTCTGCGCTGACTGCTTGCTCAGAGCCTGGAGCCTGCTTTGGATTCTGTGCCTTCTTCTCTCTCTGCCCCTCCCCCGCTCACACTTTGTCTCACTCTGTTTCTCAAAAATAAATAAACGTAAAAAAAAAATTTTTTTTTTAAAGTTGATTTTTTTCTTTCAAAGATGCAATAAAGGGTAAATTACCAACTTGGAGAAAATATATTCTTTTTTTAAAAAGGTCTTTATTTGCATTTATTTATTTAATGTTTTAAATGTTTATTCTGGGAGAGACAGAGTGTGAGTGGGGGAGGAGCAGAGATGGAGGGCTGTCAGCACAGAGCCCGATGCCAGATTCGAACCCACAAACTGCTAGATCGTGACATGAGCTGAAGCTGAACGCTCAACCAACTGAGCCACCCAGGTGTCCCATTATTGATTTATTTTTAATGTTTATTTATTTTGAGAGAGAGAGAGAGAGAGAGATCGTGTGGGGGGTGGGGAGAGAGGGAGAGAGAGAATCCTAAGCAGGCTCCTGCTGTCAGCTCAGATCTTGGGTCTTGATCTCACCAACTGTGAGATCATGACGTGTCTGCTAAAATCGAGAGTCGGATGCTTAACCAACTGAACCACCCAGGCGCCCTGGAAGAAATATCTTCTTACTGTGTTTTGTTCCAAGATGTCTTGAAAACACCAAGTACATGTGCAGATGTGGAAGGTGGCCTCTATAAGTTAATGGAAGCTGTTTTTATATTTACAAGAGTATACAGAAACACCTGTGTGCATATACATGTTCATTTCCCTGTGTAGACATGATTGTCCTTTGTGGCTGGTTTGGAACTCATCCTGTTCCTAGTCTTGCAAAATTCAAACTTGTATTGGTCATAGTAATCATAGACGTTTAGACCACAGAGATGACATAATCCAACAACTGCATTTTATAGCCGATAAGCCTGAGGTCCAGAGAGCGGCTTGCTTAATGTTACCACATCACTGAGTTAGTGGGAAAACCAGTATAAGAATTTGGGTATGTTACAGGCTGAGTTTTATGCCCCCCCAAATTCACATATTGAAGCCTTAACCCCCGGTACCTCAGAATGTGACCATATTTGGAAAGAGAGTCGTTAAAGAGGTAATTAGATTAAAATGAGGTCTCTAGGGTGGGCCCTAATCCAATCCGACTGATGTCCTTATAAGAAGGGGGCACTGGATACCGATATCTGCAGAGGGAAGACCATTTGAAGATGCAAGGAGAGGATAGCCATCTATAAAACCAAGCAGAGACATCTCAGAAGAAATCAACCTGGTGACATCCGGATCTTGGACTTTTAGTCTCCAGGATTGTGAGAAAACTAAATTCTGTTGTTAAAGTCACCTGGCCTGTGGTAGGTTAACAGCAACTCCAGAAAACGACTACAGATGTCCTGACTGCAAGACCCATGCTCTTGTAACTGCCTCCACAGGCTAGTAAGAGGAGGCTGTGATGTCAGGCAGGAGTTCCCTGCAAGTTCTCAGCTGCTGATGGGAGGCTGGGGCTTGCGCTTGGCGTGGACAGAGGTCTCTGTCACCACGGCACTTCCCCAGCCCTCTCCTTACTCTTGAATGGATGTTATCCCAGGCTGCGCCTACACAACGCACAGGCTCACCCAGTGAATTAATTTCCATTCACAAGACTCAAAAGTCTTCCACCAGTGTGAGCCCAAAGAAGAGTCGAGACCAATGGTATTTTGTAATTGATAATAATGATGATGACAATTTTTGTATGCAGTGACAATAAATATGGCTGGTTTATTTGCGTGTCTTAACTCTCTTGACTGTAGTCTTACTGTGGGCGATGACAATAGTAATGTCCTCATTTTGTGTTCTTTGCTGTGGATGACAAAAATCCTCATTAGATGAGAAGAAAAATTATCAGCAATAATCCAAACAAACAGTGCCCCTGCTTTGGCATCAACACAAGTTCATTCAATTGGGGCCTCTTAGAAGCGCTCCTGCCGGCTCCCTGTTGACATACTGCCATCTGGTGGAGTGAGGCCTGTGGCTTGGCTTTCACAGTCTGATGTTGCCTGTGTCTTGACATATGTTTGTTCCCATGTCCTGCTGGCGTTCTTGACGGCTGTCCAAATTCAGGGGCGAGAACTACTCAGGCCCAGGTCTTTGCAAACTATCGCAGGAGGCACAGACTGTCTTTGATTTTTCTCCTGCTTTGCCTTCTAATGGTGCTAGTAGCCTGGTATTTCCCCCCTTTCTGGATGACTTCTTGAATTCTAGTCACCAAATTAAAATCTCTCTTCCTCGTCCAAATCTGTTTCATTTGCATAGAATTCACACTTTAGAAATTGCTTCAGAAACTACTCTCTCATTTGATTCTCAAACAACTTTTTGGAGTAGGCCCATCTAGAATATTAACCACATTCAACAAAAATTTATTGAATATTGGTTGTGCTCATACTAGAGAACTAGGGATACGAAAATGGAAAGACTAGGGCCAACTCAATCCACTGGGTAAGGGAAGGCCCAGGTTTAGAGTCCATATTTTTTATGGGACCCATGAAATTTTTAGGGACCCACGAAAATGTTTTAATTTATTGTAATGTCAGAAGAAAAAATACTTTTAGGTGGAAGAAAATGTGTTACTCAGTAATATTAATATATTTATCATTATGCCAATGCAAATTTTAAATACGATTTCACTACCTGTAAATAAAATTTTTAGCATTTTTCTGGAGGAAGAAGTCCAAGAAGGCAAAATTGCCTATAACCCCTTATGACTAAATGACCATAGGACCAAAATGCAGTCCTAGAAAAGACAGGAATAAAATTAGTCAGTGACACAAACAAAAGTAATATGAGTAGGGAGATTTTAGTTTTTGTCGAAATAGGATTGAAGTGTGTTTGACTGAACACAATCAAGAAAGCCAGAAAGTAATTTGTATGTGAGTTTACAAAATGCCGGGGAGGGAACCAGAGCTATGGTGGGGTTCATAAATGCTGAGGGTAGCTGGTGAACAGGTTGTAAGGCCCAGCGGAGATTCATTGTTTTTATTTATTATTATTATTATTTTAATGTTTATTTATTATTGAGAGACAGAGCAAGACAGAGCATGAGTATGGGAGGGGCAGACAAAGGAGGAGACACAGAATTTGAAGGAGGCTCCAGGCTCTGAGCTGTCTGCACAGAGCTGGACGCGGGGCTCGAACCCACCAACTGTGAAATCACGACCTGAGCCAAAGTCAGACGCTCAACCGACTGAGCCATCCAGGCGCCCCGGAGATTCATTATTCCAGGGATAACATGCAAGGGAATTAGGAGTTCTGGAAAAGAAGTCATCCTGAGACAACAGCCACAATGTTCCTGGCCCCACAAGAAAGTCTCGCTCACCCTCCTGAAGGGAGAAATGATTGAAAGGATGCCCATCACTTGGATTTCTCGCTTGCCCAGTTCTACGGGGAGAATTAAGGTGACACGGTTTATTGGCGAGCACCTGTGAGACCCTGTTAGAGCTCTCAGAAGCACTTTGGACAGGGAGACCACGTAGAGCAGGGCTGCCCTCCTGGTGGGTGTGATGTGATATCTCACTGATTCAAAAAAAAAAATTAATGTTTATTTGTTTTTGAAAGAAAGAACGACAGAGCGCGAGCAGGGGAGGGGCAGAGAGTGAGGGAGACACAGAATCTGAAGCAGACTCTGTCAGCTGTACTGACATCTCAGAGCCGGACATGGGGCTCAAACCCAGTGGCCACGAGATCATGACTGGAGCTGAAGTTGGACACTTAACCGACTGAGCCACCCAGGCGCCCCGCCCCCAATTTTTTTTTCTTTTTTCTTCCTTTTATTTATTTATTTATTTTTTTTTTTTTGCGAGAGAGCGACTGCAAGCTGGGGACAGGTAGAGAGAGAGGGAGAGAGAATCCCAAGCAGGTTCCATGCCCAGTACAGAGCCCGATGAGGGGCTCGATCCCGTGTCTGTGAGATCATGACCCAAGCCAAAAACAAGAGTCAGATGCTTAACCAACTGACCCAGCAAGTGCCCCTCACTGTGATTTTAATTTTCATTTTCCTGATGACTAATGATGCTGAGCATCTTTTCACATGGTTGTCATTTTTGTATCTTTCTTGGTGAAATGTCTAGTCCAAACCGTTCCCTATTTTTTTTTTTTTTAATTTAGGGTTATTTATTTATTTTTGAGAGAGCAAGAGAACCAGCAGGGGAGGGGTGGGGGGGGTGGATCCAAAGCAGGCTCTGCACTGACAGCAGAGAGCCCAATGGGGGGCTCAAACTCACAAACCGTGAGATCATGACCTCAGCCAAAGTCAATGCTTAACCAGAGTAACCCAGGCACCCCTGTGTTTTTTTTTTATTTTTAATTTTTATTTCAGCTTTATTGAAGTATAACTGATGTAAACAGCTCAAAGCTATTTAAAGTGTATATTGTGGTAATTTGATGTACACATACATTGTGAAAAGATCCCCCCATCTTAGTTAATTAACACATCCATGAATTCAAATATTTATTCTTTTTTTAAAAAACGTTTATTTATTTTTGAGAGAGGACAAGCAGGGGAGGGGCAGAGAGAGGGGGACAGAGAATCCACTGTGGGTTCTGTGCTGACAGCAGCGAGCCCAACGTGGGGCTTGAACTCATGAACCGGGAGATCATGCCCTGAGCCGAAGTCGACGCTTAACCGACTGAGCCATCCAGGTGCCCTTCAAATATTTATTGTTTTTTGTTGTTGCTGTTGTGTGTGTAAGAACATTTAAGTTCCACTAGCAAATGTTGATTTTACAATACAGTCTTATCAATTGTAGTTACCATGTTTTACGTTGGATTCTCACAACATTCTCATCTTCTAGCTAAAAGTCTGTATCCTTTACCAGTCTCCCTATTCTCTACCACTTTCCCTCCCCAGTCCCTGGCAACCACTTTCCTTCTCTCTGTTTCTATGAGTTTGAATTTTTTTTTTTTTTTTTTTTTTTTTTTTAGTTTTTCTTTTCAGATTCCATATGTAAGTGGTACCATGCAGTATTTGCCTTTTTCTGTCTGGCTTATTTCACTTACCAGAATGCTCTCAAGGTCCATCCATGTTGGCACAAATGGCAGGTTTTTGGGTGCCTAGGTGGCTCAGTCAGTCGAACGGCCAACTTTGGCTCAGGTCGTGATCTTGCGGTTTGTGAGTTCAAGCCCCGCATCCAGCTCTGTGCTGACAGCTCAGAGCCTGGAGCCTGCTTTGGATTCTATCTCCCTCTTGCTTTGCCCCTCCTCCACCCATGCTCACGCTCGCGCTCTCTCTCTCTCTGCCTCTCCTCCACTCAAGGTCTGTCTCTCTCTTTCTCAAAAATAAATAAACATTAAAAAGAATTTTTTTACATACATACATACATACATACATACATAAAGTAGGCTCGGTCACAACCCTGAGATCAAGACCTGAGCTGAGATCAAGAGTTGGATGGTTAACTGACCGAGCCTCCAGGCATTCCTCCTCTGCTCATTTTAAAATCAGATTGTTTGTTACTGCATTGTATTTTTATATATTTTGGATATTAACTCCTTATCAGATATATGATTGACAAATATTTTCTAATACCCTGTGAATTGCCTTGTCATTTTGCAGATGGTTTCCTTTGCTGCGCAGAGAGTTTTCAGTTCAATACAGTCCCATTTATTTATTTTTGCTTTTGGTGCCAAATCCAGAAATCATTGCCTTAATTTCTCTTTCTGATAGTTCATTGCTAGTGTTGTTAGAGGAAGTCTTTGAAGGGACGTGACCATCCGCTGACCCATGAGTTGGATCCATGCAAACAGAGGATCCTCACTCCCTTCCCTGTCCTTGGAATGTGTGTTCTGCTGGCCTTCCCCACACTAGAAGTTGCCTCAGAGATACAGCCTTGAGATAGTATTGTGTTGTTGAGGTCATGTGGACAGTATACATGAATGAACCCAGTTAAAGATTCTATATAAACTTTTAAGATTCTGGTGGGTGGGGGTGGGGATCTACTCATCTGGTGGCTAAGATAAGTCTCATATTTAAGTTCCCTTGCTTATTAAACCTACTACCTATCAACCTGGAGTGGTCTGTCTTTCTTGGGTCTCTCCTTGCCCTCCATGTAGGGAGACCAGTTTGCAAACCAACAAGTGTTTAGAAATGCAACTGATTTTTCTGTATTGCCTTTATATTCTGTAACATTACTGAACTCATTTAATAGTCCTAAGGATTTTTTGGTGGGGTTTTTATAGTTTTCTATATATAAGATCATGTCATCTGCAAACAGGGACAATTTTACTTTTTCCTTTCTGATTTGGATGCCTTACATTTTTTTTTTCTTTTTCTTTTTTTTTGTTAATTGGTCTGGCTAGGACTTCTAGTACTATGTTAAACAAAGAGGCAAGAATAGGTATCCTTGTCTTATTCCTGACCTTGAAGGAAAAGCTTTCAGGTTTTTACCATTGAGTAAGATGTTACCTGTGGGCTTATTATATTTGCCCTTTATCATGTTGAGGTTATGTTTGCCTTATACCTAGTTTTTTGAGAGTTTTTATCATGAATGTATTTTGAATTTTGTCAAATGTTTTTTCTACATCTATTGAGACGATCATACGATCATTTGTATCCTTCAATTTGTTAATATGGTGTCAATTGATTTGAAGGTGTTGAACCATCCTTGCATCCCTGTAATTCATTCCACTTGATTGTGTTGTACAATCATTTTAATGTGCTGTTGTAACTGGTTTGCTAATATTTTGTTAAGGATTTTTGCATCTGTGTTCATCAGGGATATTGGCCTGTACTTTTCTTGTAGTGTCCTTGTCTGGTTTTGGTGTTATGGTAAATCTGGTTTTGTAAAATGAATTGGGTAATATTCTCTCTGTTCTGTTTTTTGAAAGAGTTTAAGAAAGATTGGTATTAATTCTTCTTTAAGCATTTGCTAGAATTCATCAGTGAAGCCATTGGCGCTGGACTTGTGTTTGTTGGGAGGTTTTTGATTACTTATTCAATCTCCTTACTAGTAACTGGTCTGTTCAGATTTTCTATTTCTTCCTAATTCAGTCTTGGTAGCTTGTGTGTTTCTTGGAGTTTATCCACTTTTTCTAAACTGTCTAATATGTTGGCATAGTCCTTTGTATTTGTGTTGTACCCGTAGTTATGTCTCCTCTTTCATTTCTAATATTGTTTTTTGAGTTCTTTTTCTTTTTTTCTTGGTAAGTCTAGCTAAAGGCTTGTTTATTTTATCTTTTGGAAGCCAGGTTTTAGGGGTGCCTGGTTGGCTCACTTGGTAGAGCATGCGACTTGATCTCAGGATTGTGAGTTCAAGCCCCATGTTGGATGTAGAGCTTACTTAAAAATAAATTATTAATAAAAAAATAAAAACCAGCTCTTATTTTCATTGATCTTTTCTATTATCTTGTAAATTTTCATTTAATTTATTTCCTCTCTAATCTTTGTTATTTCTTTCCTTTTACTAAC
The DNA here is from genome assembly GCF_007474595.2 of Lynx canadensis. Lineage (NCBI taxonomy): Eukaryota > Metazoa > Chordata > Mammalia > Carnivora > Felidae > Lynx > Lynx canadensis. The sequence goes on from NC_044312.2 coordinate 26,160,911, forward strand.
TTTGGGCTTAGTTTTTTGTTTTTTTTTAAATTCTTTGAAGTGTAAAGTTAGGTTGTTTATTGAGCTGTTTCTTTTTTAAAATTTTTTTATCTTTTAGAGAGGGAGAGAGAGTGTGTATGAGTGGGGGAAAGGAGCAGAGGGAGAGAGAAAGAGGATCTTAAAAGCTCCACACTGAGCATGGAGCCTGACATGGGACTTGATCACACGACCCTGGGATCGTGACCTGAGCTGAAATTAAGATGCCACTGACTGAATGGCTGACTGATTCTTTCTTTTTAATTAGTGGGATATTTATTGCTATGAACTTCCCTCTTAGAACTTTTTCTGCATCTAATACATTTGTTATGTTGGTATGTTGTATTTCCATTTTCATTTGTCTCAAGGTATTTTTTAATTTCTCTCTTGATTTCTTCTTCGACTCATTGGTTATTTAGTAGCATGTTGTTTCTTCACCACATATCGGTGTTTTTTTCTTCTTCTAGTTTTCTTACTGTAATTGAGTTCTAGTTTTATATCACTGTGCTGGAAGAGATGTTTAATATCAATATGCTTAAATTTATTAAGACTTATTTTGTGACCTAACATATAATCTGTCGTTGAAAATGTTCCATGGGCACCTAAGAAGAATGTGATTCTGCTGCTTTTGGATGGAATGCTCTGGAAGTATCTAAGCCCATCTAGTCTAACATGTCATTTAAGTCCACTGCATCCTTGTTAATTTTATGTCTGGATTATCGATCTATTGTTGAAAATGGGATATTGAAGTCCCCTACCATTATTGTGGTGCTGTGAATTTCTCCTTTCAGGCCTGCTAATATTTGGTTTATTTAATTATGTGCTCTTATGCTGGGTGCAAAAGCATTTACAAATATCATATCCTCTTGTTGGATCGACCCCTTTACCATTTTGCAATGACCTTTGTATCTTATTACAGTGTTTTATCACTTTTTGTTTTTTGTTTTTTAAGATTTCATTTTTAAGTAATCTCTACACCCAATGTGGAGCTCAAACTTACAACCCCGAGATCAAGAGTTACATGCTCTACCAACTGAACCAGCCAGAGCCCCTACGGTGTATGTTTTAAATTCTATTTTGTCTGATATAAACATAGCTACCTCTGCTTTCTTGTGGCTTCCATGTGCATGAAATGTCTTTTTCCATCCCTTCACTTTCAATCTGTATGTGTCCTTAAAGCTGAAACGAGTCTCTGGCAGTATACAGATGATTTCGTTTTTTTTTTATCCATTCAGGCACTCTATGTGTTTTTATTAGAGAACTTAGTCCCTTTACATTTAAGGTAATTATTGATAGGTATGGACTTAACTGTTACCATTTTGTTACATGTTTTCTGGCTGTTTTGGAATTCTTTTATTCCTTTTTTCTACTGTTGCTCTGTTGCTTTGTGAATTGATGATTTCCCACAGAGGCATGTTTAGATTCCTTTCTACCTTTTGTGTATCTACCAAGGGTTTTTGGTCTGTGGCTATTATGAGGCTTACATAAAACATCTTATATTTATATATTTATATATTATATTTATAACAGTTTATAACAACTTATTTTTTGGTTTTGCTTTTTTTTGAGAGAGAGAGAGAGAATGTGCATGTGCATGAGTGGGGTAAAGGCAAAGGGACAGGGAGAGAGAGAGAATCTTAAGCAGCCTATACATCCAGTGAGTGCAGAGGTTGATGTGGGACTTGATCTCACAACTGTGAGATCATGACCTGAGCCGAAATCAAGAGTCCCTTAACTGACTTAGCCACTCCGGGCATCCCAACAACTTAACATTGAATGCATACTATAACTCTCCATTTTTACTCTCTCCTCTGAGATTTTACGGTTTTGATGCCACCATTTACATCTTTTTACCTTGCATTCATTAACAAATTATTGGTGACATAGTTATTTTTAATACTTCTGTCTTTTAACCTTCATACTAGATTTACAAATGATGTACCCAAGATGAATACACTTACAGTATTCCGAACTTAACTGTGTCTTTACCTTTATCAGTGAAATTTATACTTTCAGATGTTTTCCTCTTACTAATTAGTGTCCTTTTGTTTCAGCTAGAAGGAGTCTCTTTAACATTTCTTATATTACCAATACTGAACATCTTTGTTTTTTTGCTTGTCTAGAAAACTCTTCATTTCTCTTTCAGTCCTGAAGGGCAATCTTGCCATGTAGAATTCTGCATAGACGTTTTTCTCTTTCAGCACTTTGAATATATCATGACACTCCCTTCAGGCCTCCAAAATTTCTTCTTTTAAAAAAGAATTTTTTTTTAACGTTTATCTTCAAGAGACAGAGAGAGACAAAGCATGAGCAGGGGAGGGGCAGAGAGAGAGGGAGACAGAATCTAAAGTAGGTTCCAGGTTCTGAGCTGTCAACAGAGTCCAACCTGGGGCTTGAACCCATGAACCACAAGATCATGACCGGAGCTGAAGTTGGACGCTTAAACCGACTGAGCTACCCAGGAGCCACGGGTCCTCCAAAACTTCTGATGAAACGTCTGCTGATAGACACTGTGTTGGCTTTTGTACATCAGATAATACTAACACTCAGTCTGATGGAATGGTCGGAATAGGAGATAAACATTATTTAGGTTGGCCTGGGGCAGGTGGAGGGAGGGCTCTTTGTTTTCTCTCAAACCCTTGTGATTGTCCAGACTGCTCTCTTTGTTCTCAGCTGAGGCTTCTTAATGTTTATTTTTGAGAGAGACAGAGACAGAATGCGAGTGGGTTGGGACAGAGAGAGAGGGAGACACAGAATCCGAAACAGGCTCCAGGCTCTGAGCTGTCAGCACAGAGCCCGACGCGGGGCTCGAACCCACGAGCTGTGAGATCATGACCTGAGCTGAAGTCAGACGCTCAACCGACTGAGCCACCCAGGCGCCCCTCAGCTGGGGCTTCTATTAGTTGAAGGTGTGTCAACACCTATCAGCCTCCCACAGTGGGGAGGGGGTCTCAGTCAGCACCTGGATGCTAGCTGATTGAAGCCAGACATTTAGGCAACAGCTTTTAAAGTATGCAAATAGGCCTTTTTCAAGGAAAGGCTAAGAGATGGGCATTTCTGTCTGCTCTTTCAGTGCTAATCCCTGGAGGGGAGGAGAGCCAGTTAAGAACTCTCTGTTTGCTAAAGTCCTGTGGAACTTGCAAACACAAACTGCCACTGACCGAGGCCCTGCGGGAGCCAGGTGATCAAGGAGTGCGACCCTGGGCAGGAGCCCCCAAGCCAGCCCAGGGACCAGATGTGTGCACAAGCTCTTTCCAGGGAGGCACCAGCATCCTGGAGCCGGACACGGGGAGAATGTGGTGACAGTACCTACTGACCTCGGGGAAGATCCCAGACAGCTTTTAGATGTGTCCCACTCCCCTCCCCTTTGGCAACTTCCAGTTTGTTCTCTGTAGTTATGGGTCTGTTTCTGCTCTTTTGGTTTCTTTGCTTGTTTTGTTTTTTTAGATTCCACATATAAGTAAACCGGTATGGTGTTTGTCTTTCTTTGTCTGACTTGTTTCACTTAGTATAATACCTTGTAGTTCCATCCGTGTTGCCAATGGCAAGAGCTCATTCTCTTTTATGGCTGAATAACAGTACATTGTATAGATAAACCACATCTTTATTCATTCACCTATGTTCGCTACTGTGAACAAAGTTGCAATAAACACAGGCCTGCATGTATCTTTTCAAATTAATGTTTTTATTTTCTTTGGGTGAATACACAGTAGTGGAATTAATGGATCATGTGATATTTCTATTTTATTTTAATTTTTTAATTAAAAGAATTTTTTAACGTTTATTTTTGAGAGAGAGAGAGAGAGAGACAGAGTGCAAGCTGGGGAGGGACAGAGAGAGAGGGAGACGCAGAATCCGAAGAAGGCTCCAGGCTCTGAGCTGTCAGCACAGAGCTGGACGCAGGGTTCGAACACCAACTGTAAGATTACGTACGACGTGGGGCACCTGGGTGGCTCAGTCGGTTAAGCGTCCGACTTTGGCTCAGGTCATGATCTCACAGTTTGTGGGTTCAAGCCCCGCATTGGGCTCTGTGCTGACAGCTTAGAGCCTGCAGCCTTCTTCGGATTCTGTGTTTCCCTCTCTCTCTGCCCCTCCCCTACTTGTACTCTGTCTCTCTCTGTCTTTCAAAAATTAAAAAAAAATTAAAAAAAAAAAAAAGAAAAGATCATGACCCGAGCCGAAGTCTGATGCTTAACAACTGAGCCACCCAGGTGCCCCTATTTCTATTTTTAATTTTTTGAAGAAACTCCATACTATTTTACACAGTGGTGGCACCAATATTCTGTGTGTCCTTGAATGTTGAGGACAGATATATCACACACGTCATCGATGCTGTGCTCGTCCTACCGTAATTCCATCAGGGGTTGATTTGTTCTATCATTGGTGATGTTACTCTGGTCACTTAACTAAAGTGCTATCTACCAGGTTTCTCCACTGTAAAATCACACTTTTCCCCTTTATAATTAATACTTATTTTGTGGGTAGGTCTTTTGAAACGCTGTAAATATTCCATTACTTATCCAACTTTATTCCAGTAGTTTAGGATATATTCATATTTCTTGCTTGAATTATTACTATGATGTTTTCTAGTGATTTTTCTTATTTCACCATTTCTTATACATTGACTGCTTAGCATTGGCTATAAGGAAAGGTTTTTTTCCTCTCTCCTCATTTATTTATTCATTTCTGTTAACTTCAGTATTGGCTCATAGAATCCTTTTTTTTTTTACTCAGTGAAATATAATTGTTTATTTTCATTATTTTGGTTCTTAATTTGCCCCAGGTTTGTCCAGTGGAAGCCGCTTCACACTATCCTCTTTGCCCTTTTGACATGTCCCCATTGGTCCTTTAACTCCCTTACTTTTGGTCACAATAGGATGTTCCAGGCTCATCTTGAATTTTTCTGCTCCAATCCTAGAATTGACTATTTCTCCTTTTACTGGAGAATGGTATTTGGAAACCAAAGTCTGGGTGTACAAGTTACACTCATTGCTATTAAGACATTGCTGCTCCAAAGCACACTTGGGTCTAGGAATTATACGCACACCTATGCACACACACTGCTGTGGGCTCAATTGTATCCCTCCCAAATTCACATGTTGAAGCCCTACTCCCCAAGAAGTCAGTATTAAAGATGGAGGCTTTGGGAGGTAATTAGGGTTAGATGAAGTCATGAGGGTGGGGCTCGCATTATGAGATCAGCAGTTTTATAAGAAGAGAAGGAGAGAGAGGATCTCTTTGTCCACTAAGAAGACAGTTAGATGTTTGCAAGCCAAGAAGAGGGCTTTCACCAGGAAATGAATTGGCCAGCATTGATCTTAGACTTCCCAGCTCCAGAACTGTGAAAAATAAATATGTGCTTATTAAGACACCTAGCCTATAGTATTTTGTTTTTTTTTTCTTTTTAATGTTTATTTATTTATTTTGAGAGAGAGAGAAAGAGAGGGAGCACGAGTGGGGGGGCGGGGCAGAGAGAGACAAGAGAGAGAGAGAGAGAGAGAGAGAGAGAGAGAGAGAGAGAGAATTCCAAGCAGGCTCCATGTGCTGTTAGTGCAGAGTCCAATGCTGGTGTTTGATCTCATAAACCATGAGGTCATAACCTGAGCTGAAATCAAGAGTCAGATGCTTAACTGACTGAGCCACCCAGGCGCCCCTATGGCATTTTGTTATAGCAGCTTCAGCAGACTAGTACACACACACACACACACACACACACACACACACACCTATATTTAATTATTCTTCCCATATGGAAGACCATAAGTTTATACCAACATCTCCAATTCCTTTCCAACAAGAGTGTTCCCTATAGCTTTCTCTCTTTTCAAATTTATGATTCCCTTCTCTCTGACAGTGAAAAACCTGGTTCCTGATGTCTTTGATACTTTTATGTAACTCAATTACCCTATATAACCAATCTTTTGATTCCACTGGATCTCACGTGGCCACCTCTTGCTCTGTCTACAATCTCCTGCCAAGCTGCCTTTCTGCCCAGTCTTCCTCTTTGTTGCTTAATGGCTCTGTGGCTGAATTATTTAAGTAGGAAGAAAGCTTGTGTTATTTTAAAAATGTCTTTTAACTTATTTTGAAATAGAATTTCTGTTCTCTTCTGTGAATTAGATGTTGACATGTTTCATTACCCAGTAAAGATGTTATTTTGTTTCTTGTTCTTTTATTTCTTGTGAGAATTTCCATGGGATTTGATTTGATGTTCGTTTTTATTGCTAATTTTTATTGAAATTGGTTTTCCTGAATGTTTAGAAGGCAGCATAGTTCACAGTGGTTCTTGTAACTTCACAGTAGTGTTGAAAAATATAGTGGCTTTCTTTCTAAGATTTCCTTCCTTTATCTTCATCTGGGTCTTTTCTTCCTTTGTCTTTGTTATCCCTGCCCTATGAAATTTTGATTTCACTCTTAGGACTTTCTCCTCAGTATGGGTCCTATTCTGGAAGGGAGTCTTGGAGGGTCAGTTTTGAGTTACAGAGACCAGGCTCTCCAGACCTTTCTGTCTTTACCTCGGCCTCCTTGCGCTCACTTACCATGGGGTTAGGCCAAACTGCTCAGTTTCAGCTGCTGTTCTCAAGTTAGATCACCACACTTTCCAGGGGATACCGGCTGCTATTTTGGGGTTCACCTGTTGTTGGCTTGTCAGATAAGCCATTACTTCCATTTGCATTCTCTCACACATATACCAACACCCTGCTGGTCTTGTACTGTTGGTAGTTGCCCTCACTGCTTGCATTTTACAGTTCATAGGGACACCTTGTCATTTGGTTTTCCCTGTAAATATCATCCATGGGTCTTTGGTTCTTCTATTAGTTATTTTATTCTATTAGAAAGAGTAAGAAATTATATGATCATTACATACTCTTTTTCTTGTTTCTAATTGTTTTCAAATGTTCCTATTTAGTTTGTGCAGGAACCAGATGAATAGCTGCCAACGATTACAGAGTAGGGTAAACTTAATCAGGTGGTGATGCTTATCACGGCTGCATTTCTGGAAAGAGCATCCTCACTGGAGCACAGTAACAGGGCTTTTGGCTCCTGCTCCGCAACCATTGGCCAAGATATCCCACAGAATATCACACTTGACATTGATGCTGTTTTTCTGTTTGTATCTGGAAGAAGGCATTAGAAAGCACTCCAGCTACCTTGGTATGACCCATATATGCTAGAGAGTGGGAGCTGAAACTTGCTTGCTACATCGATGAAATCACTAGGGTGCTGTGGTCTGAGGCATGTCAGGATATCCACCTCTAGGTGAGGCACAAGTTTCTGCACCTTGCACTGCTCACCACAAGGGAAGGGCACAGGCTATGGGCCTCTCTGGATTTTGGAAGATTGCGTATGATGTTTGGCTGTGCTGGTCTGACTCACTCATTGGGTAACCCCTAACGTTGCATATTTTGGGTGGGGCCCAGTACGAGAAGTCTTGGCAGGGGTCCAGGCTTCATTTCAAACTGCCCCACCAATTTTACTTATAAAACCCAGCAGACCTAAAACTATTATAAGTGTCTCTGGCAGACAGAGATGCTATGAAACTTCTGGAAGGCTCCAGTAGGACACCCCAGGGCATGGCCATGCCCCCTTCTGTGGACAGCTATTCTCTATTTGCCTGCTTGCTACTGGGCCTTAGCAGAGATGGAATGTCTGACTACGGGACACCAAGTAATTATGCAACCTGAATTGTTCTCCCTGAACTGAATCTTAACTGCTTGACTAAGCTATAACATTGGGCCTACAGAGCAGTATGTCATTGTAGGATGGAAATATGTCCAAGGCCAGGTCTGAACATGTCCAGAAGGCACAAGTGCTTCCGTTATTCATTGCTGTGGAACAAACCATCCCAGACCTTAGTGGTTCAGAACAAGGACTCATAGTTTCTAATTCTGTGGCTCAGGAATTCGGGAAGGACTTGGATAGGCAGTTCATCTGCCCCCTGTGGCATCTCCATGTTGTGAGGTCACTGACTTGGCTGGACTGGATCGCCTCACAATACCCGGCTCCTTGGGACTCCTCTTCCTGGTGACTGTCTTCCCACATGGCTGGTTTGGCTTTCCTCACAAAGAGACCTGGTGTGGTCTCTCAGGGAAGCTAGACTTTTTACATGACAGCTGACTCCCAAGAGGGAAAAGTGGAACTGAAGGTTCTCCTGAGTAGCAGGCCCAGGACCGTTCTGGTGTCACCGATGCTGCATTTTATTGGTTGAAGTCAGTTAGAAGGCCAAGTCAGAATCAATCTCTTTCTCTCTCTCTCTCTCTCTCTCCCTCTTTTGAGAGGGGAGCAGGGGGGGAGCCTGACATGGGGCTCTATCTCAGAACCTCGAGATCATGGCCCAAGCCAAAATCAAGAGCTAGACGCTTAACCAACTCAGCCACCCAGGTGTATTTTGACTCCACTTCTTGATGAGAGAAACAACATAGAATTGTGGCCACTATAGCTAGTACATTCTATGAACAGGTGTCTCAGATTCCCATGTTTTGTTTTGTTTTTTTATCATCAGCCATTGCCTCAAGTAGCTTCAGAAAACTCTGAAGCTGAAAGCAGCAATGGTTTATTGGCAGGTTGGCTGAGGGTTGACTGATTTGGGCTGACCCTGGCTGGGGTGATTTGGTCCTCCTCTGCATGTCTCCCATCTTCCTTCTGGGGGAAGTGACCCACCGGGTATATTGTTCTCATGGTGACTTCAGCAGTGAAAGAGTATGAGTAGACACAGAAGAGGTCTCAAGTCCAGACAGACACAGAACAGACACATCACTTCTGCTTCGTTCTATTGGCCAAACGAGTCACGTTGTTGAGTGAAAAGGTGCTGAAAATGACAAATGGATGGATACAGGGAATGGTGGAGAATTGGGGTAAATAATACAATTTATGACAGCACTTGAAGAGAACGGTAATAGAATGTGAGGTGCAAGATGTAGGTACAAACCAGTTCTTGTAGTTCCAAAGGAGTTTGAATTTTACTCCGTATAGAGGGTTTACATTTTTTATATGCCTCAGTTTATCTTTTTTTAATGTTTATTTTTACTTTTGAGAGAGAGACAGAGACAGAGAGAGACAGAGAGAGCACGAGTAGGGGAGGGGCAGAGAGAGGGGGGACAGAGGATCTGAAGCAGGCTCAGTTCTGACAGCAGTGAGCCCAATGTGGGGTTCGAATTCATGAACTATGAAGTCGTGAACTGAGCCAAAGTCAGACGCTCAACCGACTGAAATATCCAGGCATCCCTGCCTCGGTTTATCTTTAAAAACATTTCTTTTAAAGTAATCTCTGTACCAATCGTGGGGCTGGAACTCACAACCCCAAGAACAAGAGTCGCATGCTCTACTGACTGAGCCAGCCAGGCACCCCCCATATGGCAGGTTTTAAGCAGGAAAGAACTGGACCCCGAAGACCTGATCATCTCTATCTCCTACTTGCTCTTCGTTGACAACACTTTTCACTCGATGCTTTATGAACGCGGAGCTCATAGTTCTCTGCTTCTCATGACTCAGGCTGAGGTAACTTACAAACTCATTCATCAGTCGCAACTCAGAGTCTACTCTCTCAGAGGAACTTTTCATGAATCCCTCAGAAAGATTTAGGATTGCCTTCTCCCAGTGCACCTGGTAGAAACATCTTCATTATAGTCATTATCTTGTAATTGTTAGTTTATGCGGTAGTAATAGCCACCATTGGTTGAGTACCTTCACCGTATTGGTGTTCTGTGTATATAATTTCTAAACCTATGACAGCTTTGCTAATTAGTTTTCTTTGGCTGTGCAACAAATTACCACAAACAGCATTCATGTGTTAGCAGCTCACAGTTCTGTAGGTCAGAAGTCTGGTGTGCCAAGGATAGATCATCTACTCAAGGCTAAAATCAAGGTGGCAACTGAATTCTTTTTTTTTTTTTAAGCTTATTTATATATTTTGAGACAGAAAGAGAGAGAGCATGCATTCCATAAGTGGGGGAGGGGCAGAGAGAGGGAGAGAGAGAATCCTAAGCAGGCTTTGCCCCATCCGTGCGCAGAGCCCGATGCAGGGCTCGAACTCACACACTGTGAGATCATGACCTGAGCCAAAGTCTGAGAGTCAGACGATTCTTTTTTCCTTCTTTTTTAAAAGTCTTTATTTATTTATTTTCAGAGCGACCAAGCAAGTCAGGGAGGGGCAGAGAGAGAGGGAGAGAGAAAATCCCAAGCAGGCTCCACACTGTCAGCACAGAGCTCGACGCAGGGCTCCATTTCATGAACCGTGAGATGATGACCTGAGCTGAAACCAAGAATTGGATGCTGAACTGACTGAGCCACCCAAGTGCCCCAGACCTGAATTCTTATCTGAAAGTTCTGATGAACGTTTTGCTTCCAAGCTTAATCTCATCAATGCCAGAATTGAGCTCCTTGCAGTTTTAGTGCTGAGGGCCCCAGACTCCCTGCTGGCTATCAGACAGGAGCCGCTTTCCGCCTGCAGAGGCTGCCCACGTTCCTTACCACATGGTCCTTTCAATCTTCCAGCCAGCAATGGTGCACTGAACCCTTTTCTTGTTTTACATCTGTCTCTGACCTCTATGCCCCAATTTAAAGGCTCGTGTGATTAAGCCAGACCCACTCACATTATCTCCTTATCTTAAGGTCAGCTGCTTTGAAACTTAATTTCATCTGCAAAATCCCTCTTGCCATATCATCCCAGGAATGATATTCCATCATAATCACAGTGCAGAACATGAACTATATCACTATACAGAACACGTATACCAAGGGACAGGAATCTTGGGACATCTCAGAATTCTCCCACATCTGCTAAAGATTATTTTACTTTTTTGTGTCATCTAGTAAATATTCCTGAATTTATATGAAATGGATCATTGGGTTCTTTCGTTTTTCCTCACGCTGTTTTTAGATTTCTCTAAATTGGGAACCTACCACCACTGCCAAGGACTAAACTGTATTCCCTCTCAAATTCATCTGCTGAAGCCCTAACACCCAATGAGCTGGTATTTGGAGATGGGGCCTTCAGAAGGTAATTAGTTTTAGATGGGGTCATAAGGGCAGGCCCTTAGGGTGAATTAGTGTCCTTATAACAAGAGACAACCGGGGCGCCTGCGTGGCTCAGTCAGTTAAGTATCTGACTTCAGCTCAGGTCATGATCTTGTGGTTCATGGGTTCGAGCCCCACATCAGGCTCTGTGCTGACAGCTCAGAGCCTGGAGCTTGCCTTGGATTCCACGTCTCCCTCTCTCTCTGCCCCTCCTCCACTCATGCTCTATCTCAAAAATAAGTAAACATTAAAAAAAAAGAAGAAGAAGAGACAACCAAAGGAGACAGCTCTCACCTGCTAACACAGACCCTGCTGGTACCATGATGTTGAACTTCCAGTGTCTAGAATTGTGAGAATAAGTTCCTGTTGTTTAAGTTACCCTGCCTCCAGCCCGAGCTGCCTAAGACAACAATTTACAGCGAGCATCAGCAAATGTCAACTGTAGATACAATTGGTGCTGCATTCCCTTTCTAGGATATTCTGCTCCTTCTATATTTGTCTAAATAATCCAGTCATTAACTTTAAAGGGCATTTAAAAACATTTTTAAAAATTGAGATAAAACACACATAAAGTACACACTTCTTATGTTGACGGCTTCAGGAATTTTTATAAAAGTGTAGCTCCATGTACCTCCCACGTGGGTCAGGCCCTAGAACATTTCCAGCACCTCAGAAGGCCCCCTCAGACACTGCCCAGTCACTACCTTCCGCCAAAGGTAGACCCCATTCTGATTTACTTCACCGTGGATTAGTTTGGCCTGTTCTTAAAAATAATAGACATGGAATCATATTTCATGAATCTATTGTGTCCAGCTTCTAGCCCTCAACGTTTTTGTCTATGGAATTCATGCACGCTGTGTGTCTAGCAGTTGTAATTTATTTGTAATTGCTGTGGTAGCATTTCATTGTACGGGTGTAACACCATTTATCCCCTCTCTGGCTGGTGAACATTTGGGCTGTTACCGTTATGAAGAATGCTGCTATGAACATTTGTACATACGATTTGGTATGATTGAGTATTTTCAATTCTCTTAGGTATATACTCTGTTTAAACCCCTGTTTTGAATTATTTATGGTATATATCTAGGATCTGAACTGCTGGGCCATATGGGAATGCTATGTTTAGCTTTCTGAGGAGCTGTTTTCCACAGCAGCTGTACTATTGTATATTTGCACCAGCAATGTACAAGGGTCTAATTTCTCCACCTCCCTGCCAACACTTGTTATTTTCCATTTTCTTTGATTATTGCCATCCTAGTAGGTGTGAAGTGATAACTCATGGTGGTTTTGATTTGCATTTTTCTAGTGACTGATGTTGAACATTTTCTCGTGTGCTTCTTAGCCACTTGTACATTGTCTTTGGAGAAATATCTATTAATGTCCCTTCCCTACTCTTTAACCAGGTCATTTGTGTTTTTGTTGTTGTAGGAGTTCTTTTTATTCTGGATATTAAATGGATCTCACTCTTTACTTTGACTTCCTTATTTTCCCCCTCCTAAATAATCCTTGAGTCTCATAGAGTGTATTTTCTGAAAACCACTTCAATCTGTCCTTGTTTCTCTCATCCCCATTACTTTGGAAGTCCACTAGCTCTCACTTGGGTTAATATAGTAACTTCTGACCTGATTTCCCTGCCTCCGGTTGAATGTTCTTGCTCTGCTGTGGTCTACACTCTGCAAACGTTGTGGCCAGGGCTATCAGAAGCACTAATGTGGTTATGTCATTCTCCTGCCATAAACCCTTCCGTGCCTCATTGTTTTCAGAATAAAATATAAATCAATAACATAGCTTAAGAGACGCTTTATGATCTGGCCCTACTTTTCTTCTCTCACTTCCTCTTAACAGTCTCCCCTCTCAACCTATGCTTCAACCACACTCAGTGCTGCAAATCCCAACAAGACACTTTGTCTTGTCCCTCGGTCTTAGATGTTTTTCCCCACGTGCCTTGCGTGCTCTCCCCAATTCCTTTCTTCCCAGCTAAGTCATACTCTACCTTCAAGTCTTAGCTAAGATGACAGTTCCTCTTGAAATCCTTCCCTGATCCCTCTGGACACTGAGCTAGGTAACTCTCTCTCTCTCCTTTTTAATTTTTTAAAAATGTTTTATTTATTTTTTTAAGACAGAGAGAGAGCATGAGTGCGGATGGGACAGAGAGAGAGGGAGACACAGAATCTGAAGCAGGCTCCAGGCTCAGAGCTGTCAGCACAGAGCCTGACGCAGGGCTCGAACCCACGAACTGTGAGATCACGACCCGAGCCGAAGTCGGATGCTCAACCGACTGAGCCACCCAGGCGTCCCTACGTACCTCTCTTTTGTGCTCCCATAGTTCCCAGTACATAATCTTGGGTATCAATCTGTCTCTGTTATGGGTATATTATTCTGAGGACCAGGAACGTGTACTTCTTCCAATTTTAGTATATGTGCTGCTGAAGCGAGCACAAGAAATGTGTATTTCTTTGAACAAACATGGTGCCTGGGGTAAAGTGGGTGCTTAATGAATATCCATAGGATATACGATCTCTATGTTCAATTTGCACACATTAGATATATCACAAAACCACAGTGCACTGCCACAATTAAGACAATGCAGCGCAATGCAAAGAAGGAAATGCTGCCATTTAAGAATGTGTTATTAAATATATTGAAATATAACAATATCCTGTCCTTAACTCAGTTATCTGATTGGCTGAACAGTCATTAGGAGCACAGCACCTCAGCCAGCTTCTTAATCACTCTCCATGGTGTCATGGTAATTTAAGCAAGTCACGTGAATTGACGTTTTGTTTTGAAAATTTTGTTGAGGACAGGGGGAGTTGCTGTAGGTATGTACAAACTCGTTTTTCATGCCAGGCAACATTGATTTGCTCAGGAAGATCCATTCCAAGAAGAGAGAGGATAAGGAAATACGGGTGTTTGTTAATGAGAACATAGCAAAGTCAGCTTTGAATTTACGGTGTATGGGGTCAGGGCTTTCCCTCCTGGCAGGAAATGTTGAGTTCTTTCTATGTCCCTTCTTTCATATTCATCTTGTTATTAATATTTTACTTTTGACATTTTTCCTCCACCAGACCTTCAACTCTCTTTCTTCAAAGAGGGTCTATAACCTGAGTGAAGGGAGACCAGGTGTCATCTATGAATTCAGAGTCCTGTCGGTGCACCCGACCCATAATTAAAATGTAAAAGTAGGAACACATTGCTGAATACACGAGAGATCTACCAACATCAGCTAATTACATCTTGAGACTAACTTGAGAGAGTGAGCCTTTCCTTATGGTTGAGGCCTCCAAACCTATGCCAGAGGAGAGCCGCATCTCTCTTACACGGTGGTACTGCGGGCACAGTCCGGCATGCTCCAGCCTTTCTACTTGTACTACGTGCTTTTGTCGTATCCTCCCTTGTTAAATGCCCTTATTAAATAGAAGTAGAATTAAGTTGTATAAGACTATTTAAATTTTTTTTAACGTTTATTCATTTTTTGAGAGACAGACGGAGCATGAGTGGGGGAGGGGCAAAGAGCGCGAGAGGAAGACACAGAATCCGAAGCAGGCTCCAGGCTCTTGAACTGACAGCACAGAGCCCGACGTGGGGCTCGAACCCACGGACTGTGAGATCACGACTTGAGCCGAAGTCGCATGCCCAACCGACTGAGCCACCCAGGCGCCCCGACAATTTAAATCTTTGATAGTGAGACTATCAGGACTAAGACTAGGGTTTAGGGCCAGCAAAGATAAAGAGTGTCTCTTGATCCGCTTCACTATTTTAGGAAAGAATAGCAACTTCTGACACTTCTGTCACAGAACTGGGGTTGAGGAGCCCCCAGAGCAGAGAACCGAACTCTGTGCGGCCGCAGAGTTACTTAAATGTCTGCACTGAACACCCATCGAATGATAGCTGCTAAATTCCACCCGAGCTTGTCCGCGCCGAGATAATGTTCGGAAACCGTGGGACCGCGATGGGCGCTGATTCATCACCTCCCTAGCGCCGGTCTTCGGTGTAGTAATTTTTTCTGCCGGTAGGGGGAGACGGGATTCCACAGCACAGACGCTGCGCTTCCTCTTCATCCAGGAGAGGGCAGTGTCAGCCACTCCGCGGCCCTTGATCGAGGCTGTTCCCTTAGAATAGTCCCCTGATGTCAGGCGCGGTGGAAAGCCAAACTTGCTTGGCCCTAAAGCTCCGTCGGATGCCTCTGGCCAGATAACTAGGAGCTGAAAAACCAGTGAGAACTCAGAGAAACCCCAACAGAGGTCTCCATTCTATGTAACTGCCAACTTACTTTCTTGGCTCATGAAATTTCTGTTAACTTGTAACAGGTGACTGGGACTGTCTCTAGAGGATTTCTCGTGTCCTCCGAAACCCGCAGGGCACATGGAAGGGTGAAGGTTTGTATTAAACACCTGACTTTGATATTTTTTGACTTTACTGTTGCCATATCAGGCATATTGGTATTCAACTTTTCTTTTTATCAAGTGCTTAGTATTCTTCTTAATGCAGAGGATAAGAAAACTACATATTCATAAAACAGAAATCCATTAAAAATGTTTTATTATTATTATTTTAAATTAATTTATTTTTGAGAAAGAGAGTGTGAGCCAGGGAGGGGCAGAGAGAGAAGGCAATGGAAGATCTGAAGCGGGCTGTGTGCTGAGAGCAAAGAGCCCCATGCAGGGCTCCAACCCACTAATGGGGAGACCACGACCTGAGCCGAAATTGGATGCTAAATGAGTGAGCCGCCTAGGTGCCCCCCTCTTTTTAAATATTAACTGGGATCAGTGAGGGAGTATTGTCCCATAGAAAGTATGCTGTTGCGCTCAAAAGACCTGGGTTTGAGGGCCGCCCGGGTGGCTCAGTGTGGGATTCTTGGTTTTGGTTCAGGTCATGAACCCAGGGTCCTGAGATTAAACCCCATTGGGCTCCGCACTGGGCATAGAGCTTGCTTAAGATTCTCTCTCTCTCTCTTTCTCTATCTCTAAAAAAAACAAAAACAAAAACAGAAAACACCTGGGTTTGACACTAGGATTTGCAAAGATAGCAGTGTGGGTGTAAGTAAACCACTTACCTTTGGTTTCCTTATCTGTAAAAAGGAAATGAGACATGTCCTTTTTCATTCACAGGACTGTGTGAGGTTCACGCAAAGTAACACAATTGGAAAATTTCTGTAAATGAAAGTGTTATACAAATGTAAGATGTTATTGAAGTACAGTTTATTTTTTTGAACTTAATGTAATGTTTTGGGGGGAAGATGATAAGTGTTAATTGTAAAATCGAGCAGTACTCAAAACTACAGAAAGGAAAGTAACTCCCTTGAAATTCCACTATCAAGGAATCATTGTTAATGTTTGAACAGGCCTTCAGGCACCTTTAGAGACAGAGAGAGAGTACACGCACAGGGGAGGGGCGGAGAAAGGGAGACAGAAACCCAAAGGACCTCACAGTGTCAGCACAGATCCCGATGTGAGGCTGGAGCGCACCAACTGGAAGATCAAGACCTGAGCCAAAATTCAGTCATTCTCTTAACCGACTGAGCCACCCAAGCGCCCTAGAATTTATTGATCCTTAACAATGTGTCAACCATTGTCTGGGGCTTTTATGTGGAATCTTTATTTAATCTCACAGGAATGGCATTGAGTGTTTTTACTGCAAAGACAGAGAACTGAGGTTCAGAGATGTGAAAGAGATTTTCCCATTCTTGCAATTTTAAGATTTTTACAATTAACACATTTGCTTCTGCTTATAGCTTTTCCCGCCTTTATTATTATCTCTTTCACATCTGTTTGTTAGACGGTAACAAAATTAAGAAGGCTGCTTGTTTAAAAATATCAGTTCTCACACCTCCAGATTCCTGTCTGGGGAAAGAGACATAGCACTCCAACCACGTTGTTGTGTGCAGTCATGTCTGAGAACCACAACCTTGGTTTACATTCCTAGGTTGGGCTTTACTGGATTGATTCTGAATTTGAGACATAATGCCAAACTGCCTTCCAGAAATGTCATACCAGTTTATGTTCCCACAAACAGCGTGTGACTAATTTGGCCGCTTTTGTTTGGATCTCTCTGTATTCCACAATATTACCTTGTAGATTACTTCTTAGTTTGTCATCAGGACAGTAACCTACTTGTAGGCTACTGTGTGTGTGTGTGTGTGTGTGTGTGTGTGTGTGTGTCCATGCGTGTGCGTGTGTATTCTAAAGTTTGAATTCAAGGTCCAGCCCTACTCTTCAAGCACGTTAATCATTTTGTGGTCCTCAGGGACGTATCTGCACATTCTGTGTTCACGATACCCAATCTGCGTGTCTCCTCTCTTCAGCACCCTCCCTTCTGTCCTTTCCCTTTTCTGGTCTCCAAGGCAGTAAAACCTACTTTTCCAAAATTATACTAGATAGATGAAGGCATAAACTCTGCATAATTAGTCCTTACAGATGGAAAACAAATTCTGGTTCTTTCCATAAGAAGTCAACTATAATCTACCCTCCTTTCCCTGTTTGGACTTCCTCGTTCATCCCATTCTTAGTTCCAGAGTCTTTCTGCCTAATTCTCCAAAAAGTTTTGATCCTACCAACCTCAGCCTTGGCCACATGAACATCATTCCTTCACTGGACCCCAGATTTTATTAAGCAAGATTCAGGTTGAACTTCTAAATACAACTTCATATTAAAGTTCTAAATTCAAGTCTTTTTCTCTCTTTCAAAAATTATCTTCCTCATACCTGGGAAATTGGATTTCTTTTAATTTCTTTGTCCTTGAAGTAAAGATCTATTTTCTCTCCTAAAGGAGACAGAAAGCCTTTTGTTTGTTTATTTGTTTGTTTTTGTTTTTACTAATTTATTGACAATTAATCCTTAACAATTAAGCTATAGACATTTAACAAATTATACACAGACGTCAGCCTAAGAGATCATGCACTCTGGAATATTCAGTGGGAGGGTGAGTCATCTCAGACAATATAAAGTTTACATTATTCAATTATAACAATAATCATTTCTAATTGTGGCTTTAAAAAGACTTCAAATAAATGCACAGAAAACAAAGCCATATAAAACCGGACATGGGTAGGTTATCTGTACTTAATGTTGCCTGAAATGAACATAAAAGATGTTCTTCCAATGCATTTATTCAAGCAGGACCTTGCATTCTAATACAGATTTCTGAACTAAATCATTCCATAAAACGTTTCAGATCAGAGAATTTTTAGTCCGTAAGTGAGAACTGTAATGTGAAAGGAAAATGGAGTAATATGGGCAGAATGTTGGGCTGGGATCCCGAAGTGAGGTCACATGCTCATAGAAACGCTAGTAAGTTCCAGGGGGAATACACACTATTCTGTGATTTCTAGTATTGCCGCTTTTATTTTTCAACATTTAGGAAACACCAGTCTGGCCTAGTTCTGGCATAGTCCCAACCTTGAGAACATAGAATTCAAATGAGCACAGAACTGTCTCAGAAATGTGACTAAGTCATCTTCATACCCATGACATTTTGGACAGAAATTCTGTCAGAATACCTCCCAAACATTTACTTGATAAAAATCACAACCTCCTTCAGGAACTCTGGACTGTATTCTGGTTTCAGAAGCGAAAACCAAAACCTTTTGAGCTGTATCCATTTACTGACTTCCCTGAGAAAATAATCCATTGTTCTGCCTATACAAAGGACTAATTTGACTAATTTTTTCCCCTGGCTTGGCAGAACCTTTTATCGAACTGATTGAAATGACCAGATGTTTTGGCGGCTTATGTAGACATAATCTAAGAGACTCAATAATTGACTTAAGTAAACGTATCAGGATGTAGATTGGCAATAATATCGGGGATTCTCTGTTCTGTGATGACTTCAAATCCCTTTTAAAAGGGCAGGCTGCTTGTGTAATGGCAATGCACAGAGATTGGCATCACCCCATTCATTTACTTCGGTAATTTATAGCTGATTTAGATCTGAGCACCCCTGTAACTTTTGAAAGTAAGCAAGGACCATTTTGCTTCAGCGTATCTGCCGCATTGTAATCTCTCCTGATAATAAAAACATTCACTCTAAATAGCTCACAGAGGTCAATTTTCTCTTACGAGGCCATCTTCATAAGAAATATTTCAAATTGGGGTTTATTTTTTCAAAAAGGAAACGGTCTACATGCTGTTCCATGCATGAAGGCCTGCATTGTAACCTAGGCCGAACCCAGGACAGAAGGGTACTAAAAATGTGAAGTTTTGGCTGGGCAACTCGGCTCCTTTTTCTTTTTTCTCTGCAGATTATGGATTTGTCTTGAATTTGTTTAGCCAACAAGATTTTCAAATGTCTCTCCTTTCCCCCTTAAAAACATTTTTTTTGATGTTTATTTATTTTTGAGAGAGAGAGAGAGAGAGAGAGAGCAGGGGAGGGGCAGAGACAGAGGGAGACACAGAATCTGAAGCAGACTCTGGGCTTTGAGCTGTCAGCGCAGAGCCAGACAAGGGGCTTGGACTCACCAACCGTGAGATCATGACCTGAGCCAAAGTCGGATACTTAACCGACTGAGCCACCCAGGTGCTGCACCTCCTTCCCCCTTTTTAAAAATTCCTCTTTCTTACCCAGTTTTTCATCCCTCTTAAAAAAAAAAAAAAAAAAGTCTACAGACCATGAGCCCAGGCAGGCATGCACACAAAGGCACACCCTCTCTGCGTAGACCTAAGTGGGTGATTAGCACCTATGTCCACGAGTTTGTACAAGCTCCTTCTTTCTGTGGAACCTGGAATGCAGAAACCATTACCTTCTCTGACTGGCACACTGCACCCGGTGTCCCTGGTAAATGTTCTTCTGTATTCGCAAACGACAACCATACCAGCAAATTTCTTTAATCATTCAAAGCTCTCATGAGTGTTGTTTTACCTTCATGGGTTCGGAAGGCCGACTGGCCCCACCAGTCTTTCCCTGCGCTGGCTGACACAGGAGCCTGCTTGTCCTCGATTACGGGCCATGTGAATGTCCCACTGCTAAGTGCCTGTTCTCTGAGATCCTGCCTTGCTGGGTTGCTGACTAGCCCTGTGTTAGGGAACATGACAAAGAGTTCATGAGAAACCCAACCTGGCCTGCTTGAGGCAAAGGAGAGAATAAAAATATTTTATGAGATGATTTGAATGGGATGTCACCCAGTGGGTGCAGGATCAGGTTTGCTTTGTTTGTTTGTTTGTTGTTTTTTGGTTTGGTTTTGTTTTTGTGTTTTTTTTTTTTTTTTTTTTTTTTTTTGCAGACAAGAAAATGTAACAACTATAAATGAGTCAGTCTCTTGCGAAGTGCTCGTTAGAATGATTGACGCCTGCAGATGTGCTGAGTCTGTGGCTGTAGGTGCCAGATGTTAAGTAGCACTTGGGGACTCTTGGTGGCCAGGCCATTTCCTTTTAGTGAACAACAGTCCTCTGCAACACTCCTCTGCTTCCTCCTTCCCCCACTTTTTTTTCTTGGTGGATCCTGGGTTTTGAACATGGAGCAAAACCCAAACCCAAACACAGGCAAAATAGCAAAGGCTCTGATGCTTTTTAAAAAGCAGGTTTTTGGGGTGATGGTTTTTGGTCGCCAATTGAACTCAGGGCAAAGGTGGTGGGAGTGCTGTGCACGCGATCTTGCATGGACTCTTTCAACAAACCTCCAGTTGGCTGCCATCACCCACATGTTACGGTTGGAGACCAGAGGTCAGGGGAGTTACTAAGTGATTGGCCAGGATGGAACCCAGATTTGCCTGGCTCAAAGGTTTTTTCCACTTACCCCAGGGCTCTGCCCCACTGCACATTGAGATGTGCCTTTTCTGTTTGTAGTTCTCTCCTTGGTGAAGGGTTATCCTGTGGAGAAAAATGATGTCGAGGCCAGGGATGCTCTAAACACTCATATTTATTTTCACCACATTATGACAAAGATAGGAGAGATCAAATTTTATTTGCCTGGCTATGTCAGTTGAGATAATCAAAGCACACAGGCCATTGGCAGCAATAGGGCTGTCTCAGGTCACGATAACACCAGTAAGAAAGGGAAAGGATTCGCAAAACTAATGATATTATTTGATTTAAAAAATGTTTTTAAAGTTTATTTATCTTGAGAGAGACAGAAATAGTACAAATGGGGGAGGTACAGAGAGAGAGAGAGAGGAGAGAGAGAGCCCCAAACAGGCTCAGAGCTGCCAGCACAGAGCCCTACTAGGGGCTCATACCCACAAAGCCATAAGATCGTGACCTGAGCCGAAACCAAGAGTCAGACGCTCAACCGACTGAGCCATCCAGGCACCCCACAAAACAAATTATTTTAACCTGTATACCAAACTACTAAAAATTTGGAAACATTTGCACGATTAACTGCATTTCCAGTCTTCATAACATTTTAGAGCTCTGCAGATAGAGTTAATTGTCTTAGGTTTTTGTGGGTTATTTTTTCAGTTTAAACTTTTCCTCCAGAAAACTGTTTTGAGAAAAGACAGAAAGACTTACTCAGACCTTCCCAAGCTCATTTGTGGATTACATTTGTGCCCTCTCTTGAAACGATGCTTTACCGTGTATGAGAGCAGTTCTTGTAAATTAATATCATCATTACAAATAAGCTAGCCTCCTTGTATACCACCTTTAACTTTTTGTTGTGCAAGGCTGCCATGCTGGGCTCCACAGACGGCAGTGCGGGCATGGCCCTGGGGCCCAGGGGAATATTAACTTACAAGGCTTTCCCTATTTTGCTTTTACGTGTCTGAAACGATTTCAAAACTCAGCAACTGAAATACAAGTTATTAAATACACTTTACTAGAATATAAAAAGTTCTTTTGTCCCCCTTCCCTTCTTTGGAGAAAAGAGATTGGAAATGTATTTATAAGACCTTTGGTGTGGCTGCTTCTGAAGATCTACGTTGACACATAGCCCAAGGTTATAAAAGGATAAACTAAAAATCAAGCTGAGTTCATCTAGGGTGAAAGCCTGCATGCAATTTCAATGCTGCCCTAGAATTTTTAAAAACCACTTTGTTTTATTAAATTTTATGAGTTCTAGTTGAGTGGAGATACCAGGTGTGAACTGAAGTAGGAAAGAGGGATTTCTTGGTGTTTGACTGTCTGAGCCTCCTAACGTTGCAAAGATGTCCTTGTCCCCTTCTTTTTGGCTGGGCTCTGTCCCCAGGAATCAGGTGCCAGATGGAATGGGGGGCTGATTTCCTGAATTTTTATCCCTTTCCATGCCTGCCCAAGCGTGGCTCCCTGCAGACGGTTCTGTTCCTCTCTGTGTGTGTTCCCCTCCCTGGGCACCAGGGCAGACACTGCCTGGGTAGAGTCACAGGAGGCTGGGAAGTGTCTGTGCGTCTCCAGCAGCTGGAAAAGGTTTGAGTCTCTTTGGCAGATGTTTGCTGTTCCAGCCACTTCATTAATGTTGGAAACTAAACCCCTGACTATTCCTGACCAAAGCCCCACTTCATGATTGACAGCTGGGGTGTGCTTCCTCCCACAGAAGCCCTTTACAGTCTGAGAGAAGGAGAGAGGGAGGGAAAAGAGAGAGATGGGAGCAAAATGGGAATTGGGCTAGATGCCATTGCTAAAAAACCAAAAATATCAAGAAAAGAGAGAGGCAAAGACTCATTTGAGGAGAAAGACCAATTCAGTACAAGTTAAGATTTCAAGTCCCATTATATGCTTGGGTCTTTCACACACACGTTATGGAATCATCTCAGCTTTCGTGCATTCATTTATTCATGACACGCTTACTGAGAACCTACTATGTGCCAGGTGCCATGCTAGTATTGGTTAAACAAGATGAGTAAAACACCAGGAGCTCATTGTCCAGTGAGTGAAACAAACATGTAAAAGATAATGCAGCAAAGGAACCACTACCACCGAGGTAGGAATCAACAACCAGCCTTGGGGAGTGGGGAACCGTTTCACAGAGGAGGTGACATTTGAGATGGGTCTTGAACTAGTTTTTCAGGCAGGGATGGAGGGAGGGGGTAGGCTGTGGAGGGCGTTCCCATAAAGGGAAAAGCTTGTGTAAAGGCATGGATTATGAAAGGCCAACCTTGTGAAGTAGGTAGGTATTACGATTACCTCTTATAATGAAAAAATGGAGGCTCAGCTTTGATTATAAGCGACAGACAGGTCGAGGCTCCAGACTCCCGGGATCTGGAATCTCTCTCTGGCCACTACATCTGAGTCTTGTGCCCTCAGACCCCCTCTGCGAGGTGGAAAAAGTGGAAAATCCAAGGAGTTGAATAGAAATTCTTTAGCTATTTAAAACGCGTTAGATTTCAAATCGAAGGGCAGTGTGAGGGAGAGTGTGAGCAAATTTTGAGCCCGTGGTCCAGAGGCCAAGCGGGGAGCGGAGGTCCGGGGGTGGGGCGAGGCCAAGAGAGGCGAGGGCCATTGCCTCCCGCAAGGCGGTGAGGACTTTCCCTGCTGTCCCCTCCACGCGCTGCCTGCAGCCCGCCGTGTGGCAGCGCCGAGACGCAGGGACACAGGAGCGCGGCTGCAGATCCGGGTTTGAAGAGAGGGAAGGAAGAGAGGAAGAGGAGAAGGAGCAAGGGAAGGAAGAGAAGGGGAGAAAGAAAGAAACCAGGATAGAAGATGGGGTGAAGAGAAGGAGGGTGGAAGAGAAAAGAGAAGGGAGACGTTACACAGGGGAGGGGAGGCCGAAGTGCTGGGAAGGGGGGGGGGGAGGCAAAGGGATGAATGGGAAGGAAGAAGAGGAGAGGAGTTAAGGCGGTTAAAGGGGCGGAGAGAACCAGACGGGGAGGAGGAGGGGGAATAAGTCTGGAAAAGGAGACAAGAGGTGCAGGGGAAAAAGAGCCATGCAAAGACTGGCCCGGTAAGAGTAACTCGGAGTAAGCGCGTCCCCAAAGCGCCCGGCAGGACCGGACAGTCCACACGGGTAACGCTGAGTCCCACTCCTGGGTCGCCCGGTAAAAGGAGAGGCTGTCACTCAGGTGCGGCGCCTCAGGCGCTGGAGCACTCCGGGAGGTGTGCGCTGCCCGTGGGGTCCTCCCCACGCCGCGCGCTCTCGAATCCCACCAAACACTCGGTTTCTCGGCGCCTGCCAACAGCTCCGCGCTCGCCAGGGAGAAAATATAACCCCCTACCCCAAATTGTCCTCGGTGCGAGCGCCGCGCCCCTGGGACCCGTCCACAGCTCGTGGAGCAGCTGGTCTCCGCTCCGCCCAAGCCCTGGAGAACCCCTCTGGGCTGGCATCGTGCGACGGGGCCCGAGCCGAGCCGGGAGCGGTCCTCTGCCAGGCGCCGGACAGAGGACAGGCGGCGGGGACTACTGGCCACCGGGGCCCGGGGCGCTCCTGGGCCCAGCGCGACGACCTACAGTCCCTGTGGCGGGAGGCGCACCGCCGCCGGGACACCTAGCCGCAGTCTTCGCGGGCCCTCGAGCCGCCTGTGCGTGGAGAAGGAGAACGAACGAAAACCATTCTAAATGGAGAGGAGGGGACGAGTGGGGACGCTGGCACACGTGAACACTTCGGGAATGAAGCTCCCCAAAGTCTCCCTGCCGGCCCTGTCTGACACTAGGCTCTGATCCGGTTTATTGCTCTCTATGTTCTCTAAGTGCCTACTTATTAGTCCTCCAGGTGTGTCCCTTCCGTTCGACCTGAACCACCCGCCCAGGGGCTCGCGTCCGCTTGCTTCCGCGGCGACTCGGACTCCTAGGCGAGCAGCTCCGCAGCGAGCCCGCCGCGACTCCGGGCCGCTTGCAGGTTCCGAGCTGGATGTCCCCAGCCCCAAACTCGGTCTGGGAGAAGGCCGTCCGCGTCCGTCATTCGACATCTCCCTCTCGTGCATTTTCCTTCTGGCCCCACGCACACCAGTTCGGAGACAAAATCGTGGGAAACCGGTGCCAGCGGGCGGTTTCGGCCGGCCGCCGGGCGGGGTGCTAGGACGCAGGCAGCGGGAGCCGTCCGGGGCGCGGAGACCGGGCGGGGCCCCCCTCGCCCACCAATTCCAATAGAACGCATAAGTTCCTACAGATATTGATTGGTTGGAACAGACTCGGAGGTTAGGAGCCCAGCAAGAAGAAGGCAAGCCCCCCAGTAAGCACGTGTCCTCGCGGCTCTCTGAACGCTCAGCGTCTCGAGGGAACCGGGGACCGAAGCCGCGCGGCCGGGAGCGGCCGGCGATGAGCCGCCGCGAGTGGAGCTGACGGCACGAGGGCCCGCAGGCACCGCGGGATCGTGCTGCGCTGGCTCTTCCGGCGGCGAAAACGGTTTAAAACCTTTTGCTAAAACTTAAAAAAAAAAAAAAAAAGAACGCACGCCTTTGGGGGATTACTTTTTATTTTTACAATTCATTATTGGGATAACGCTCAGGGCAAGGGTCATTTACGGTCTGGGATCTCGTGGGGGGCGGTCAGGTTTGCGGCTCCGCTGGGGGCAGGCGCGTGGAGGGAACTCGAGGGAGCGCCGAGGGTCCTTGGGAAACGGGGTATAAGGACCCGCGGGTCGTCGGGGCGCCGGCCCTGGGGCCCGCAGCCTCGGGAGCCTCAGCAAGGACTCGACTTCTTCCTAGCGGGAGAACTAGGCGCGCCTCCCCGCCCCCCGCCCCGGGTGGCGGGTGGAGAGTACCGGACCTCCAAGGAGGTGCGCGGGGTCGCGTCCCGTAGGAGCGGCCGAGGCCCTGCCCGCGGGCGGGGGCGGCGCGCGCTCCCCGCACGGCGCGCACACCCGCGCGCGCACCCTCGGCACACACACCTGGAGCTCGTCCCAGGAGGGGGGCGGGGTGGAGAGCCAAAGCGAGTGTCTTAAAATAGAGAGGCTGGCAGAGCAGCGCGAGACGCCGCGAGGCGGGAGGAGGCGAGCGAGAGAGGCGGGCTCGAGGCGTGCAGGTCCGCGGCCGGCTCGCACGGGCGGACTGGGTGGGGTGGGCGCCGACGCCCCTCGGCGGCCGGCCCTCGGCGCGGCTCCGCACCAGGCCCCGCAGGAAGCGCGCGCTGATTGACAGCTGCGCTGTCCCAAAAAGGCTCGGCGAAGATGCTGATCTAGACGCGCGGCCGGCGCGCCCGGTGCCCGCTCCCCTCCGCGCGCCTCCCGAGCCCGCCGCCTCCCGGCGGCCGAGGAGCCGGGCTGAGGTCCCAGCCGGCGCGCCAGCCACCGCGGCCCCGGCCGGCCGGCGCTCTCCCCGGCTCACCATGCACTGCCACGCGGAGCTGAGGCTGAGCTCGCCCGGCCAACTCAAAGCAGCCAGGCGGCGCTACAAGACTTTCATGATCGACGAGATCCTTTCCAAGGAGACCTGCGACTACTTTGAGAAACTTTCCCTCTACTCCGTGTGCCCGTCGCTGGTCGTGCGACCCAAGCCCCTGCATTCCTGTACCGGTAAGACGCGCCGCCGCAGAGCGGGGGTGGTGGTGGTTAGTGGGGTGCGGTAGCTTTCGCGCCGTTGTCGGGAGCTTTCCCGCCTTCGACCTCCCGCGGGAGGGCGAAAGGAAGGGTCGCGGGGATTCTTGTGTTGTGCGCCGGCCCGGGGTGGGGGGCTAAACTAGGCAGCGGCGGGCATCGCACAGGCGTCCGCGACCTGGGAAGGGCCGGGCAAGGTGTCGATCGCGAGCTTGGAAGTGGAGTGTAGGTAGCGGCCCCCTAGGAGCGGCCGCTACTGCAGCGCGGGCGATCCTGCTCGCGGGAGAAGAGCTACCCCCTTCCCAGCGCCGCTGTGGTTTTCGGCCGGAAAGTTCAAACACTTGACCCGGTTCAACGCCTGAATCGTTGTTTCAGGACGTGGTGTTGTGGCTCCCCTCGAGTTAACTTGTCCAATCTCCTCTTGTCTCCCCTGGGAGTTTTACAAGTTAATTAGTATCCTGAGGTTCTCCACAAGATCCAGAAATCCTTGAACTTCACTTAAAAGGATCTCCCTCTGTGGCGGTAGTTCTGGAAGACGTCGCGTTGTGGTGCATGCAAGCTGAGGAGGTCACCTCTTTTTGTTTTAAGTGACTAAGAAAACAACAGGCATAACAATAAAAACATTCTTCACGTCTGGTTTCCTCTATCCACAAGACCTAACTCAGGCCAATAGGAAAGATAACATTTAATAAATACATTGAAAAAGTCGTAGGTTTGTGTGGAAAGTAAGTCCAAAGGCATTTTTAAAGCTTTGAGTGCATTAAGAGAAGCTCCAAGTTTCAAGGTGCACCCTGGCATTCAAAGGATTTAGGCTATCGAAAAGCAGGCATAGAAAAAAAAAAAAAGTTGAAGCAACTTTTATAAAAAAAAATAAGTTATCAGCTGTGGTTTCAACTGAAGGTAAACATTTAGTATTTCCCAACGAAAAGGAACTTTGAGTTTCTGTTTGTGGCATGGGTGCCATGAAATAATTTATATTGAAAAAGTAAAGCAAAGAGCTAGCAGTGTTTTTATTTAATTATTATTATTGCTGGCAGTGTTTTTAAAAGACTTTTTTTTTTTTTTTTTTTTAACTTTCAGGCCTGAAGCATCTAGTACATAGTTCTTGGAATCCTTGGTTTCTTGGATTGTCCCAAATACATACAGCAAAGTTATTTCAAAATAAAGTTGTTCCTACATGTATTTGGTTCTAAGATGAATACTATATTCAGCTATACCTTCGTAAAATAAATTTTATCTGTAAGGTGGGATTAGGCCTGATAGGCCATCAATCATGGCAATTGCAATCCCGAATTTTAAGAACCAAGAAGTATATGAGACAAGAAACAACTAAGACACTTTAGGAACGAGGTAGATATCCTTGATGTGTATATTTTTACATTTATGTGTCTGCCATGTGCAAACCCTCGAATGAATAGACTACATATAT
The DNA here is from genome assembly GCF_007474595.2 of Lynx canadensis. Lineage (NCBI taxonomy): Eukaryota > Metazoa > Chordata > Mammalia > Carnivora > Felidae > Lynx > Lynx canadensis. Next base: position 26,188,683 of record NC_044312.2, read on the forward strand.
ATATTGGGTAGGGGAGGTAGGCTGAATCTTGTAATGAGCATAAATTATCATGTGCTATAATAACTCAGACACCTTTGAGGAAAAATAAGATTTAATTACAAATTTCAATGCACCCTGCTAAGACATTGCCCTCCTGCAGGACCCTAGGACAAAACAGAACAAATCTGAACACCTAGGTGTGACGCAGGGCCGGCACAATTTTTAGCGACTTTCTGCTGTGTGTTGTCCTGAAGGCAGTTTTCCTGGCTTTTAGCAGTCACAGAATTGGATCATAGTAATAACATGCTAAAAAAAAAAAAAAAAAAGAATAAATTGCTCAGAAAACAGAGGTCCAGTCATTAATACGGGCTGAGTAAGTTCTATATTTCACTAAACCTTGTATGGGAAATCAGTCGGAAGGAAGTAAGTTGATTCATATGTAGTTTTGAGACTGTTAAGGGTGAATTGTACATATATCACGAGCTGAAAGTTTTGCTTAGCCTTGTGCTTTTGAAGTTCATTGATGGTTCGTATGAAAGGGTGGTTGTTGGTAATGGTTTTCTTGCCCTGTCATTTCAGTGTTTACTTTCTTTAGATTGTTCTTTTGAAAAGGTCATGATTTTGCTCTCGTTGAGATTTAAAATATAGAAACTGGGATTTGCCAGTGGAATTAAGCCCATAAAAACTGGCTACAATAGTCCATACTTTCGGATCATAAGCCTTTAGTGGGTTTACAATTACAGTTAAAGCCTTACGTGTATTAGATCATGGGAATCCCATTAGTGACTTCTCAAGGGTTTTGCAAATACCACACTTTCAAAGCATTTTTGTTGTTTTTAACAGTTATGTTCAAGATCAAAAATCTTAGACTGGATAAACTTAATCTTTTTTTATTAATTAAAAAACTGGCAATAAGTTGCTGGCATTCATCATACAACTATATATGTAAATATACATTTGCTGGATAAAGATAATTATTTAGCACTTTTCATAGAACTGATGTATAAAAAGTTCAAATCAAGTGAAAGGCACAAATTGGAATTAAAATTACTGAACTTTCTCATCGTTTGGTTTGCTGTTCTTAAGATTTAAATAACTACCAGAAGTGAACCTTGCCTGGTAAAATAATGAAGTAAGAATAAAAAAAGTTACCACCCTGCACAATAAGTATATAAAATTGGGGTGGAACAAAAGCCACAGCATTTAAAAAGCCTCTACATAATTAAGTAGTCCTTGTTGTTTAGATTTAGTAATCCAGATGCCAATTTATGGTACTGAATCTCCTCAGGCAGAGGAACATGTATTCAAGTAAACTGAGAAATGGAAACATTTTTCATCAGGCAGATCATCACCTGACAGTCATTTATTATTAGACACTCTAACCTTGATGGAATACTCACCTCCAAAAAAATTGTTGTTTGTTTTAACAGGCCCTTTCTTATTACAAATGCAGTAATTTTAGGCTTAGGAGGCTGTCTCTAAATTTACTGAAGTTTCCCAAGAGATGTTCTACATCACAAAATAGGCAGGGAGGACGGGAATCCTATCCTTTGAGGCCAAGCTAAAGGAACATTTGTCATTAAATTTAAAATAAAATTAAAAAAAAAGAAAAAAACCAACTAAGCCCAAAGAGAGCCTCCATTTGAAAAAAAAAAAAAAAAGTTTGTTATTCAGACCATCTATGAGGGGTGAAATATGTTTGGAATTTATTTAGTGTGTAACGTGTTTTGTTTGTTTTGTTTTGTTTTGTTTAAATCTGGTAACAGCAATCCCCAATTAGAATGGGAATATACTGCCGTTTAGAAATCCGTTAACATTCTCTCATACGTGTTAGAACATTGACAGATTAAAAACCAAAACTGAGGTGCAGTTGAGGATGTCATAAATACTATTAACTCTTGAGTACATTATTTCACCTTTTTGGTTGTGATTAACGTTTCTTGGGGGGAAGAGTAGCTTGGAGAAATCTGGTTCCTCAGGCTGGAATCCATTGCAAAGATACTGGCAGAGTCGTTTTTGAAGGCTCTCTCTTTCAGTTTGACCTTTAGAAACAGGCGGTTTCTAAATTTGAGGATTGTTTGGAAACGATGAATAGCCTGCTTCACAAAAACAAGGATACAATTTATCCTACGGGTTTTCATAGGGATGCCGAGAAACCAACCTACTGTGCTAATTACTTAGAGTTTTATTATAATTACTTATACTTATAACCTAGAATTGCCCTAGACTTGCACATGCACATTTTGGGGGAAAGGTGAATTGTAGATATTTGGGACATTTTCAGCCTGTGACCAGCACAGGGCTTTTTTAAATAATCCACCAAAACCTATAGGCTAATTCCTTTCTCCTTCTCCGGTGGAATGGTTCTGTTGGATTTCCCGGTGACCTTCGGTGGCCAGTCGTGTCGAGCTGACTGTTGCGGTTACAGAGCTGGAAGGGATCACAGAGGTCACAGTTAGAATCTAATCTAATCTCCCCAGTTAGAATATAGTTTTTTTTTTGTGAAGTGCTGGGGTCACATCAGTGCTTAGACACTTTCAGTCCACACTGGGCACTGCTGCCCTTCTCGTTAGGGGACTCAGAAATTGAGAAGACTTTGCCAATTTGGTTACACACCCGGGATAAATCCGTGTACTCACACCCAAGGGACAGTCAACCAGCCAATTAAAAGGGGCATTTGGGGAAGGGTGTTTATCTTAAGAGATGGCATTGAGAACATTTTATCCTTTGGTGGGTCCAAGAGAAACAAGTTCTTTCGGGTGGTGTCCTTGGGTTCATTTTGATCACAAAGATTGGGTGTCATCCCAGTGAAAAATGAAATGAGGTGGGGACATGTGTAATGACTTCTTTGGGAGTTGGACAGCCAGCTATTGCTTTGTGGAGTTGGCTTCCGTGATTCCCCAAGTCTCAGCTTGGTCTGTTAGTCTAAGACCAAAACCCACAGGATCTTGGGAACCTGAGCATTGAGGACTGAAATGTTAATGGAATAATGTAAACTGGGGTTTGGGAGAATGATCATTATCACCAAGCATTTGCATTTCTGCCAGAGGCAAATAGGCTTTTATTAGTAATTACTTATAACTGCTTCTCCTGTTCCCATTCTAAGGGTAAATAAAATGAGGGGTGCAAAGGATATAGGACTCATCCAGGGTCAGAATATACTTGGAGCTGCGCTCTTCTGGGATCCTCAGCTGTTGTCTCATTTACTCCTTAAATTTTGTAACTCCTTTGTTAAACAGGGAGGCTCAGGGGACCCTTCTGAGTCAGTTTGAACTAGTGAATAGAGTTTATTAGCAGCTTCTTCTCCGGTTCTGATTTTCCTAATAACCCATGGGAGAATGTATAGTTCACATGTTAAAATGCCTCTCCAAATGTCTACAGTCTTTTGTATCATTTAATTTAATAATTTCCTTCTACAGCTGTTTACACTTGCTTGGTGATGGCACTGTTATTGAGTCCTTGTGTTTAAGTTTATTGTAAATCTTGACTCACAGTTGGGATACTTTAAACATTCCTCTAAACTACCTGTAGACCCACTACTGAGCCCTTCTTTGTTCTTCTCGAGAACATATGATGGGCAGTTTGGAATTGGGATAGGGGAACATTATGACAATTTAATATTTTTGCTTACCATGTAGAATTTTGTCTTTGAACTCCACCTAAAGGGTGTTATCACCAACCGAACTATCATATTAATCCCGTGAAATATAACCAAAATGAAATGGTGTAGACGGTACCTCCTTAATGAAGCCAGTCTGCTCAAGTTCTTGTTGGTTGTACCTCTCTCGATTAAAACTGCATTTGGATACAAGCGTGGACTGCATAAAGTTGCTAGTTTTATTTAACCTACCTAGGGAATCTAAGTGAAAAGATTGTTAGCTTGAATGTATGTATCCCAAGAATCTATAGGAAAGCAGTAAGGATTATAAAAGCTTGTTTAAATTGTAAGGAGAGATTAAAATGAAAAAAAAAAAAAGAAAAGGGAAGGAGTAGGGAAAAAGTAAAAGAGCGGGTTTCCCTAGAACTCCTGACGCTTCTCCATTCAGCGTTGCACGAAGCCCCTGTCCTTCAGCATGACCTCCCCCCCACCCCCCAGCAGAACTCACGGGGCTTCTGAGATACCTGTCGGTGCATGGATAGTAAATGGCTAAAGTTGATTTTGCTTCCATACGTGCCGGACCCCTTAAAACAAGCCACCCGGAGTCTGGGCCGTGCCCAGCATTCAGCATTCACTGAGGGGAGACTGAAAAAATGTTAAGCCAAAAGCATTTTTAGGTGTCATTTGCATGTTGTTTTGCAGTCTGGGAGGAACAGAGATGAAAAGCTTAGGTAGGCCATGCGATCTGAGTCTCCCTCATCTGTACTAATCCTGTGAACTTTGGTGGGTGTCCCAGAACCTGCCCCGCCAGCGTGCGGGCTGCGTGAATCCAGCTCCACATTGAAGTTGACCCAGGGCCTGTGGCCGAACCCGCTGATGAACTTTTCAGTGGAATGTGGGACCAGAGGATTGGAACAGAGGGGCTGTAGGGATTGGGTTGAGATGTACAGATTTAAACCTCCTTTGACATCGTTCTTTGGGGAATACACCGCGGCTCACGGAGCTGGTGCTTGCAGTGTGGCACCAGAGATGAACCCCACGTTCACAGCTGGATCAGCCTCTTCACCGAGGGCTGCCCAGAGCCTACGGGTGTTCCGAACTGTCAGGAACCACGCCTGTAAGTGGCCCACTTCCCTCGGAAGCAGCATGACAAAGTGGGAAAAAGAGAGGGACTGTGGCTCTTCGGGTGAAGGCCCTTGACGCGTGTGACAAGCCCTTCTCGGCTGCCTCTCTGGTGCCTGTCTCTGTGTTAGCTGCCTGTGAGATTGGAGTGGTTATTTCTTCCTCTACAGCACAGTTGACGGGATTAAAATTGACATCAGAATGTATTAATAATGGGGTTCAATTCAGAACCTTGTATAAACTTGGTGATATTAACAAAACAAACGGTTCCAGAATGAGAAGTTTTTGTTTGTTTGTTTGTTTGTTTGTTTGTTTTTAACCAGAAAACCTTTGCAAACTCTCAGGATTTAATTTATGTTTATTGCAGCTTAATAGCAGTTAGAAAAAAAAAAGTCTTGTGAAAATGAATGCTCTAAATAAAAACACAGTTAATTTTCCATTACAGTGTCTAATTACTCATCATCACCAGGGCATTTTTATATGGCAATTTAACTTCTCGAAAGTGGAAACTTGGCATACGTTTAAGGAAGAAAGCAGTGCTCCTAGATAGGTATCAGAAGATGGTCTAATTATGTTTGGGCTAGAGTTGACTCTTACACATGACTGCCCTGGAGGAGATGCGGGGGGGCGGGGGCGGTGGGGGGGTAGAGGGCCTCACTTTAGTCGCAAAAGAAAGTCTCTGGTTTCTTTAGTGCCAGTTGAAACTGAATACGGAGGGAGATAATTCTGAACGTTAGATGATGTGCAAGTACATCTGAAAAGGGACCCTGCCAGTCACCAGCTGAAGCTGATGTCAGGACTACTTGATAGGCTTGGAGAACAGCTATATATGCTTTCTGACTCCACTGGCAGAGTTCATAAAGATGAACATGGCCTTTCTCCAAGGAAAGGTCAAGATACGACTGAATAGAAGCCAATCTGGGAGGATCTCACCATGAAACTAAATTAAGAGTTCAAGCAGACAGGCTTACATGATTCCTTTTTACTGCATCCTTCTAGCTTACCAACACGTCCTTAGCAGCATGTTCCTCTCGATATTGGGGATAGATAAACATTTTCACAATGTGTATTGAAAAGGATTGCCTGCCACCTCGGCGATGTCAGTGTCACTATTTAAAAAAAAAAACAAAAAAAAAACCCTTAGGTGCGATCAGTGATATGATGGTCCTTTGGCTTTTCTTATTCAAGGATCTCTTATGAAGTGTGGGAAAATGGAATGGTCTTGGCCTTGGTGCAGTCTCATGAAGTCGTGGCTGTATTTCCACCCCAGGAATACCTGGCGAGTTCCTGATACTGATGAACCTGCCAGCCTCCACCACCCACTTCCCTCTCCTCAGAGTTCTCTTCATTCTGTAACATAACCTTTGTTGAAATTCAGGATTATGGTCATTTCACAGACCGGAGCACAGCCGCTTGTAGACTGAAGGAAGTTCAAGGTAGATGTTTAGTTTAAGCAATATTTATAGGAAGCGACTTTGTACATTTAACTCATGGTAACTTACAAAGAACAGAGTCCTTGTTTTATCTCTTCTGTGGTGGGGAAATAGCTTGGGCACAGAGAGTTGCCCAGGCTTCTCTTCCTGAATCCTGCTTTATTTATCCCAAAGGCAGCTATAAACTTGAGATATGTTAGAAATACACTGAACCTTCTTATTCACATTCATAACAGTCATAGAAAGAGTGACTGGTTTTTTTGAGTGCCTGACATGTAATAAGCATGGGACTGAGTGCTCTATGATCAGCTTCAGATCATCTCTAAGAGGTAGGTGTTACTATTGCCACTTTACCAATGGAAAGCCGAGAAGTAATTTTCCCAAAGTCACAGGACACAGAAAGATCTCTTACAAAGCAATGAGAAAAAGGGCAGGTAGAAAAATTCGCCGTTCATAGAAATGAGTATCCAGATGGTAAAGATGAAAGGATGTTCTGCCTCACTGTTAATCAGGAGAACACACATTAAAATGAGATAACATTTCACACCCATCAGATAGGTGGAAATCAAAGAATCTGACTCTATTTATCGATGACAGCGATAGACATTCTCATACACTGGTGGTGGTGGGAATGTTTTTTTTCGGTACGATTCCTTCGGAGAGCAGTGTAACAATACCCGTAAAGCTATAGATACACATGTACCTTCCAGCCCCCGCTCCCCCTCTGGGCTGATGCCTTGTATGTGTGCAGAGGGACACCTGTTTAAGACTGGTCATTTTTGTGTTGTTTGTGATAGTGACAAATCTAAATCAAACTGCCCTTCAGAAGGAAAAAGGATAAAAGTACATGTGCTCCCTTTAAGCAGTGAAATTCTATACAATGAAAATGAATGGACCAGATCTATTTGTATGAATATGGATAAGTTTTAGAAATACAGTGTTGAGAAAAAAACAAATTATAGATTGATACCTACAGCCTGATACCATTTATATGCTGCTTGAAAACATGCAGACTGATACATATTGTTGAGGGAGGCAAAAGTATGGGATTAGGAAGGCGACCCACAGGTTTTTATTGTCCTATGTCATAGTTTATTAAGGATAAGAAAAGGCCTAATGTAAAATATGGCCAAACATCGAGATTTAACAAAGCTTCGTCGTGGGTATACAGATGTTCATTACATTATTCTTTTCTGTGTGTTTGAAATTTTTCGTAATATAAACATTGAAAAATGATAGTATGGGAGACCCTAGATGTCCATGAAACTCTTAATCTTGTGGACCTTTTGATGGCTTTCTTAATAGCTTTTCTGCCCTGAAACAGGGGAAGCTTTTAAATGCAGACCTTGTTGTATGCAATCTCACAGTGGGGAAATAAAAACACTTTATAATTAGATACATGTGTACAACTCTCACTAAAACAACCACTGTAGCTTCTGTAATTGGCTTTTGGATCTCACTTAACCTCCCCTGGCTGGATGGGGGCACTATTATCACCAGGATAGCTGCCGTTTCCCCAAGTAATACTTTGGCATATGAGTAAGCGCTCTCTGAGCTGGGCACTAGGACTAGGAGGTGATTGCTCCAAGAAGTGTTTGTTTTAGATATACATCCATAATCATGTAAGCAAGAGTCATTAGGTTTTTTTTTCTCTTCTTAGTGATGTTTAAAATCACAATAACTTTTTTTTTTTTTGCATCTTGCATTTGTATGTATTTGCTGATATGATATGCCCTTGGCTTTTGAGCAAGGTTTGTCCATTGCTAGTGACAATTTAACTTTAAAAAAATTGTCTGGGGATAGCTGTGAATACCAAAGAATCTAAATTAAAATGTAGCCTATTAGAGGGAAGAATGATGTCGGTATTGCCATATGAAATGACCGAGTGCTCCTTATATTTTGGAGCTGTGATTTTATTTTTTATTTTTATTTTTTAAAGTTTATTTATTTATTTGGACAGAGAGAGAGAGAGAGAGAGAGAGAGAGCAAGTGAGCATGGGGAGCGGCAGATAAAGAGGGGAGACAGAGAATCCTAAGCAGGCCCTGCACTGTCAGCACAGAGCCCAATGTGAGGCTCGAACCCATGCACCATGAGATCATGACCTGAGCCGAAATCAAGAGCTGGACGCCCAGCCAACTGAACCACCCAAGCACCCTGGACCCATGATTTGATTTTAAAACTTTGATATGTGGTATCAAGGCTTGTTAAGAAGGGATGAGAACTGTTACCATGGAAATCACATAGATAGCTGTGTGTTAGGAATAATAAATGGCCATCCTGTGGTTTGGAGAAGTTAACCTAGACCATATTACTCTACAGTGACAACTGTGGTGGCAGGTGCTTTGCTCAGCCTGTCTTAACATCCAAGACCTTTTTTCTTTTCTCTGCAAAATAGTTCCAATTTAGAAATACTGCTGTTAAGATATTTGACAAAAATGTGGCCTTTGGGGGCTTTATCTCTCTGCATCCCTCAAAGGGAAAATATTCTTCAGTGCGGCCCAAACAGGAGTTGGCCAACGTGTTTCCCTTTCTTAGACCACCCCTCTCTGCCTCAGTACAGCTGACTCTTGAACAACACGGGTTTGAACTGCACAGGTCCACTTACACATGGATTTTTTTTTTTTATATATAAATACAGTACAGCCCTGTGGATGTATTTTTTCTTGTGATCTTCTTAATAACATTTTCCTTCCCCCAGCTTCCTTGATTGTAGGAATACAGTACATAATACACATAACATGTAAGATATGTGTTAACTGCTTAGGTTGTGGGTAAAGCTATTAGTAATTAAGTTTTGGGGAGAATCAGAAGTTAGATGGTGATTTTCAGGCACACTGCAAACTCTTTCTTGTCCAAGAGTCAACTGTACATACAGAGAAGCAAAGAAATCTAAGTACTGTAGGGCCCACATCCCACCCGGACGATCTGTAGACAGTGCCACAGGGCTTTCTTTGGTGCTCAGCAGTGCAGCCACGGTCAGCAGCAGGAATTAATGACCACATCTAGAGGATTGTGGCCAAATTGGACATGACTGAAGGGACGGTGGATCTGTCAGATTTGTTGTCCATGAACAGACTTCCACCAGTTGCAGGAACAAGTTCTGCAATTTATCTTAACCTATGTAGGCACTGGCAGTGGCCAGAGTAGATCAGACGGGCTGAAATTTTCACCGTGTCTTACTCAGTCAACCTTCTGGATCTTTTCAGTGAAATCTTACTCCTCGTAAAATGGACCAGCTGGGCTGGAGGCAGTGAATGGAGAAAACATTATCAAGAAAAAGTTCCAGAGAGCTGCCGCAGGATGCTCTAAGTAGGATAAAATGCAGAAGGACCTGTTCTTGCCACCCGTGGAAGTCTGTTTGTTGGCAACAAATCCAACAGGTCCACCTTGGATCTTCTGTTTGGAACTCCTTGGGAAAAGACAGGCAAGGATTTAGAATATTTACGGTTACTTTTCAGCAAGTTTCACTGAGAGAGAGAGGTAGGAATCCTCCCAGTTCCAATCCAGCTTCCTTTTCTTCTCATGACTGAACATTTTACTGAAATAATTGGTAAGTCGCCCCAGAGGACATTGTTTTGGAGGACGTTGTTAATTGTGTTATCCCTGGATATCATGGCAACTCATTATTGCTCTTAGCACGTTAGACAGCTGTGTGTTCTGGAAGCATGTTTTCAATCCTCAGTTTAGAGTACAGCATAGAGGAGCATTCTGTGGGAGCTCCGGTTTTGTTTTTTTTCAAACTGGGACATTGAGCCTTGGAAGTTAGAACAATTAGCTGCATAAGCAGAGTGTTTCACTTGTCAGGTAACTGCAAAGTTAAAATAGAAATAATTATAAATGGTAACCGCGTGGCAGACACATTCCTGCATTGAGGCATTTACCTTAAAGGGAGACCCTCTCTGTAATAGTTGTGATCACTGCTTTTCCAGTGAGAAAGATGAGACACAGGGACACTAAGAAATAGTAACAAGGTCACATGAGTAAGTGGCAGAGTTGAGATTGGAACTCAGGTCTGTTTCTTTCAGTACAAAGCTCCGTACTGTATATAACCATATGAAAATGCGTAAATTAGAAGTCACATTTGTCCCTTTCCATGGAGTCCATAGAAAGTCTGTACTTTATATAAAGCAAGGCCCAATGAATGTGAAGGAGTTTACTTTGAACGTGGTAACTCCTTTACACATATTGCCAATCATTTAGTGTGTGCCCTCCAGTCTTTCCTTTCCTGAGATTATTTGGGTCTCTGAATGATTCTAGACAAATTCTCAGAAGCCATAAGGTCTTTGGAGTGAGATTGTGGACCTACCGCCTTCTGGCTGTGTGATTCTGAACACATCTCCTTGCCCCTGGATACTAGTGTCCTTCTCAGTATGACATTCCCAAGGCTTCTTTCCTTAAGGTGCTTCCATGAGCTATGATTCTTTGAATAAAGCTTTTCTGTGGGGGTCAAAGGTGGAATTCCTATTCATTCATTCATTCATTCATTCATTCATTCTTGTGACCCAGAGAGAAAGAATATGTATGCTTAACCACTAAATGCCTTGTGAGTTAAGACTTGGAATATTTTTCATGAAATATTCACTATTAAGTTTAGTGGGGAAAAAAAATCTGGCTATTGGTTTGGCATCACTTTAAAAAGAATAAGAGACTAATTTTTTTCACATTATATCTAATTGGGCTGGGGTAGGTTCTGGGAAACTCTGTTTTCAAAAAGAGATTGTAATGATTTTAGTGAAAAGTCAAGTTTGGGAGCCATTGTAGTGTAGATACCAGCTTAAAGGTGAGATTGATAAAATTTGTACCCTATGACTCAAATATAGGAAGCCGGTTTAATGGAATGATCCTTGTGGATGGATTTTGAGTCAGATGGCACTGTTTGACCTTAGGCAAGTTATTTAAACTCTCTGACTCTCAATTTCTTCATCTATAATGGAAAGATAATATTAACTGCCTAATAGGGTTAGTCATGTAGGTTAAATGAGATAATGCATATAAAGCTTTTAGCATAGTTCCTGGAGCGTAAGTGCTCAGTAATTGATAGCTTCGATTAAAAACAATAATCTTATAATCATAACCATGTCTTGGTTGTCTGAAGCACAGTCCTTTAGAGAAAGATCACTATCCTTGATGAATTAAACTCACGAAAAACGAAATATCCGTAAAAAAAACCACTTCACTCTAGGGCATTCTTGTGAATTATGTCATTTCACTAACTGCCTTTTGAGGCCTCTTGCATCCTGGGTGGTCTGGGAGCCAAGTTCAGGTCTTTATGAATAGACATGTTTGATTCCCTCACCTTTCTGTTTTATGGTATAAATTCAGAATTTTGTAAATTCCTAAATGAGTGGCACAAACAGGTCAACATGACATCGTCACAAACTGTGCTTTGTTATGTCATTTTTTACAAGAGTTGCTCAGGATTAATTACCTGTAGGAAACGTTTCATCATACAGCTGTGTATCTCAAGAACTGTTTTAGAAAAGTGGCAGAATTTCTCAAGTTTAAATGCTTTTCTTCTTTGAAGAGTACAGTTAGGGATAGTCTTGTACAAGAGAATATGAATATTCTTCTCTTATTTCAGAGTACTGAGAGAGAAAAATAATTCAGTTGTGACCTTTTTTGAGGTGATGTGGGAAAAGGTAGGTTGGGAGACAGTCATTGTCCTAGTATATTGGTCTGTGATTCACAGGGAGTTCCAAATAAAGCCCCTGTTCTACAGCTTTTAAATTGGTAGAGGGGCTAGTTGAAGATTGCATTCTGAATGGTAATGGTGACTGTTGTGTGGATGGGATTGTGTGGACAAGGGCTTTACATGGACTTCTCCTGGAATTGTGTTTCTCAGCTAGCCACTGGTGTCTTAGGAGATAAGTAACTGCTAATGAAATACTTTAATCAGTGAATCCCCTCCATAGTGTGAGAAAAATTCTCTTGATGAGGAGTTCTCGCCTTCCATGGTATGAAGGAAGCCCCAGTGAACAGGGTGGTACCTCTCTCCACCCATTTATCATGATGATTCCTACAAACAGTGTCTAATGACATCATTCAGTTTCAGTGGTGGGTTGGGGGCCAAGTGGAAGCAGGTGAAATAGAATGAGTTGATATGTCATTAAGGCCACCATGGAGAGGTAGTGATTGGCATAGAGAAGACTCAAGTGGTTCTCTAAATTCCTCAGAACCAATGTTGAAATAGGACTCAGTTGGAGATAGAGATTTTTGGCAGCTTGTTGAGAATTTTCTGGTAAAGCCATGAACTCAGAAAAGCAGTGTGTACATATGTCTATCACAGTAGTAGGGGCATAGGCAGAAATGGGTTGGGGATGAGAAGGAATGTTGGCAAGTGGAGAAAGGAAGAGTCAAGGGTAAGGAAACGGGTTATACTACTGAAGACTGAAGCATGGGTCCTTAGATGCCTGCTCAGCATGTATTGTCCCCAGCAGGAAAACAGATTTAAAAATGAGAATGGAATATTTCATTTTGGAAATTGCCCTGTGAGTACGTGCTTATTACCAGAGGCGTTCCTCATCACTGACAGCCATTGATGGCTTCTGATCGGGCAGTGGCCCGCCCAGCCACTCATGTTGCCTAATTATCATATATAGTAAGGATGCATTAAAGAATTTCATCATCCTGGGTCACAAAACGATCATTATTATTACATGATAATACAGTATGCGTGCAGTGCCAGGCAGGAAATCACACGTACTTGATATAAAGAGGCCATGTGGGAGCAGAGTTCAAAGTGGAAATCCTGTCAGAAAACCTTTCTTGGGCCCTTCACTGCCTCAGTTTCTGCTATTGATAAAGCAGACCTACTCCCCCATGTGTTGGGGAAGAGTGATAGATTAAGGAGTACTAATTTAATGCTTTGCAAAGATAAAGGTGTGGTGAACATGCACAGACTTCACGCAAGATTAGCCACGCAGTCTCAGGGTAGTAACGTACATGATTACTGTGTTTCTCTAGACCGCTAGGCCAAAGGCGAGCCAAATTTGGCCGGCCACCTGTTTTCCTACTGCTATGAGCTCAGCATGGTTTTTACAGTTGTAAATGGAAGAAGAGAAATCAAAAGAAGAAGACTTATTTTGTGACATGTGGAAATTACCTGAAGTCCCAATACCTCTGTCCATAAAGTTAGATTGGAGCAAAGCCACTTGTTTCCATATTGTGTTGGGTGGGCTTTCATACTTCAACAGCAGAGGGAAGCAGTTTCAACAGAGACAGTATGGCCCACAAAACCCAAACTATTTACTGTGTGGCCCTTTACAGGAAAAGTTTGCAGACCCTTGAACTAGACTACTGGAAGTAGGGTTCCTCTGTTGTGTAATAACGGTTATTACTGATCCACAACATGTGATGTCATCTTAGTTATTTCAGGCCACAAAATACCTCCTTTGATTCATCACAGACCAGGGTTCTGTTGTCATCCTGTGATGTGTGAATGGCCTTGGAAGTGGGAGTTTACTGGGAAATTTTGCAGGGACGCTTTTAAATTGAGACAAGGCTCTTGGAACTAGGGTTGAGTTTCTGACCCTTTCTAGAAATAACGCAAGATTTTTCTGCACCAAGAGAGGGGTTAACAATATTTACAATAAAGTAGTCAGGATTCAGTTGAATTCTGGGGACTTTTCTTTGCTGTCCTAACCCTCAGTGGGTTTTCCCAAAGGAAATCTGAAGATGAAAACTTTTTAGAGTCTGACATTACCAAAATTACTGACATTTTTCAGCTTGAGGTTTGGGTGACATTTTCTTTATTTTCTTTATTTTTTAAAAATATTTTATTTTTGGGGCGCCTGGGTGGCGCAGTCGGTTAAGCGTCCGACTTCAGCCAGGTCACGATCTCGCGGTCCGTGAGTTCGAGCCCCGCGTCGGGCTCTGGGCTGATGGCTCAGAGCCTGGAGCCTGTTTCCGATTCTGTGTCTCCCTCTCTCTCTGCCCCTCCCCCGTTCAGGCTCTGTCTCTCTCTGTCCCAAAAATAAATAAACGTTGAAAAAAAAAATTTTTTTTTAAAAATAAAAAAAAAAAATATTTTATTTTTAAGTAATGTCTACACCCAAACATGGGACTCGAACGTACAAGTCCAAGAACAAGAGTCGCACAGCTCAGGGCACCTGGGTGGCTCAGTCTGTTAAGCGACCAACTCTTGGTTTCAGTTCAGGTCACGATCTCACAGTTTGTGAGTTTGAGCCCCTCATTGGTCTCTGTGCTAACAGTGCAGAGCCTGCTTGGGATCCTCTCTCTCCCTCTCTCTTTTCCCCTCCCCCACTCACATGCTCCCACCCGCTTACTCTGTCTCTCAAATAAATAAATAAACTTAAAAAAAAAAAAAAAGTCGAAAGCTTTTCCAATAGAGCCAGCCAGGAACCCCTGGGTAAACTTTTACATACTTCTCACTTGACTTTAACTTCTTGTCTGTCCCTGGAAATAATAGCAATAATAATACAAGTTCTGCACTTACATGACCATAGCCCTCGATTGTGGTCACACATTCTGCCTTGGAAATTCACACATTTCGGAACTTTCAATTATTCAGGGTCAGGGGGCCACCAGACCTTTCAGGAAGAACAAACGATGATTCTCTTGGTGCCTCAGTGCACTCTTATTTTGTTTTAGGCACTTGGGTTAGGATGAGGCTTCTAGTGTCTGAGGCAGCCTTTGAGCTAATGGAGCCCTTTCGGAAGTGGGAGATATGAAATAAATTTGATTCATGATAACTTCCTACCCACTATATTTATCCAGTCACGGCACTGAGAATCCTTCAGACATTGCCCTTACCACTAAAATGGACTTGGAAAGAGGTGTGTATACTGGAAGGTAGGTTAACTTAAGAAGAAGAAATCACCGATGTCAGTAGGCACTGTTTGACCTCAAAGAGAAGCATACACGCTACCTCTGATTTTTTTTTTCTCAAAGAGAAGGTATACGCTACCTCTGATTTTTTTTTTTCTCAAAGAGAAGGTACACGCTACCTCTGATTTTTTTTAACTCCAAATGGAGATGAACTTGATTAAGGGACAGTAATAACAATGATAAACAAAATAAATATAAACACAAAATTAAATATAACATCAAACACTTATTTAATACTATTATTTCTTGCACTTAAAAATGAGGAAACAGAGAAATAGACCTCTTCTTGGATGGGATAGTATGGCAGAGGAGAGGAAATCACATTTTAGGTGGCATAGAGATTAATTATATTGGGAGATAATCTCTGATTTCTGCACTGCTAATATAGAAAGTGGGGGGGAAAAGCCCTACTCAAAATATATGGGTGGAGGAGTAGAGGAGAAATCCCAACTTTGTCACAAATAGGGAACTCTGTTGCTTAATTTGGAGCTTAGACTCCTGAAGGATTTCTTTTATTTATTTATTTATTTATTTATTTATTTATTTATTTAAATTAAACATTTTTTAAATGTCTATTTATTTTTGAGACAGAGACAGAGTGTGAGCAGGGGAGGGGCAGAGAAAGAGAGGGAGACACAGAATCCGAAACAGGCTCCAGGCTCTGAGCTATCAGCACAGAGTTCGACACGGGGCTCGAACTCACGCACCGTGAGATCATGACCTGAGCCAAAGCTGGACGCCCAGCTGGCTGAGCCACCCAGGTGCACCCCCCGCCCCCAAATTTCTCTTTTTGAAAAGTAGTGCTGCCTGGGTACAGAGTAGATCTGCAGCAGTATTTTAAGAAAATTTCTGATTTTCTCTTATTATAACTCATTTGATTTTCCTTACCTAGTTCTTTATTTCTAGGCTATAAAACTCCCCGGAATGATTAGGATATCTTTTTCCCCAAGGAATGGTGAAGTCCTGGCTGAAGTCCTAGGGAATCCATTAGTGTCCAAATTTGCCAAGTGAGTGAAGGGTGGGCGCTGTTCAGTATTTTACCCATCATGCTTTACTGCCTTAGGTACTGTTCCAGGATGGGTATAATTTAACTTACCTTATTGTTAAGATTAAAAAAATTAAATGTGAATAGATAAAACTGTTTATACAATATATATATACGGTATAAAGAATAACAATATAGTGAGCACCTGTGTGTGACTTCCACTCAGTTTAAAGAAAGGACATTTATTCTGAGGTTACCCTGTGCCTCTCCCCAACACTGCCCCATTCTTCTCCTCCATTAGAGGTAACCAGTATTTCCATTCTCTGTTCATATCCTGCTTTTCTCTGTAGTTTTACCATATGTTTGTATCTCTAAGTTACAGATTGCTTGACTTTGCTCGTTTTTTAACTTCATATAAACGTAAGTATGCTGTGTGTATTTTTTGTGACTTGTGTTTGCATGTAGCACTGCATTCCCAAGATTCATCTATGTTCTGTGTGGCTGCAGTGTGTTTAGTTTTTTCCTGGCTGTATACTATCCAGCGTATAAATACGCATTTACCCATTATGTTGGCGGACTTTGGGGTTGTGTCCAGTTCTTATTAGCGATATCATTGTTTTGAACATTCCTGTTAAATTCCTTTTCTTAAACCAGTGATCGGGAGTATTCACTTAAATAGTTTTTCTATGAAAAGCATAGTCTTACAGTTTAACGAAAATTGTAATATGTATTTTCTAAACAAATAGGTGTTGTTTTTATTTGGATGCCTGCTGCATATTAAATGGATTTATTTTTGATTGCTTTTTTGGTTAACTTTTTTCCAGAATTGAAAATGATTTGTATGTTTTATTTTCTAATGAATTGAAGCATTTATTGGAAAAAAAAATCCCTGGTAGAGGTTTTATATATTTTAAAAATAATTTTTAAATGTTTATTTTTCAGAGAGAGAGAGAGAGAGAGAGTGCGTGCAATCAAGCGGGGGAGGGGTAGAGAGAGAGGGAGACACAGAATCCCAAGCAAGCTCCAGGCTCTAAGATGTCAGCACAGAGCTTGATGTGGGGCTCGAACCCACGAACAGTGCAATCATCACCTGAGCTGAAGTTGGACACTTAACCGACTGAGCCACCCAGGTGGTTTTAAAATTTTTATTTTTTAATAAACAAGGTTGAAAACAAAGTAATCTTAACTAGAAGGTGAAGTACTTTCTTCTCTAAATGAAACATTAAGTAAGCTTTTTGTCATCCAGAGCAACAGAGAGCAAATACTGCATTATATAGGTAACGTGGTCTTTGCTCCACCCGTTTCCTTATAGACTAGAAAAGAAATGTTTAATTTGGACATTTTTCAACCTAAAAAGATAGTCGTTAAAAACTTTCTGAAATAATCTATGGAGTTGTACAAAGGCACAGAGGTTTAAAGCAGGTAGGGATCTATACTCCACCCCGCTGTCTTTGACTGGAAAGAGACCCAAAGCCCAGAGTAATTACGTTACTTAACCAAGACCACAGAGGGGCCTGCCATGCCTTTTAAATACAGCTTTTCTCAAAGAGCTACAGGAACCCACAGTTTCCTTTGTAAGTCATCAGCCGTTTTTCCCAGTCCTATTTTTTGCTTCAGTGCATCTTAACTTATTTAGGATCATTTAAAAAATGAAATCATTAATCAAACCTATCATGACAGTTTAAGGCTTGATTTTTAAAACTGCTTTTCCCCACCCTGTCAAGTGTGCTGACCTTAGAGAGATTTTATTTACTTCCCGGAGCCTGGTTTCTGTCACTGACAATATTTCCATTGTCTTGCAACTCAGCAGCCGCCATCGGTGTTGGAAGACAAGCACTAAGCTTGAAGAATCCTGCTGTAGTGTCAACAAATATTGGCACAGGCATCTCTTCATCAGCTTGTCCACAAACTGTCCTGGGGCTTTCCCTCTTAAGGAAACGGCAGCTTTGCAAGAGAGAGCTTAATGAGGTCATTTGGATTAGAGGGGGGTTAGGGGGCAATGAGTTCCATGCATTTAGGGTTGGGTGTGAGGCTTTTAATGTTCTTGGAATCTCGCCGGGCCCTCCCATCACACCCCTCCAGTGCCCTGTCCAGCCCTCTCCCTCTGCCCCCATCCTGAAATAGCCATGGTTCAGCGTGGAAGAAATTTGCTCCTCTAATCTTCCTGAGCTGGTGAGCTCTGCATTTGCCAGGGGAGGGGCGGGGGGTGGGTTTTGACTTGGTTCCCCTTAAGAACAATCTCTGAAAGCTTAAAATCCGTTTTACGAACGGAACAGGAGCGCAAGAGAGGACTTGGAGGCACACTGTGCAGATGGAGTTGGTGACCGAATAAGCTGCTGTGTGTTTCTCCGCCTCTCCCTTATTGAGTGGGAAATAGATACATCAGTAATCAGATGTAATCAGATGTACCCGTGCTCCTGGGTTTTGCTGTAGAGATTGACTGAGCTGCGTCTCCTGAATCTTACGTGGACAAAGGAATTTACCTCTGAAATAAATATTTAAAAATAGATATATTCTCCATGTTTCCTTATTTTTTTGCATCAGAAAGCCAGAGAAGGCGTCTACAGAAAGTCGGAGGGAACGGTGATTGCGAGATGCGTGGCATGCCCCCGCACTGGGGCACACCAGCTGGCCTCTTCTCCTGCCCTCCAGCAGCACCTGGCTCAGCTACTATACCGCACTGAAATTTTCTGTTTGTTTGACTGTCTCTGCTGTGGGCCTGTGAGTTTCCATCAGCCGAGCAAAATGCCTTATTCATCTTTGTGCGGCTGGCACCTAGCATAGTTTGGCACTTAGTAGGTACTGAAAACAGTGTGGTTTTGCACCTTACCGAAACTTGCTAAACCTGCTGCGATTTGTCTCTGCCTGGTGTCGCCTTCCAGCACTTCACTTACTGTAGGCAGTGTAGTCTTTTTTCTGCTCAGCTTCTCCCTGCTTCCTCCCTACTAGGAACCCATCTAGGAACCGGCATGCTCCTACACCTGCAGTTTTCACATGTTGGTGCTCCTTCCCGGACCCACTTTTTTTTTTTTTTTTTTTTTTTGGTCTCAGAATTTATGATATATACAGCTTATCACACACGTGGCTAATAGACTTTATTATCTGGAATTGTCTGCTCTGGTGTGAGAATCCTTAAATTTAAGGCCTGTCATTCAATGAAAGTGTCTGGTGCTCTAAGTTCATATCGATTGTACTTCCCCATGAGGGATAATGGTTCATTTCCAGTTAATCTACAAGACTAAAGTGTAACTTACTGGGGTGGGGGAGATGGGAGCTAAATGGCAGCTGTTGAACAGTGCATAGCAACTCCTCACAACGGCTTAAACATGAAAAGGGAATTGGAGTAATAGAATATGCTGGAATTTGATGAGGACACCGTGTGCTACAGGACATGGGATTGGAACTTGCAGTTGTAGACAATGACTACGCCTCATGAGACCAGAGCCCCTGAGCCTTTAGCCCTGCGATGCCCCAGAAGAAAGCCTGGTGGAATCACCAGCAAGGTTTCAGTGTAGCTCGGGGAGCTTTACCCTCCGTTGGCACGCAGCATCCATTCCTTGCTTCCTTACTTGAAACATCCATGTAATAGACATACAGTTCTTGCCACCTTGGTGTCATGTAAAGTTGATGATCAGAATAATTGCAAAACCTTTTAGAATTTTCAGAGATTGGTTGAAAAGCACTAAGAAACTGAAAGAATAAGTCACCTACTATATAAAACTGGTATGAAACATCTTTGCATGAAAGAACCTGGCCATTGCTGGCAGTTTTGGGAAGATGCCCTAAAATGTTCACAGCTTCACTTCCGAGTGTGACCCATTTGGAGATGAAATTATTAATGAACTCGCGTGCCTCTCTTTGTGCACAGGAAATTGTACAGACGGCTGTGATTTTATGCAAATCAGATTCTAAGCAAGTTTATCAAAACTTACAATGTCTACATTAAAAACTTTAGTGAGTTAACAATAAGATATCACCTCACACCTGTCAGAATGCCTAAATCAAAAACACAAGAAGTAGCAAGTGTTGGCGAGGATGTGGAAGAAAAGGACCCCTCATGCACTGTTGGTGGGAATGCCAAACTGACCCACCACCCACCCACAGACTGGTGTGGCCACTGGAAAACAATATGGAGGCTCCTCAAAAAATTAAAACTAGAAGTACCCTATGATCCAGTAATTCCACGACTGGGTATTTACCCAAAGAGTATAAAAAAATACTAATTCAAAAAGATACATGCACCCATATGTTTATTGAAGCATTATTTACAATAGCCAAATTATGGGAGCAGCCCAAGTGTCCATCAGTAGATCAGTGGATAAAGAAGATGTGGAGTGTGTGTGTGTGTGTGTGTGTGTGTGTGTGTGTAAAATGGAATATTACTCAGCCATAAAAAAAACCGAAATCTTGCCATTTGCAAAAACATGGATAGAGCTAGAGCTTATAATGCCAAGCAAAATAAGTCAGCTAGAGAACGAAAAATACCATATTATTTCACTCATATGTGGAATTTAAGAAACAAAACAAATGAACAAATAAAAGAGACAAACAAACAAAAAGACTCTTAGAATGCAGAGAACAAACTGGTAGTTGCCAGAGAGCAGGGGGCGGGGGGGTGGGTGAAGTAGGTGATGGGGATTAAGGGCACACGTATCATGAGGAGCACTGAGTAATGTACAGAATTGTTGAATCACTGTATTGTACCCCTGAAACTGATATGACACTGTACATTAATTATACTGGCATTAAAAAAACAGCCTTAGTGAATAAAATTTAACTCTTATATGATGGAGAGATCCACGTTAAACTTTCTGATTGAAACAAAGAAAAGGTAACAGCCCTTACTGTTTCAACTAGAGTTCATTAATAAAAAAACTATCAAGCACTTGTCCCCCAGGTGTTATGACAAGACTGGAGATAGGATGGTGACAAAGCATCCAGGTTTCTGCCCGCATTCTTGTGGGAGATGCACTGGAGTAAATACGAGGTCGCCAGTACAATATCAAATGGCAGATTCCATAATGGGGGTAGGTCAGTGTGCTGAGGGGCACCTAACCCAGACAAGGACATGGGGAAGCAGTTAGGGAAGGCCCAGGGAAGGCAGCCTCTAAGCTGAGGCCATCAGGATAAATAGGCAGGCTCAGAGGAATTCTAACTCATTTCTAAAATGAGTTCCTTTTCCTGAATGCTATGGCAAACATGATTGAGCATGATTTTGATGGTTGAAGAACTTGTGACCCTCAGGGTAGTAATTTTTATCACCAGTCTTTATACAGTGTTGTAAATGTAGTTGTATAAAATATTAGTGGAATATTAAAGATACTACTGTCTGAAATACATCTTTGGAAGTTGTGTTTTAAACATAAACCCGTGTAAACTCAACCTAATATTTGTATAGGAGAAGGACAATGCAGAAGGAGGGTAAATTGTGTGTTGTTGAATCATGACCACTGTTGCCTCAAAAATCTCTCCTTTTTCTTTTTTTAAAATTTATTTATTTATTTTTGAGAGACAGGGAGAGAGAGCACAAGTGGGGGAGGGGTAGAGAGAGAGAGAATCCAAAGCAGGCTCTGCACTGCCAGTGTAGCGCTCAACATGGGGCTAGAACCCGTGAACCACAAGATCGTGACCTGAGTCAAAGTCGGACGCTTAACCAACTGAGCCACTCAGGCGCCCCCCAAAATCCTCCCTTTTTCATCATTACTGCCTTGTAGGGTCAGTATAGTATCCATGTCTCTTGATGAGATTAGGTCTTTGTTTTACCAGAATGGAGGCTGCTTTGATATACTGAGTTTACTTGTAATTGTGTAATGAGTTCCTAGAGTGACTTACACTCCTAGAGTAAGTTGTACTTCTTTCGAACTTTTCTTTTGAACACAGATAGCATGCTCATTGGTGGAGTACTTGGAGGTTCTTAAATACCAAATAGGAAACTTAGGAAAATGCAAACTGTAGTTATGTACATACACATTTGCCTGCTTCAAGCAGATGCTCAATAAATGTTTGCCAAAGTAAATTTAATTGAGATCTTAACCATTCCCGGTTCACTGCAAAGTGTTAGAATCCTAGTTGCAACAGGTGAATTTAAAAAAGTGTGTCCTTCCTGTTGGGATGAGCACTGGGTGTTGTATGGAAACCAATTTGACAATAAATTTCATAAAAAAAATAATAAAGTGTGTCCTCGCTGTTCCCATTGGAATTTCAGTGCTCCATGTGTATTTCAGATTCTGGTTTCTTCATCATTTGGTTGGCTGAGTTCGTCCAAATCTGCATGGGAGGTCAGGAAACGTGTTGGTTCACTTCGTACAGAACACAGTTTGGCACTCTACTGGCAGAAGCTGTGTTTGATCTCAGTTCCAAATACTTGGCTTATAAAACCTTGACACAGCCAAGTGCCCATGATAGGGTTTGTGAGAGAAGGGGCCTGTGTAGTTCTGAGTCTCCTTGTCCTCAGAAGGGTTGGGATAACTGTGTCCCTTGGTGACAGGGGCTCAGCGAAAATCACGCCAGACTCCTGTACCTAGTGAAGCTACCATTTAGGGATTGTGGTTCCACTGTAGGGATATTTTCAGAAAGAGAAAAAGCATAACAACTTTTGTCAGTAGCTGCTCAAGGAACATCGTGGCAGACGACCTATATGACAGTCCATGTAGTCCATGTACTTCTGTGGTCGTCCCTGGGAGCTCCTGTCTGCCCCCTAGATTAGCCCATCAGTATTGCATTTGTAACATGGTGTATCAGCATTGTAATCTCTCCAGGAGTGTAGTTAAATAATCAGTTTATCATTCAGATTACAGTGAAACCTTGGTTTGGGAGCATAATTTGTTCTGGAAACATGCTTGTAATCCAAAGCACTTGTATATCAAAGCGAATTTCAAAAACTCAATTGTGATCATGTGATCGTGTGATGTTCAGCGTCACATGCTACTTGTATTGCAAGACACTGCTTGTTTAGCACGGTAAAATTTATCAGAGATGTTGGCCTGTCTTGCGGAACACTCACAGAACAAGTTACTTGCAATCCAAGATTTTACTGCACTGTTCTCCTGGGAAGACCTTCAGATTGGGGCACAGGGGGAGGGCAAGTGGTCCTGGAGAGCCAAGAGAACAAATTTGACTTGAAGTCAGCTGCTGCTTCTCTTGAATCTAGGGAGATGGTCCTTTTTTTTTTTTTTTTTTTTTAATTTTTTTTTTCAACGTTTATTTATTTTTGGGACAGAGAGAGCCAGAGCACGAACGGGCGAGGGGCAGAGAGAGAGGGAGACACAGAATCGGAAACAGGCTCCAGGCTCCGAGCCATCAGCCCAGAGCCTGACGCGGGGCTCGAACTCACGGACCGCGAGATCGTGACCTGGCTGAAGTCGGACGCTTAACCGACTGCGCCACCCAGGCGCCCCAAGGGAGATGGTCCTTTGATTAGAACCCTTGACCTTTAAAGCCAGAGGGTACTTGTGGCTGTTCATCAACTAAGCACCTTCATTTGGCACGGGAGAAACAGATTTAAGTCAGCTCAGAAAACATTCATTGAAGGCCTGCTCTTTGCCAGGTTGAGGGAACAGCTACAAAGATGAATTACCCCCTCAGAGCTTACTGAGTAGTGAAGGGATACAAATATAAGTCAATTTAAGTACTCTGGGGAGAGCACTGTGAAAGGTAAGCACAGAGGCACCGTGGGAGCACAGAGGAAGGGATTTAGCTCAGTCTGTGTAGGAGGCAGCAGGAAAAGGCTGGGGAAAGTTTTATGGATGAGAAAGCCCAAGCTGAATCTTAAAGGATGAATGAGAATTAGGCAGGGGAATGAGACTCCTGGGGGTGAAGCCGGGGGCATCCTGAGAAGAGAGAAAATGTGATCAAGGAAAATGTGGCTTGAGACAACATGGTATGTGTCTGGGAACTGCAGGCAGGTCAGTATTAATAAAATGTGAAGTGGTGCTAGGAGGTGAGGTTGGAAAGGAAGGGCCCTAATGCCAATGGAGGTTTTATTCTGTAGGCCGCGGAGAATCACTGCATGGGTCCAAGCAAGGGACTAACGCTTGGGTTTGGTCTGGGGAAGAGTCATTTTGGAGGATGGCTTTGCCAGGCACAAGATCAATGGCAGGAGAACCATTAGGAGGCTTTTGTCATCATGCAGGCGAAAGATGATGAACTAGGGAAGTGCTACGAATGGGCTAAGAAGGGAGCCTTGGGGAATCCCAATGGGCAGGAGAGAACGAGGAGCCTGAGCAGAACCCCAGTCAGAGAGACGGAAGAAGAATCAGAAAAGAGTGTCAAGAAGAGAATTTCAAAAGGAATACGTGATCAGGGTATTAAGTGCAGCCGAGGGATCCATTTAACTCAAGACTGAGAAATGTCAGGAGCAGCACTCTCCAAATCGTGGTCTGTGGGCCAGCAGCACCAGCGGTATCTGGGAGCTGGTTGGGAATGCAGACTCATGACCCACACTTCAGAGACAGGGTCTGGGTGTGGAAGTGGTTGTTGATGACCTTGACATACCATTTTCACTCAAATGGTGGGGACAGAATCCACACTGCGGTGAATCTGGGGGTGACTGTGAAATGAGAAGGTGAAGATTATACAGTCTTGCTAGAAACTTGGCGAAGATGGGAAAGGGAGAAATTGCCAGAGACGGGGATAAGTCAAGAAACCATGTTTTCAGCATGGCAGAGACCTGTGCGCCTGTGTTTTGGCTTCAAGGAAAGCAGAAAGATTGAGATTTGTGATTAGGAAGGTGGATAGAGTAAAAACAAATATGTAGGAGGCATAAATACCCTGACACAGAAGTAATCGAACAAATGCAAGGCATTGTCGTGTGTGGGATGGAGTGCTGTGACTGCTGTCCTGAACTCATGAGGCTTGCCTTTCAGTGCCGGTTCTGTGTTTCTGGGGATTCGCTGACAGGCATCACTGTGTGTGAATAAGAACCCACAGCTTTTTAAGGAACAGACCTGGTTTGAATTCTCAGCCCAGCACCATTAAGTTTGGGCAAATTATTTTAGACACTCTGAGCATTTGTTTCCTCATCTTTAAAAAGGGCGTAATAGGGGCGCCTGGGTGGTTCAGTCAGTTGAGGGTCCGACTCTTGATTTCGGCTCAGGTCATGATCACAGGATCGTGGGATTGAGCCCCGCAAAGATTCTCTTTCTCCCTCTGCCCCTTTCCCCCGCCCATCTCAAATGATAATAATAATGATAAAAGAGTAAGGCCTTTGAGTGGAAGGAGGCCTGTATTAAAAAAAAAAAAAAAGGCATAACATACCCACTAGACAGTATTGTTATGGTAATTACATGAGCAAGTGCATGTGTAAGCTCTCAGGGGTCACATACTAGGGTAGACCAGGTAAGCACCCAACAACTGTTTGAATGAATGATTGAGTTGAGTGTGTAGATGTGAAAATCAGTGCATGACTAGGCAAGCTTTTTCATGCTGGAATTTGCAATTTCCTTATCTGTGAAAAAGGGCCAATAATAGTGCCTTCTGTATACGATTTTATAACGAGAAAAATGAGCTATTTATGAAACACTGTCATGACATGTTAACACTTTTAGAAGCTAAAGGAAACGTTAAACTATGTTTGTAAATACTGAGACTGTAGTGGTCTGAGCATTAGCTGGTTGGTTAACTCCTTTTGTGACAGGTTCCTAGGAGACCCTCTAACGGAGAAATTGGTCAGTTAATCAATCAGGCGACGACCTGCTAACTGAATGTCTGAAGTATGTAAGATAACATTCTAGACACCAAGGGAGATCCAAAACAGACAGACAAACAGCAGTGAAAACCAGGAGGAGCATGAAGTCTCAGAAGAGACTCAAAAGAGACTCAAAAGAGGGAAGTGGTTCAGGCCAAAGTGAGGCGCTCAAACAGTGCACGGTCAGAGGACAAAGAGAGCATTTGCAAATCACTGCTTCTTTTATTATCATTATTTTTTTAATGCTTATTTATTTATTTAGAGAGAGAGAGAGAGAGAGCAAGAGAGGGAAGAAGAGAGAAAATCCCAAGCAGGCTCTGTGCTGACCGCGGGGCTCAAACTCACAAACCGGGAGATCGTGACCTGAGCCGAAATCAAGAGTCAGACATTCAACTGACTGAGCCCCCCAGGCGCCCTGCAAATCACTTCTTTATGCACATGTGCAGTACTTGGAGAAATTGGCACATAATAAGAGCAGCCGTGGAATGCCCACGGTGTCCCTGGAATAAAGTGTAGCAGTGCTTGAGGTGAAATGGTCTCCCCTGAAGTTCCATGGCTTTCTAGATAGAGCCCGGAGCCGCTGTGGTTCTCTGAGCCTCTTCAAGGTTTCTTAGTATTCCTGTTGGCTGTCTGGAGGGGAAGTCCCTGACGGCCATGTACTTGCAAATGGTTTCTTCCTTTCCATTTCTCCTTGCTTAGAAGCAGGGATAGCACAGCAGTGTCACAGATGTAATCTTTATCACGGAAATTGGGTGAATTTCGTGCTCCTTCGTGCTGCAAAGTGGAGTGAAATCTGGATCTGTCTCTGGGTGTTATTCCCGGTTCATCCATGAGGCTCCTGTTGGGTTTCTCCACCTTCGGCCTTCCCACGGGCAGCCTCCACTCTTGGGCCCCCATTTCCCCACATGCCCTACTGCCTTTGGCCACAGTGCTCAGTCAGCGTGAGCGTTTCCCCGGCCAGTGGTGATTGTGCAAGGCGTATCCCTCTACCTCACATGACTGTCCACTTAACGTTTATCATACAACTGAGTGGCATTTTTTGCTGTAGATTTGGTGTCGAACTGAAGGCACCTGGACACGAAAGCAAGAACTTAAGTCCCTCCGCCTTGTTTCCAGCTGGGATGCTCCTTCATTGCTTCTGCCACAAGTGGATTTTGGGTCAACTGGCAACTGGCACTTTCCTGAAGGCACAGAAATGTCAGCAGGGGTAAGGACAGCACCAGAACAAGGGTTAGGGTGCTGAACCAGGAACCCATCCTAAATAACGATTTGAGCACAGTTCTCTCTGAGAGCTAGTCTAGTGTCCACTTAACCCTGAAATCTCCCGGAAGGAGAAGTATTGAAACCATACGTGAAGTCGCGCGTGCTGCCACACAGCCATTTTTGTTACAGTTTTGACTGGAATTGCCACATCCTGAAGTAAACCCCGGTCAGATTGGACAGGGCTTCACAGGAGGCCACAGGCTGACGTGCTGAACAATGCTCTATTCACAGGTTACAAGGGCAGGCCTGTCTCATGTGCCAACCAAAATGGTGCCGGGAATAGATGTCACTCTATAGTCTTGCTTCAGGTGATTAGACCCAATTAAGAGGGTGACACATCGTGGAGACAGGGAAAGAAAACACAGAGGGTGTTGACTTTTCTCCCCCTCCCCCTCCCCCTCCACGGCCCAAGAGAGAAAGCAAGTGTTTGCCATCTGCTGCTTCCCGAGTCCGTGTATAAACGCTGGATACCTTTCATTTGCCGGTTGGCCTTTCCTACCTCTTGTCCCCCTTGGTTCATAAAACAACAACGACACTACCTGCCCTGTGAGAGTCATGTTGTCTTAATAAACCTGATGGCAAGTGCTTTTCTGTTTGGAGAGCCTAGCTGTTATTTCACGTTGCATTCCCAGGAAAATCCAAAGCCTGTCCATTTGGTGTGAGCAGGGAAAGGAGGGTTCCAACAGGTGCCATGGCAAGCTTGCCGGTGGAGGAGCCATTCGGAGGGCAGCAGGCTTGTTTTGATCTCTGCTTAGATGGAAGGCTTTAGTGGAATACCCTCTCAGGCCGGGAAGGGGACTCTTTGATCTCCCTTTGTCTAATAGGCAGAGCCCTCTTCTCTGTTTCCTCTAAGGACAAAAATAAACAGAGAAGCTGAGTTTGTGAACAGCTGTATAAACAATGCAATTTGGAAGTATGCAAAAAATATGTGGGTTATATATACATTCATACATATATCCTCTTGATCTGTGTTTTGCTTCCTTGTGACCATCGCACGATCTGAGAGAGATTTCCATCGGATGCAGTGAAATCCAGTCCCTTAATGCTCTGAGGGGTTTGAGGCCTCAGAGCATTTGGGCAGAAGCATTTCTTTCCCCTGGACCTGAAGCAGTTCTGAGACATTCCAACAATAGTATGATAGAACAGCCCTCTTTCATATGCCAAGGCTGTTCACCCTCCAGAGGGCAGGTGACTTGAGTTAACTGTCTCGTGGAGGTGACAAATTTACGCTTGTGCTATAGAGTCTGTGAGTCTGAAACCAAATTCATCTTCCTTCCTGTGCCCCATCCTTACAGGGAGGTCTTCCTTTTGACATCTATCACGTATTTAATGGGATCACCATTTGGTCACAGGCAGCAAGCTCTGGCATGAGTCTCCCTGATTACCCCTTTACCTCCTACCTCAGACCCATGTCCATAAAGTGTGTAGGTTTTCTTATTTGCCTGTCTCTTCACTGATACTCTTAGTTCAGGCCATTATTACCCAGACCAATGTACCAGGCCCCTAACTGATAATATACATTTACATTTAAACATGATAAATAGAAAAAAAAAATTAAAAAAAAAACATGGTAAATAGAAACCATTTTGGTAATGTTATAGGGTGGGCATACTTTGTTGGCTTCCAGGAGCACATTCAAAAAACACTGCCTTTCAAAAGACAACAGAGGTTAAGAGTACAGAAACTCTGTTTCGCATTTGAATGCCAGTCTCTCATTCTCCTCCATGACTTTCCCCCCCACAACCTGTCCTGCATGTTTTTGTCTTTTTATCTCAGTCACGTTGTCCCTTCTGCCTAAATGCTTGCATTCCTTCCGTCTGCCGATCAAAATCCTGTTAAATCGGAGTGCACTGCCACTCCCTTCCATGAACATTCGGGCAGAAGTTTTCACTCCCTCTACCAAGTTTCTAGAGGCCTTCTATTCTTTATTCCACATTTAATCAAATGCCTTGCTTTGTAGATATCTGTGTGTATTACTTACCTGTCTCCTTACTGGATTACAAATTCCTGACAAAAGGCTTCTTTTTTTCTTGACATGTATCTGTTGCTACAGAGCAAAGCATAGTACGTTGCATAAGGTAACTCTTAAATACTTTAAAAAAATAAATGGAGCATAGTAAACCATGGCAACCACACATTCATCTAATATCCTTAGTGCCTGTTGCTTCCAGCTTTATTGAGGTATAATTGACGGATACAGTTCTCAGATTTTTCAAGTATACATGATGATTTGATACATGTATCCACAGTGAAAGGATTCCTCCCCTCCCCATGGAGTTAATTAACACATTCATCACCTCACATACTTTCCTTCCTTCCTCCCTCCCTCCATTCTGTCTCTCCCCTCCCTCCCTCTTTCCTCTCTCTCTTTCTCATCTCTGTTTGAGAGAACATTTAAGTTCTATTCCTTTAGCAATTTCAACTATATGATATGGCATTATCAATTATAGTCATCATGTTCTCCATTAGATCTTCAAAACTTATTCATTTCATAATGATGGTAGCCTTTTACCAACTTCTCTTATTTTCATCACTTTCCAGACCCTGGCAACCAACCATTTTCCTACTCTGTTTCTATGAGTTAGGCCTTTTTTTTTTTTTAGATTTCATGTGTGAGATACCAGGCAATATTTGTCTTTCTCTTTGTGTCTGTTACTTAAAAAAAGTTTTTTAATGTTTATTATTTATTTTTGAGAGAGAGACAGACAGACAGACAGACAGAGCATGAGTGGGAGAGGGTCAGGGAGAGAGGGAGATACAGAATCTGAGGCAGGCTCCAGGCTCTGAGCCATTAGCACAGAGCCCAATGCAGGGCTCAAACCCACGAACCATGAGATCATGACCTGAGCCAAAGTTGAACACTTAACCAACTGAGCCACCCAGACACCCCTTCTGTGTCTGTTGTTTTAAACAAATGTTTAAGGAGCCCTTCATTAATAAAACTCAGAAAAAAAATGTCATTGAACTCCCACAATAATCCTGTGGCATAATTATTACTTTTGTCCTCATTTCACAGTTTAGAAAAATGGGGCTCAAAGAGGTTAGTGAATTCCATTGGGACCACCCAACTTGGTAGTGGCAGGGTCTGAACTCAAATTTAGGTCTGACTCCAAAAACATACATTTATATTTGGGGGCCATGTTGTCCATCAGGTGTCCCATGCAGATACAAGGCAAATAAAGCACTGTTCCTGCCTCCTGGGGGCTGGCAGGCTGGTGGAGAGGTGAGTGTGCAAGCCACAGTCCCATTGCAGCAAGATGGCTGCTGGAGGAGAGGCGCCTGCCATCAGGCACTGTTGGGGGCACGGGTAAGGGCACTTCACGAGAATCAGTGGACTGTGTCAGAGGGGGGTTTGTGAAAAGGATGGACACGTGGTTTTTCTCTGGGCTGGGATAACCAGTCTCAACGGGGATTGAATGTATAATTCTTCTTTAAGGTTTTAGTTCTGGTTAGCATGCATTTCCTGGTAAACAAAATTTACCCTCAGTTTTTGGATTTTTATGGCTTCTGAGGTAGTAGATAAGTCTATAAAATGCATAAAATAGATGAAGAGAAAGAGGTGCAGAGAGACCACTGGAGAGACTACAGGAATTTGTTTTAAAAATCAGGTAAATGGGCAAAAATAGGGGAAAGGGATTAAAAGGTACAGATTTGCAGTTATAAAATAAATAAGACATCGGTATACGATGTACATATCATAGGGATTACAGTTAATAGCATGTAACTACTTTGTATGGTGATGGATGGTAGCTGGATTTATCACTTCATAATGTATATAAATGTTGAATCACTGTTGCACACCTGAAACTAATATAAAATTGTATACTAATTGCATTTCAAAAATAAATAAAATAAAACAAGTGTTTAAAGAATTTTTTTAAATCAGGTAAAAAAAAAATAGAAAAAGCAACTGTGACTTTCTGTCTTTTTCATGCTGTGGAGAGAAGCCAAGGAAGCACTGCGTGGGTATCTCATGAGAAAAACCGACAGTGGTCTACCAAAGGGATATTCTAGGCAGAAGATATATCTTTCTCATGTTCAAGTGTAGATTCTCTGAGTCCTAGAGCCTGTTGAATGGGACCAGAGAGGCCACCTTGTTGACCCCCCCCACGTGCTGTAGGGCTTTCCTCCGCAGACTGCACAGGTTGCCACAAACTGCTTGCACGTCCAGTGGGGAGGAAGACACTTGCTGCTTCCTCGGCAGCTCCTTTCTTTGTTGGTGTTCATAAAGTTAAAGCCACCTACTCAGAATCTTCATTTAACACTCTGGAGCCATGCATTAGAAATCTCATTTTCCAGGTGAAGGCCCCACAAATATTTGTAGGCAGCTTCTTAGTCCTGCTAAGTCACATTTGCGTCAGTTTTCTACACCCTCATCTAATATATGCAGAGCATTTATTTTGTGTATTTATTGTGTATAAATATTTGTATAAATAACACGAAATACTTGCTAGGGATACAAAGATGATAAGACACAGCTTTTTGCCCCGTAGGAGCTCATAGTCTAGTTCAACTGGAAATTCCTGATGCGATACTGTTTCCATCACACTATTCTAGAGAGGTAGGTTGCATTTAAAGGGTGGTTTCAACTATTGGACCCAACGCTCTATGCACAGTCTGTGTTTGTACTTCATTAGTGATGCCTTGGCTGGGCTCTCTTTGACCTGTGATCAACTCAGATCCCACTTTCCACCCATCTGCACTCCACAAACAACTGTTCAGTCGGATGGTTTCCAGGTTGTATTTATTTAATTCGTTTATTCATTCCGTAAACGTTGAGTATCTACTGAATATTTGGGACTCTACTAGATCCTGTTTCTCAGATGCAGTTCTGGACCAAGATGTAGTTTCAGAATCAAGCTCAGTCTAGTAGGAAAGACACATAAATAAACGGATATTACCAATATGGTGGGAAAGTGCTCTGATAGAAATGTAGGCAAGATGCTATGCAGTCACAAACGAGGGCCACTGAACCCTCTCTGGGAATGAAAGAGTGCGGGGAGAGGGCCAGAGAAGGACTCCTGGAGGATTTGGTACCTCTGTGAACTCTTGAAACACAAATAAAAGTAAACCAGGTGAAGGAGAACCAGGCAGACAGCACACACTTTGCAGGACTGTTGGGCATGAAAGAGGCCTGAGGGTATTTGGAGGACTGGCTTGAACAATAGGCTCCCTGATGAGGGCGGAAACTGCAGAGGTGGGGAGGGCTTCTCCTGCCTTGCTAAAGAGATTGAATTTTGTCCTGAATGCCATTGAAGGATGTAGTTAGTAGCTGTGATTTTAGCCCCCTCCAAGCTTCAAAAATCCTGGTTGTGTCACGCAACATTATTACTTTTCTGTGACATGAGAGGATTTGGTTAGAACCCCTTTTCTGTTTGTAGCCAAATTTTGGATAATAAAAAGGGATAATAAAATAAGGTCTGAGCACCTTAACCTGCCTTGGAAAGTAGCTGTTAAATAACACTGAACAGGATGGCCAGCAGGCAGTGCACAGGCCTTACAAAGCCCGCTGCACCCTGTCTGACCCGGCCCTTGCCTGTCCCCGTGAACTCCTATTGTGTTTCATCTACATACATCTTCTTTGCTGTTCCTGAAACACGCTAAGCTCTTCCCTGGTCCCCTGCATATGCTGTTCCACTACCTGGAAAATTTTCTGTGGCTGGTTCTGAAACCTTCAGATTTCTTCTAAAAGGTCTTAGCCTCCCCATTCCCCAAACCACGCCCATATATTCTCCATCTTTCAACCTGTTTATTTTTCTCATAGTACTTACCATGAGTTATGATTATATATTTGTTTCCTTGTTTATTATTTATTGACGTTCTCTCTCTGTCTACATT
The DNA here is from genome assembly GCF_007474595.2 of Lynx canadensis. Classification (NCBI taxonomy): domain Eukaryota; kingdom Metazoa; phylum Chordata; class Mammalia; order Carnivora; family Felidae; genus Lynx; species Lynx canadensis. The sequence continues at coordinate 26,221,434 of NC_044312.2, forward strand.
GTAAGCTCTTCAAGAGGAGAGAACACGTCTGTTTTGTCAACTATAGGAGCTCAGGTAGGCAATAGTAAATGTGAAGGTTTCTGTGTGATACCAGTTGAATATGGTTGAACAGGAACTGTAAGAGAAGTGCAGTGACCTTTGCCGCCCTCAGCTAATCAAAGGGGAGTCTAATACACTATCCAGAATCCAGAGTAATGGTCACATTATATACAAGCTGGAATTGTAACAAGATTCCTTTCAAGTACATTCTTGGACAGGTTTGAAACAGGTCTGTAACACAGCAGATTTCACGGTCTTTCTGATTGTGCTCTGGTGACCCTCCCTCTGAAGCTGAGAGTCTATAAAGAAAGGCAGAGAGTAGATGTAAATGAGAATAATACGGTCACAATGAAGTTATGCTCAGTAAATAGCACTTAAATCTTTGGGGAGCTGGGCCCATATGGAAATTCTGTAACTAAATTTTGGGCTAACGGGCTAGGTGGAATCAGGAGAACCCGGTGAGAATTGGGATGAGGCTTATGTAGGGCAAAGATCACAGAGCATGGATTTATTAACCTAGAACAGGAAGACTGGGAGGCCTCATTATAGTCCAGCAAATTTGTTGATGTCCATCAGCAAATCAACAAGAATTTGTTGAACTGTATTTTGTTATTTGGTTTTGAGTAACTCTCAATGTTGGCCACACAGTAGAATCCCCAGGCCCTACCACGGTCCAGTTAAATCAGAACCTCTAGGGGCACCTGGGTGGTTCAGTTGGTTGAGTGTCCGACTTCGGCTCAGGTCATGATCTCAGACTTCATGGGTTCAAGCCCCGTGGTGGGCTCTGTGCTGACAGCTCGGAGCCTGAAACCTGCTTCGGATTCTGTGTCTCCCTCTCTCTCTGCCTCTCCCATTTGTGTTCTCTTTTTCTCAAAAATAAATAAATAAGCATTAAAAAAAATCAGAACCTCTGGGGATGGGGCCTGGGAATTAATATTTTTTAAAAGCTCCCAGTGTCGTTTTAATTTGTAATGGGAATTGATGCTCATAGGAATGGAGTCTCTGTGGAAGACCACCAAGTACAAAATAGGACTCCTGTCGTTAAGGTGCTTGATTGGAGCCTGAAATTTAATGCTGAAATTAAAGTGATAATATAAGGTGTGCCAAATAAGTAGTTTATAAAATACAAGATAATATTCCAAGATGAGCTTGCAATAGGGAGATATTTCTGTGCTTGAGCTAGCTGGGGACTCTTAATTAAGTGCCAAGTATGTGCTCAGCCCTGAAAGAAGTTCTCAAGGAGACACAGAGGAGACTAACACACAAGAAACTTCTGTTTTAGGGGAAAACAAAAATAACAAAGATGAAGAGATGGGAATGCAAACTGGTGCAGCCACTCTGGAAAACAGTATGGAGGTTCCTCAAAAAACTAAAAATAGAACTACCCTATAACCCAGCAGTTGCACTACTAGGCATTTATCCACGGAATACAGGTGTGCTGTTTCGAAGGGGCACATGCACCCCCATGTTTATAGCAGCACTATCAACAATAGCCTAAGTATGGAAAGAGCCCAAATGTCCATCGATGGATGAATGGATAAAGAGGTGGTGTATATATATAATGGAGTATTAGTCAGCAATGAAAAAGAATGAAATCTTGCCATTTGCAACTACATGGATGGAATTGGAGGGTATTATGCTAAGTGAGTCAGTCAGAGAAAGACAAAAATCATGACTTCACTCGTATGAGGACTTTAAGAGACAAAAACAGATGAACATAAGGGAAGGGAAACAAAAATAATATAAAAACATGGAGGGGGAAAAAACAGAAGAGACTCATAAATATGGAGAACAAACTGAGGGTTACTGGAGGGGTTGTGGGAGGGGGGATGGGCTAAATGGGTAAGGGGCATTAAGGAATCTACTCCTGAAATCATTGTTGCATTATATGTTAACTAATTTAGATGTAAATTTAAAAAAAATTACATTAAAAAAAAAAAAAGATGAAGAGAAACAGAGTCATTTGCTCCTAAGTTATGATTGGAAATTTAAGTGCACTAAGAATTCAAAAAGGTATCCTTAGATATATTTGGGACAAGTTTCTAATTGTAGGTGGAATTTGAGTTTCACCTTAAAGAATTGCAAATAATTAATTTAGTTTTATCATTTATAAAGCAAACAGCAAGGGCATACTTCTCTTCCCAGATACCATGAGAAACACTTTACATGGATTATCTTCTCAGTATACTTCGGAGTTACGTGTTGTTACTCTCTGTATTGCAGGTGGAAAAACCCAGGCTAATGAGGTTAAAAAAAATTCATCAAAGGCCACGCTAGTTATCACGTGGTGTTGGCTCTTGAGCTGAGCTTGTGACCACCCTCTGTAGGACCAGTGAGCAGAGGAGGGAGGCCAGAGTGAGCAAAGTGTGTTTTTTGTACATCGACTAAGTAGCAGGTTGGGTTGAGTAGCTATACGATTCTCTGGAAAGTAACCTGGGGACCAGTTCAAGTTGTCAGGGGTTTTGATGGCCATTTCGTGGAATTTAACTTCATCTTCTGGACCCTAGGGAGTCCTTGAAGAACTTGGAGGCAGGAAGTGCAATGATGAAAAGTAGTTTTTAGGAAGATCTTTGAGCCTGAAGGCACAGACAACAGTTAAACAGATGTCTCAGTGGTCAAGGCATGAAGCGCCTAAACAAAGTCTTTACGATGGGAAAGGGTGGGAACTGTGTCAGGCACTTCAGAGAAGGAGGACTGTCCTTTCTGTGCAGAGCTGGCAAAGCATGTAGGACTGGACAATAAATACCTCGCGGGTAATTTAGGCTTGATGTTAGTTTGAATTTCCTTACATTAGTAGATTTGGGAGTTAAGAGCACATATTTTCAAGAGACTATTTAGGGGAAGGCAAATGGTGATTTTTCTGGAATTATAGTCTATCTAAATTAGCGCTAGGTTTTGTGAGGATAGTATGACCTTTGATCTAGTTCAGTTCTGGCTATTACTTAATTTAGGCCCTGTGACTAAGCTACTTTTTATCTCTCTATTTATTTATCTATCTATTTATCTGTCAGCAGGCTTCACATCCAGCGCTGAGCTCTGTGCTGAGCTTGAACTCACCACCTTGTGATCCAGAGTCAGATGCTTAACTGACTTAGCCACCCAGGAGCCCCCCAAGCTACTTTATAAGTCTTCTCTAAGAGCTTCTGAGACAGAGGAATTACATGAAGTATAATCTTTGATCCTAATGTAGGACTCTGCTTGGCTGCTTTCTCAGCTTGCCAATCATTTCTCACTCCCCTGCTGTCTTCTCTTTAGTTTTAATTATGGCTACTAGGTACAGATCTTTCTTTTAACAACTTGAGACCTTTCTCCACTGAATGAGATGTTCTCCAAGTCTGGGATGGGAAACTTCTATAGATCCTTTCCTAGGCTTCCATAATGCTCTCTCGATACCTGAATCTTCAGTCATATGTTAGCACTACACCGGAATGCCCGCAGTAGGAAGACAGAACGAGTCCTTGTCAGCTTGTAGCTCTGTTGTGATTGTTGCCATGCACTGGCTTAAGAAAGACCCTGTGCCTTGATTATGGGTGTCCCAGGTATGTGAAAATACTACCTGAGCTAGGTGTGAGAAATTCAAGTGCATTATTACTAATGATTTTCATAAGGGCTAAAGAGTTTAGGCCAGAAATAATTAGGGCGAACAATAGAGCTGTCAGCAAATCTCCCAAATAATGAGATAGCAATTAATGAATGGACTCATTGTTCTCTTTGGCTCTAGGGCATTAAGTGTTTCATTTTAAGTCATGATAAGTAGTACAATATTGCTCCTGTATACCTTTGTTTAAAACTGTTAATTTTAAATGGTTTTACTATTATTTATAATTTAATATTTAATCTTTTAATTTAAAAATTAGATGATTCCTCCCACCTCAACCCCTTTATACTCCTTATGAGTAAACATGGTTTTTGTGCACTGAGTTCACTCCCTATGATAGGCCCCGTAATTAGGCTCTTAATAAATGTTTTGATGGTATTAATGATGATGATGAGTTTTAAGTGTGCTCCCGTTGCCTACTAAGACAGGCTCTTTGATGTTTCCCGTGACTTCATGGTGTGGGGCCAGGCTGGCCAGTTGTTCTCTTCATGGCTCTTTTCCCCTTTTAGACCCAGAAGCATCAGGAAAAGCCGTTCACCTTATTATTATTTATTTATTATTTTAGCAAAACCTGTAGGATGTCGTGGGAAAGTCTTTCACATAACTATTCCAGGCAGCAAGCTTTCCTTCCTCCAGCTGTCCAGAGGTTTCAGATAAGCAACATTGGTCACTCTACTGAGCCCATTTTTTATAATTTGTATATTAAATGCATCACCCGTCACCTTCAGCACCTCTCTCTTTTCCTCAAGAAAGCCCAAATGTTTACAAACCATTTCCCAGATCATGGACCATTGGATCCTGGAAAGTTTTGACTCCTTCTTGTAACTAAGTTGTTCAAAGTGTCATAAGCTGAGGAATGAACATATCCTTCATTGCATAAGATATGTTTAGACATTTATCAAGACTTGGTTTAACAAACTCCTCTCCTCTTACCCCAGTTGTCCCTTGTACCCTTCCTCCTGAAGAAAAGTGGTGACCATAGATGTTTTTGAAGTGTGGGGGTGGCTTAACGTCCCACCGATTTCCCTGTATCTCCAATGATACTGTTTCTGGAGACTTTTTATTATGGGGTCTGACATCACCTGGGCTTTTAGCCCCCTCGTTAGGCTTTTCAGAGTCCATGTCCAGAAAGACCCATCCAGTTTCAGAGTTGTGGACTTCCTAAGAATCTCCTGCCCCTTGCTTTATCCTTTTCTTTCATGGGAAGGATTGGATTCCATGGGCTGGCTGTTCTCCACATGGGCACTTGCAAGGCTTTCCCGTGGTCTGCAGGTGGGTTCAGGGCCAGGGGTTGGTACAGGAGATAAAGCTGAATGTGCTTTTTAAATCCTCACTCCGACTCTGTGAATTCTGCCACTTCGTGGCTCCATGTTTGGGAACCAGGCCAGTGTCTTGGTCCTCGATTGTTTACCCAGCCTTGGCAGATGGGTGATGTTCAGTGGTTGTTGTGGAGAGAGTAGGGTGTGGTTAGGGTGGCGGTGGGAATGTCAGTTAAGAAAGACTAGCAAAGGTTAGTGTGTTGAGAAGTGGGAGGAGCGCTGCTGGGGAATGGAGACATTTGGCAGGACATCCTCTTTCTACAGAAACTTTCTCAGAAATGGCTCAGGAGAAACGAATTGACTCAGTGTTTCTGATGGATTATCTTTGGCTATAATGCACAAAGCATTGTGAAACTAAGGATTGTTATAGATCCTTGAAATTGTGGAGTCTGTCACCTATACTTGGAGTTGGAACGTTGGGGCCGATAATTTACCTTTGAACTGTGACCAGCCAGAAGCCTTAATCGGTAGGTGGGCGGGTTAACAAGTTGTCACCACTAGTTTATATTTAATTACTGCTTGGAAAAGTGACGGCTTGAAACTGACTCTAATAACTTCATTATAGGCCTAAAAAACGTAAAAAATCAACTGTGGTTCTTCCTCTCCTCTGTGAGTGGATGGCTTCCATTGAGATGTTGGTATGGCATAATTTGGCTGCTGCCCAAGGCTATTTTTGGAGGCTTTTGGAGTGTCCTAGGAGTCTGTCTATCCAATAGATCTATTTATATGGTAAAAGACATGACAACACTCCTGCCTTCCACCAGTCCTTTGCTGAGTTGTGGGTTAATGATGTAGACACAGCTGGATCAGAGAGATACACTGCTACGTTCTGACTCACTCTCAGCCCCATCCCCCAGGACAGGAAAGACCCTGGAGTGGCCCTCATCTCATGCTCTTAGGCTGTGTGATGGGAGAGGGAAGGCAGGGTCTGGCCTGAAAGGTCCTAAATGGGCAGCTGGATGGAGAGGGCCACTGGAAAAGAGCTAATGCCCCATTAAGGGGGCGTGAGCCTGCAGGGTACATTGCATGTTTAAGCTCCTCTCTTTTTGGGGCCCAAACATTGCTTCGTCAAAAATCCTCTTTTCTATGCGGCATCTAAATAGCAGAAGTGAATACACATTGTGGATATCGGAAGGCTGAAGGCCCTTTGCAGAATCACCCTGTGTCTGTGCTGTTAGCTAAACTTGGTGTGGGAATTGGGTTCTGTAATGTTGACAGCAAGAAGGGAGATATTCTGGGAAGTACTGTGCTAGCCCAGAGGTCCCTGTCAGATGATGACAAGAGCCTACATTTGTATTGCCCCTTTCGGCTTATAATGATAGTACATATTAAGCACCGACTGTTACATTAACATTTCTATAATTTTCCATTTTCTGATTACATTTTAAGACCTTGTTCTGGTATCCATCTTATTTAGTAGGCTAAGGGGATCCTAAAATTTTAAATGTATACTTATTTTAGGGGCGCCTGGGTGGCGCAGTCGGTTGAGCGTCCGACTTCAGCCAGGTCACGATCTCGCGGTCCGGGAGTTCGAGCCCCGCGTCGGGCTCTGGGCTGATGGCTCAGAGCCTGGAGCCTGTTTCCGATTCTGTCTCCCTCTCTCTCTGCCCCTCCCCCGTTCATGCTCTGTCTCTCTCTGTCCCAAAAATAAATAAAAAACGTTGAAAAAAAATTTAAAAAAAAAAATAAAATAAAATAAATGTATACTTATTTTAAAAATCTGTGCCTGGGTCACCTGGGTTGCTCAGTTGGTTAAGCATCCGACTCTTGATGTTTGGCTCCGGTCATGATCGCACAGTCGTGAGATCAAGCCCCAAGTTAGGTTCCATGCTGGGTGTGGAGCCTACTTAAGATTCTGTCTTTACCTATCCCTCTGCCCCTCCCCTTGCTCACGTTCTCTCTCTCCCGTTCTCTCAAAAAAAAAAAAAAAAAAAATACTGTGCCTTTGATGTAATCTTGGTACAATTCTACCCTGCAATTTTTTTACCTTATTTTTTTCTGTTGATGGAATGACAGTTTTTTAATGTTTATTTATTTTTGAGAGAGAGAGAGAGAGAGTGCATGCACAAGTGGGGGGGGAGGTGTAGGGAGAGAGCAGGAGACGCAGAATCCAAAGCACGCTCCAGACTCTGAGCTGTCAGCACAGAGCCCGACTCGGGCTGTAACCCACAAAGTGTGAGATCATGACCTGAGCTGAAGTCAGACACTCAACAGACAGACATCCAGGCACCCCTGGAATGATAATTTTTGAGCCTAAAATTCTGAACTCAGAATCTAGTGAGGAAAGGGAACGTTTGTTTTTCTCCTTACTTTTCTATAGCATTTGCTAACTTGTTAGCAGCAAAGAAAATAAATTTGACTAATTAAGTGGAACCCAAAGCAATATTGATACAGATCTCTGGGGATAATGGTTTCAAGTTCTATGAAAAATGCCTCTCTACTTCTCACATGGTCAATGGGGAAATAGCTCATGGAAAATGAGACAATACCTGGGCATCTGGCTACAAATCTGAAGTTCTTTGCCCTAGTGTATGGCTTGGCTTACTTCTTTGGTCTTGGTAATAGGGTCATTATTGCTATGTTAGATGGATTTCAGAATGTCATATGTTGTTTCAACCCAAGCTGTTCCCCAGGAAACACAACTATTTGTTCTCTTTTCTGGCCCGGGCTAAAACCATGGTACCATCTTTCTTCCACGCAGAGCCTCTCCAAATAGGATCTCCTTTATATTTCAGAAATCTGTGAACTTCACTGGTTTTTCTGTACGTGGGAATATACTTTTTTTGGTGTCTGTATTTCTGTAGATTTAAATTTTATACATTGAAACATGTTGCTTCCTACTGGGAAAAAATTAATGCGATTGAAGAAGAAACAAAAGTATATCCTTGCTTGCCTTTTTCTTTTGGGAGTGGGGCACCATGTCATGAAAATTAGGGGGCCCTTGAGAAAGTATTGACTATTCTTATGCAATATGAGCCAACACCAATGCATAACTCATTAGTATCCCTTGGAAGAAGCAGAAGGTTTTAACTGTGTATGCATGTACATGGATTACCTGGACCCCTAGAATACCAGAAAGGAAAATCCCTGGGAAACTGTATTTTAGAATTTTGGAAGATAGTGTGATATAATTAAAAGAACATGTCCGTGAATCACACATATCCATTCAGATTCCAGATATGTGCCCAAGTCATTGATGACTTTTGTTGGGACTAAGAAGTAAATATATGCAAAATCTAGCCCACAGTAGTGCTCAGTAAGCTTTCCTTTTGGCTCTTCTGTCCATTGCCTTTTAGACATGGGTAAAATTTAAGAGGCATGAAACTGATTTAGTGGTTTGTTGACCCTCTATTATTTTAGAGAGATTGATCCTTCCTGTGGCCCTTGACACAAGATGAGTTACTATTTTTTTTTTCTTAGTGAGCCAGTCAGTGCCAATGTTGCCATCAAGTTGAAATATACAGATTAAAGGTCTACCTTTACATTCCTCCTCTCTTCCTAAACGTGTATTTGCCCAATTTAAGAGAAATTTCCAAGGAAAGTCTTTCAAATTGGCTTTGTAACATGTCAGATTATTAGCTGTTAATCTCTAAAACACTCAAGCTTTCTTGGGGTGATTGGCTGGCTCAGTTGGTAGAGTATGCACCTCTTGTCCTTGGGGTTGTGAGTTCAAGCCCCATGTTGGGCATAGAGGCCTCTTTCAATGAATAAATAAATGAATACATACATACATACATACATACATACATACATACATACACTCAAGCTTCCTTAAAAATAGGCCACATGATTACATCCACTGTGGAAAACAGTATGGAGGTTTCTCAAGAAATGAAAAATAGGACTACCATATGATCCAGCAGTCTCACAGCTGGGTATACATCCGAAGGAAATAAAGTCATTATCTCAAAGAGAGATCTGCACTGTCGTGTTCATTGCATCATTATTCACAGTAGCAATAACATGGAAACAACCCAAATGTCTATTGACAGGTGAATGGATAAAGCAAATGTGGTGTACACATACAATGGAATATTATTCAGCCTTAAAAAAGAAGAAAATCCTACCATTTGTGACAGCATGCGTGAACCTGGAGGACATTATGCTGAGTGAAATACGTCAGAAGCAGAAGGAGAAATACTGCATGATCTCACTCATATGTGTAGTCTATAAAAGTTGAACTCCTAGAAACAGAGAGTAGAAAATAGTTACAGAGAGCTGGTGGTTGGGGGCAATGGGAAGATGTTGGTCAAAGAGGACAGACTTTCATTCATGAGACGGATATGTTTTGGGTACCTAATATACAGCATGTGATGACTATAGTTAAAAATAATGTATACTTGAAATTTGCTAAGTGTGTTCTTGCCACACACCAAAAAGCAATTATGTGAGGTGATGGCTGTGTTTATTAGCTTGGTTGTGATAATGATTTCACAATGTGTACATAAATCATGTTGCACACTTTATACATGTATAATTTTTATTTCACAATCATGTTTCAGTAAAGCTGGAAAAAAAAAAAGGAAATTGCAAAGGCCCAGAAATTTCCAAAGTAGTATTTACCATGTCCTCTCAGATTATTAAAATCACAGTGGTTTGTAACACTAGGTTGCAGAGTGAGAGAGTTAATGATTGAAAAAAAAAAAACAAACCAGAACACATGAAGGAAGACATGTTTGAGGCCAACCAGTACTCAGCATTTTGGTAGCTGTTGTCTAGGCAGGCAATACGGTGACCTGAACAGAACATTTGTCCTTACCTCTAGGGGTGTGGCTTGGTTCAGACCTCGACCTTCTGTATTACTTTGTTTAATTCCATCTGCCTCACACATCAAAGACTAGGTTAGAAAAAGTAATCCCTGTGTTCTGTTATTCAGTGTGTCATTAGCTACAAATCACATGGCCACAAAGTCTTCATTGAACATGGTTAGATTTTATGCAAAGATAGTCTTCTGCCTGTAGTAGCTGCAATCTGGATCACCTGTGGGAAATAGGAGATGAGTCACACAGTTGATCACTCTGCTTCCTTGTGAACTGAGAAGATTTAGTAGTGCTAGAGAGGTTTACCTGCATGCATTAATAGTCTTGTTCTCAGCGTACTTGTTTAATTCAGCTAATACTTGTTCAGTTGGTGTCTTGGCAAAGTAGGGAAGTACCACATGGGAGGTAGAGATAGAAGGCAAAGACTTTACAGTTGGGTTGAGAAACCCAGAGACACACTGCCTCTGAGTGTCATTAACTGCTGATAAAATGATTGCATCTTGGTACCAAAAAGGGACCTTAAAAACCATCTAACTCCTCTATTTACAAATGAGGACAATTTAGAGAAAGACCTCATTGTGCCCTGAAGATGAAGTAAGCTTAATGGCCTTGTTGAGGGTAGAGTTGGATCTTAATAGGCAGGACTTGACTCCATGCAGGGAAGGGGAAGGCCTTCTTGCTGTACGGCACAACTCTTTGGTCCTGGTTGGCCAGTTGGGTAACCACGGTCCACATGATTCACGTTCACTGTTTTTATTCCTAATATTATCCCTTATTACTGTTATCCTTTACTGCCTACAAGAGCAAGACTCACACATGAGTAAGTATTGATGTTCTGCTGTATAATATTCTGATTACTGTTTGCTCTTAATGACTTGAGTAAGAGAAAGGGAGAGGAACTCATCCATCCTACCCAACAAGATCCTTCTACAAAATACACTGCTTCTCTTTTGTCCTCTCTTTGATAGGGTGCATCTCTCCAAAGTTTGAGTCCTTTCTGCCGCACAGTTCTGTGTTTCCTGACTTCATTCACTGTATAGCCTTTAAGGATACTCCTTTATCAGCAAACAAAGGGATATCAAGGGGAGGAGACTTGACCACAGAAATGGTATGACTGACTGCATGATCCCAAGACATCCTGATGAAAATGCCTGTATTATGCTGATCATTATGGCAAAGGGAAATATTCTGACCCCTGACTATATTTGGGGGGCCTTCCTAGACCCCAGTTGGCTTGAGAGCACTCTGGTTTAGAGACTTGCCTTGTTGTTCCAGCAGGGAACTCTTCCCACTGGCCCTACTCAGTGGAACCAGTTTCCACATTCGAATCTCTTTAGGTATTCTCTGGTAAGGCCCAAATGCCTTTTCATCCTGTGTTTTTTGTTTTTCTTAAAAAAATTCATTTTTTCTTTTACAATAAGTGTTTGGCGAATTTACATCCTTTTACCTATTTCTCGTCTTGGATTAGAATCTCAGCTAATCTCAACCTTACATCTCCGTTTAAACGACAGCCTTCTTGGAGCAGGCTGACCGCCTATATTTGGTTAAATCCTCTTGCTGAATGTTCTTTATAGCACCCTGCATTACTTCTTTCTTAAGTGTCTGCCATCTGGCCAGACCATAAGCTGGGCAAGGACCTGGTCTGTCTTGTGTACCGTTTTATCCCCAGTTCTTGGCACCGTGTCTACGCGAGGTATTCCATAATTTGTTAAATTGAATTGAATTTTATTCTCTTTTATCCCACTTTGCTTCTATTCTTTGCAACCAAAGGCAAGCTATGGAGAATATATTTAAGCCAGGATTAGAATGCATAGGGAGAAGGAGGAAATTAACTTGAATTTAGAAAATTACATTTTGGCATAAGATAGGTACTGAGTCTGGCAGGTGATTTTCCTTCTGGGTAATCAGGAGCTTGCCTGTGGACTCGTGGGGCCACTTGCAGAAAAGTAACCTCCTGTGGCTTTTTCTAGAAACTTCACCTGGGGCCCTGGCGTTACACACATTTTCCCAGCTTGCCTGGTGGAGATTCATATACTATGATGGTAGGTCTGTATGTGTCAGAAGGGGGGGAAATTTTAGAACTTAAGGCAATGATTTTTTTAAATAAATGTTTATTTATTTTTGAGAGAGAGAGGGAGAAAGAGGTAGAGAGTCCCAAGCAGGCTCTATGCTGTCAGGGCAGAGCGTGATGCAGGGCTCAAACTCATGAATAGCGAAATCATGACCTGAGCTGAAATCGGGAGTCGGACGCTTAACCACCTGAGCCACCCAGGCGCCCCAGGTCAAACGATTTCCTAGTGAGTAGACTCACTGAAAGTTAGTCATTCTTACAATTCTCTTTGGCCGTTTTCATGGAGCCTGTGCACTTCTATTGTGCTGCTTGTTTCTTAGGCAAGTTTGTCTTGTTTATTACTTCTTTTTCCTTTTCCAGCCCCATTGATAAAGACACACCTCAGGGCCCTGTCCTTGATCCTCTGTTGTTCTTAAGTGTTACTTTTTGGGAGATGGATTTGACATTCCATCCTTCAGTTCTGGTTCTCTGTACAGTCTCCATACCCACTTCCAGGTGCTTCTGGGGAGTACAGTTTGCAACTAACACTGCCTATTAGGTATCATCACTTGGGTGTCTGATCGTCACCACAAACTAAATAAGCCTCTGTAAGCTTTATCTTTCCTACCAGGACATTCTCCCACAGCAGACGTGCCACAGTTCCGGCAGGGGCCACTAGAGTCTTTGAGTCTTCCTGTGCCTTCCGTGTGTCCGCACCTGTCTCCCACCCCACGCTAGTAGTTTTCCAGATCCTATTGGTTTTTCCTTGATGGCGCCTCTGGAATCCATTCCTTCCTTTCTCCCCACAACCCAGCCCTTCCTCTTTCCCGAATCAGCCCTGTACGCTGTAGAACACAGCCATCTGTCCTGAATTCCTAGGGTTTTTATCCCACCCAGCATTTGCTGCATGCTTTTGTTTTCTTGTCTCCTTTTCATTTTAGTGGCTCATTTTCCCAGTGAGATAATTGGCTTCTTGAGGGCAGAGGTGAGGAATCATTTCCCTTCCTGTCTCTAGCAGTTAGTGTAGAGCTGAATAGCTGTTTGGTCAAGTTCACTGATGATAGTGACAGTGAACAAGAGGGATCTTCCTGGTTGGCTTTGTGTAGACCGCGTCCATGGGGTGCCAGGACCTTAGGTAGAAATTGCAAAGCACAAGGTATGAAGCAAAGGGTTGGATTAGATTAGCACAAGGGAGCAGTGTTGGGACTTCTCATCAATAGAAGTATCTCCAAAAATACAGAACGTTAGTGCCTTTTGAGTGTTTGGAAAAATCAGTGCCTTTTTTGGTATGGTCTTCACTGTTTAAAAATATTTCTTTTCCTGCTCATTATCTAATGTTAACCTTCAGCAAGCCTGTGGAGAAGTATCATTGCCATTTTATGGAAGAGAAAACAGAAGCTTGGGAATTCGGTTTGACCGAGGCCATTAGAGCCCAAGGGTGTCAGGAGCACATCTCCAGCCCTGATTGTCTGATTCCAGGTGAAATCAGTTCAAGTAAGGCATGCAGTTAAACACTAGGAAGATGCACTTGTGATCGTGTCCTAAAGAAGTTTGCAATCTAGTGAGAAATAGATGGGTAAACAAATTAATTCTTACTCCAAGGTTTGAATTAAGTAAGGGTGAATAAGGACACAAACAAAATGCTGTGGGCGCATGAAGGTAGGAGTGATTAATTCAGTCTTTGTACTAAACAACAGCTGCTCTGGGAAGCTTTCCGTCAGTGAGTGATTATGAGGTATGGATGAAAGCAGGTGTGGGTGTATGTAGAAAACAGAATGGCCAGGGGGAGAAAGACAATGCCGTCTCCAGTGTGTTCCTTGGCAGAAGGCAACGGGGGGTGGGGGAGGCTAGAGGGTGGATGGTGACCACATTTGGGTAGTCTGACATTCTAGGCCGGAGGGGAAGGTCCCTAAACCTATCGGCCCCAACCGGCTTTATTGATTTCACTGAGCTCTCAGAGTGGCCCAGTGTTTTTGTGGGCGGCTGCAATTTTGATGACATTGCAGGTTGGCTGTGATAAGACTGAGCCTGTCTCTTTGCAAAATCAAGAATCTGAAAAGATGGAATGATGCAATCAGCCTGCCGGGGTTGCTGTGATGGCCTCTGCTTGTTTTCCCAATTTCCTACATTTCTCTAAAGACCCCCAAATGTTTTCTCCCTGCTTCCTGTATTTTCCAACCTTTGCAAACCTTCTTAAGTTTTTATTTAGATGCTTATTCCAGAGTCTACAGCATGGCAGTCTCATGTACATTTTGGAATAAATATATCCTATATGTTTCTTTCTTTTTTTAATGTTTATTTATTTTTGAGAGAGAGTGCGAGAGACCGAGAGTGAGAGCTTGAGCAGGGGAGGAGCACAGAGAGAGGGAGACACAGAATCCAAAGCAGGTTCCAGGCTCTGAGCTGTCAGCACAGAGCACGACACGGGGCTTGAACTCACGAGTGGTGAGATCATGACCTGAGCCCGAGTTGGATGCTTAATTGACTGAGCCACCCAGGCACCCCTTATCCCATATGTTTCTAATTCATTTATACCTAACCTATCAAAGCACTCCCCCGCCGCCTTTTTTTTAATGAAGTAGTTCATGGCTAAGACATATTTGTCAGCCTTTGAGTTGGCCTCTTAAAAAAACATTTTCTCTTTTCTTTAGTCGTACAAAACCATAACCTGTAAAGGGGTGCATCCGTTTCACATTAGCTCTTGCTGGCCAGAAACGTGGTGGGTCACAAAGTGAAAAGGCCTCTCAGAGCATCTTTATATTTGCTTTCGTCCCTCTCCCCCTTTCCCATGCTTACAGATTATCCACCTAGACACACAGCGACTGAATTTTCATGTCTGGTTACCACTTCCCCTCAGCCCAGCCTTTCTTTAGCCCTCTTTCAGCATAAGAGAAGCCAAATTCATTTTCACCACCCATATCTGCTTTCTCTGCAGTTGTTAGAGATTGACTTTGGCCCATCTTGGGTCTCCCATCTCTGACCGCATCCTCCTTAACCTTGGGAAGAGTTGTGCGTTAGGCCCCTTAAGCGTTCTGTGAATTTTTTTATACACGTCTGCAAAGCCCGAGTAATGATTTCTGGAGTCTTGATAGTGATTAGGGGATGTCCAGCCAGGTCAGCCTTCCCACCGATTTCTTTTGCTCCCTTGCTGCTGTCTGTCTGTCTACATAGCTGTAAGGGCAGTTGAAGACCTCCATTTGGCAGATTCTGGAGTTGCGGTCTTGCTTTTCATGTGAAACCATAGATGACGAGAAGACCCACTTCCGTAGTTCACAGGGAAGTCTGCTTTCTTGGTAAGAACATTTATCTGCTTTCATTTGGCTGACTCACAGAGCATCAAGCAACTCCAGGGAAGGTAGGAAAGGAAAAGGAGGGAACAGCAATTAAATGCCCACTGGGCACTTCACATAAGGTAACGCATCTAAACCTCACAGTAATCTACATGGGTGAACTATTATTAGCCCTGCTTCATGGAAGGGGAAATTGAAACTAAGAAAGTGTTGGTAACCTGTTCAAGATCACTCCACAAGTCAATGGTAGAGACCCTAGTCTTTCCACTACCCCAGGTTACCTGCCAATTGGTAGAAATGTGAGCCTATGGGAATAATTTGATGTGGGTGATTTTATGACTTTTCCCAGGAAGCTCAGCTAGAGCTACCCAGTTGTCCCATTGAGTCTGTCAGGTTATCTGAGTATTTCTGCACCCTGTCTTTGTGTGTGTTGCTTTCGACCCTCGGAAGCTTTCAGCGGATATATAGGTCACACATTCCTGGAACATAAATCAGTCAAGCAGGCAGCTTAGAGATTCTTATCCACTCAGACCTTTGGCCCTCGCCTGTGTCAACCGGAAGCGTGGGTGTGGAAAGTCAATTTGGGGACTGGTATGTTGGAAGCGTGGAAGAGAGAAGCCCACAGGAGATGAGTAGGAACAAAAACTGTTCTTTGGAGATTCTGCTCTCAAGTTCAAGGACAGCTGTAGTTGGAGGGGATGGGCTTCTGCCATGAAAGGGGATTTCCTTTGAGGAGATGTGCCTGGAGTCAGCAGCCTGGCCCAAATGTGTTCACGTGCATGAGTTTACAGTTTTCAGAATCAGCACAACAGAAAACGTTCTGTTTAGCCTGCTGAATGTTCTGTATCATCCCCCAAATCCTGGGATGTCCCATGTCCTACCCACCACTAATGCACTCAGATTTTCTAATCCAAAAACAGATTCTAAAAGTGGCCAACCCTTTGGCAGGGAATGACTTCTAGGTATACTGTACACAGTTATGTGATATCCGTCCTCCCGCAAAACATTGTTTAGGGGATTGTTGGAAGGAAAACAACTATTAGAAAATGCATTCGTTGTGGTCGTGTTTACACCCCTTTTGTCAACTAGAAATGTGTTTGTTTAAACAGTGTCTTTGCTTTATTAGTCATTACTCTCTCGGTAGCAGATAACGTGCTTGAATTTCACAAGTGTATGTAAATGGTCCAGCATAGCAAGGCAGCTGTCTTCAGTCAACATTTTCACATAGTGATAATTCTCAGGGAAAGGGAAAGACATACTTAATACATAGCATTCTACATCATCTGACTTCTCAGTAACCGCAGTGCCCCCTAACGTGTGTGTTAATTTTAAATGTTTCCTTGCTATTTTTAAAACCTAAATCTGATTTTTAGCCAAAATGTAAAAATAGGGCCGATGATCCCACAGTAGTTTTGTGGGAATATGAAATGGGAGTTGCAAGTGCTTTGTGAAATTAAAGCTTGGGGCCAGTGGTGTTTTGTTGGAAATCGGGTCATATATTAAAACAAGAAGAGACAGCAAACAGCTGTGGCTCAAGTACGTTGAGTCTCACTTTTCTGCTCCCTGTTGGTTTGCCTTTCAGGAGACTCCATGCTCTGGAGCACACACGTTACCCACCCTGACTTCCGTTGCATCTGAGTTTGTGCTTCCCAAGTACCAAAAACTCAGCACAGTGCCTCACTGCAATTATATTATTTACAAGGGTGGTCCTGCTGAAACCCCCGAACATTTATCATCGTCACAGTGGCCTTGTCTGTGCACCTCCAACAACATAAGGTGCTCTCAGCCAGTGAATAGAGTGCAGCTTTCTTGCTGAACTTGCATTAGAACCTCGGGTCAGGATTCCTGCAGCTATAGGCTTTGGTGAAGGATATTGCCTTAGGTCACTGTCTTTCACTGGAAGTTTTTTTTTTGGTTTTTTTTTTTTGTGTGTGTGTTTTTTATTTTTTAGGTAAGCTCTGTGCCCAACATGGGGCTTGAACTCATGACCCCAAGGATCAACAGTTACACACTCTACTGACAGAGCCAGCCAGGCGCCCGTTTGTTTTGTGTTTAATGAAGGTGTTTTTGTTGTTGGATTTAAGTCTTTTGGAACCAAATTACATCAATTCCCAATTAGTGTCAGGTGTACAGCATAGTGATGTGACAAGTTCATACATTAAGCTGTGCTCACCGCAAGTATAGCTGCCATATGTCCCCATACACACTATTAACAGTATCATTGAGCATATTCCTTATGTTGTGCATTTTATTCCCGTGACCTATTCGTTCTCTAACTGAAAGCCTTTATCTCCCCCTCCCCTTCACCCATTTTGTCTATCCCCCACCCCCTCCCCTCTGGCCATCATCAGTTTGTTCTCTGCATTTATAGGTCTGATTCTGCTTTTTGTTTATTTTTTTTTTTTAGATTTTACTCATGAGTGAAATCACACGGTATGTGTTTTTCTCAGTCTGATTTATTTCACTTAGCATAATCCCCTCTCCATCCACCCATGTTGTCTCAAATGGCACGATCTCATCCTTTTTGTGGCTGCATAATATTCCATTATGTATATAATATGAACACACGCACCCACACACACCACATCTTCCTTATCCATTCATCCATTGTCTATTGATGGACATCTAGGTTGTTTCCATATCTCGGCTAGTATAAATACTGCTACAGTAAACATAGGGATGCATATATCTTTTTGAATTGATGTTTTTATTTTCTTTGGGTAAATGCCCAATAGTAGAATTACTAGATCATATGTATTTCTATTTTTAATTTTTTGAGGAATCTCCATACTATTTTCCACAGTGATTGTCCCAATTTACATTCCCATCAACAGTGTATGAGCGTTCCTCTAAAAGCCATTTTTAAGTGTTTATTTATTTTGAGAGACCAGAGAGCACGAATGGGGGAGAGGGGCTGAGGGAGAGAGAACATCTTAAACAGGCTACGGGCTTAGTAGAGAGCCTGATGCGGGGCTTGACCTCACGACTACAGGGTCACAACCTGAGCCGATATCAACAGATGGATGCTTAACTGACTGAGCCACGCAGGTGCCCCTAAAAAGCCATCAACCTGCCAGAGGATAGGGTCACCCAAAGAACAGTTTTTGCCTAAATTAATCTATAAGGTTAGTGTAATTTGAACCAAATTTTTAGTGGGATGCTAAAATTCAGTGGGAAACAGAAAATTTTGTTAAAAGAATAAAGACTTGTTCTGCCAGATAGCAAAACTCCCTTAAAAAACTATGATAATTAAAGTCAAGTGGTTGGCTCATAGATTAGTTCGATAGGTTGGAAGAGTCCAGAAGCAGACACATGTGTACATAATACAACCTGTTTTTAGGACCACATATGGCCCAGTGTATGTACAGAATTACATTCAAAGACAATGGAAATCTGACCACAGAAGCATTGAACATGAAGATCTTTAGTTTTTCTCAACAGGTATATTCATGGATTATATACAGTGTATGCCCTATTTTTCAGAAATCTTCTCTAAATAGCGTTTGCTCTCTCCAAAGTTGCAGACTCATGGCAGCCTCTAGAAATTTACCCATCTCTCTGATTTCCTGCCTCTCCGCCCCGCCACCTCCCCATACTGCCTTCATGTAATACTACCACAGTTGTGTTCTCTGTTTGTGACCACCTCCCCAGAGGGCAGCCCTTGGGAAGGGTAGTGCTGCTTTTCTGGACAGCAGGAGATTCTCAGGATTCTGGTGACCAAAATTCCCAATTTCATTTCTTTGGGAACTTAGTGTGTCTTAAAGCTGGCATTTTAAGTCACTGGACTGGTCAGTATATGGCGTTGACATTGTTGGCTACCCATTTAGAAAAAAATTAAGGGATATATTTATATTTCACAAAATAAACACTTTGTAACTACGTGTCTCAAAGATGAGCCTAGGTATTACTAGATTTGGAGCATCTATCTGTATGTTTGTGCTATATACATAGGAATAGTTATGGAAGTTTCTCTCTAAGTTTTAGGTTTCATAGTAATGAGAGGAGACTTGTACTTTATATATTTCTGATTTGTTTTAAATTTCTTTTGTAACAGATTGTGTTACTTTTATAATAAAAATGAAATAGCATTTTCATTTGCTTTGGGTAAATACCTAGTAGTGGAATTATTGCATAATAGGGTAGTTCTATCTTTAATTTTTGAGGAGCCTCCATGCTGTTTTCTACAGTGGCTGCGCCAGTTTACATTTCCATCAACAGTGCATGGGAGCTCCTTTTTCTCCACATCCTTGCCAACATTTTTTTATTTCTTGCCTTTTTGATTCTAGCATTTCCCTGCTGAAAGAAGATGTGTTCACACACACATACACACACACACACACACACACACACACACACACACACACTGGAGTATTACTCAGCTTTAATGGCAAGATGAGATCTTACCATTTGAGACAACCTGGATGGACCTAGAGTGTATTATGCTAAGTGAAATAAGTCAGAAAGAGAAAGACAAATACCATGTAATTTCACTTATAGGTTGAATCTAAAAAAAAAACTAAACAAATGAACAAACAAACAAAACGTAAAATCAGACCTGCAAGTATGGAGAACAAACGTTTGGTTGACAGAGGGGAGGGGTGTGGGGGGGATGGGCAAAATGGGTGAATGGGAGTGGGAGATGCAGGCTTCCAGTTACAGAATAAATAAGTCATGGGAATAAAAGGCACAGTATAAGGAATATAGTCAGTGGAATTGTAGTATGTGTGGTGACAGATAATAGCTACACTTGTGATGAGCACAGCACAATGTATAAACTTGTCTGATCACTATGTCGTACACTTGTCCGATCACTATGTCGTACACCTGAAACTAATGTAACATTGTGTGTCTATACTGAAATAAAAAAAAAATTAACCCTAAAAAACCAAAATAGTACCTAAAATATTTATTGACTGTTTTGGGGGCTTTAAATTTTATTTTTAATTTATATTCAGCAAAAATTCACTATTTTAGTGTATGGTTATGAGTTTTGACAAATGCGGCAATCAAGATACAAAACAGTCCCATCACCAGAAGTAAAGTGTAGTGTAAGGTATAGAGTGGTCCAAGCACTGTGTTGTATACCTGAAACAACTGTATGTCAACTACACTTCAATAATAATAATAAAAAAACCCCAGCCCTGTCACTTCATCCCTTCACCCCCAATCATTTTGTGTTACCCCTTTATAGTCAAATTCTTCCCTCACCCTTAATCTCTGAAAACCACCGATTTCTAGATGTCTTCTCCATCTCTAGTTTTGCATTCTCCAGAATGTCATGTAAAGCAAATTCCACAGCTTTTGAGTCTGGCTTCTTTCACTTAGGATAATGCATTTGAGATTCATCCACGGTGCTGCCTGTATCAAATAATTTGTTGTTCACTTTTTATTCCTGAATAGTATTCCATTATTCCACTTTATGTATGTATCACAGTTTGTTTATCCATTCCAGTTGAGGGATATTTGGATTATTTCCAATTTTTGGTAAGTAATTGCTAATAATGCCACTGTAAACGTTTGCATACAGATTTTTATATTTTCACTTGGGTCAGTACCTAAAAGAGGTGGGATTACTGGGTTATATGGTAACTGTAAGTTTAACTGTATAAGAAGATGCCAAAACGCTTTTCAAAGATGCTGTACCATTCTGCATCTCATCAGCAGTGTATGAGAGAGAGTTCCAGTTGCTCCACATCCTTGTCAGCACTTGATATTGTCAGTTTATAAAAATATTTAGACCATCCTAACAGATATGTAGTAGTATCTTATTGTTGTTTTAATATGCATTTCCTTAATTACTAATCATGCTAAGCATCTTTTCATGTACTTACATGCTGTCTGTTTATCCACTTTGGTGAAGGGTCCAAAACCTTTGTTCATTTTTTTTATTGGGTGATTTTTTTTAAGTTGTTGAACTTTGAGAGTTTTTTAAAATATATATTCTGGATACACCCTGTCCAGTGATTTGCAAGTATTTTTCTCCCAGTCTATAGCTTATATTTCCGTTTTCTTACTATTATCTTTTGCCAAATGAAAGTTGTTAATTTTGATGGAAACCAATTTTTTGCCTTTTTCTTTAATGTGGCATGCTTTGGGTGCCATGGCTAAGAATTCCCTTGCCCAACCCAAAGTCACAAAGATTTTTCTCCTATGTTTTCTTTTAAAAGTTTTATAAGATAGTGTTAACTTTTGGATCTATAATCCATTTTCAGTTGATTTTTTAAATAAGTTATGAGTTCTAGGTTAACATTTTTTTTGGCATATAGATATCTAATTGTCCCAGGACCACTTGTTAAAGACTATCACTTCTCCACACTAAATAGTTTTTATTTTAAAAGAAAGAATATGATTCTATCTAACATGAGAACTCAAACATCTTCTATCATGAAGAGAGAAAATTCCATAGACCCATTGGCTCAGAGGTGGCTAAGAGAGAGTCCCCTTTGCTCAGAATACCACAATATTTGCTTTACTATCAGTGTCATAAAACCAGAAATACTTTATACTCTATTGCTGGAGTTTCTAGTTGGTTATTGTTTGCCTAGCTCTTGAGAAGTTTTAATGATTTATGGGTATGAGCACCAATACATGAAAATTCTTTTTTTGACAAATTGAGCATATATTAAAACTTTCCAATGAGAACAAAACTGAAAGTTTTGTTTTTAAATTACAGAAGTAATACATGCTTATAGTAGAATGTAAATACAGTTGACCCTTGAATAGTACAGGTTTGAACCGCATGGGTACACTTCTATGCAGATTTTTTTCAACAAATGCAGTACAGTATGGTAAATGTATCTTCTTTTTCTTATTATTTTCTTAACGTGTTTCCCTAGTTTACTTTATTATAAGTATGGGTGTGTGTGTGTGTGTGTGTGTGTGTGTGTGCGCCTGCGTGTATAATGTAATGTACAAGATATGTATTAATCAGCTGTTTATCAGTAAGGCTTCTGATCAACGGTAGGCTATTACATTTGGGGGGAGTCATAATATTGTACACAGATTTTCAACTATGGGGTCAGTGGTTTCCTATTTCTGTTTCCTTTCCTTGCTCCTTTGGCAGGCTTCTCATCCTTTTTATGACCTCAGATGTTGGCATACCCCAGGGCTCAATCCTTGGGTCTCTTTACTTCCTTATTCCACTCACTCTCTCGGTGATGGCATTTAATCCTGTGGTTCTAAGTGCCACATATACTGCTATGAGTCAGGGTTGTATTCTCCAACCTAACCTCTTCTCTGAACTCGCGACTGGTGTATGTAGTTGCCTTTTCAGCACATCTACCATGTATAACGGCATCTTGTCTGAAACTGAAATCTTCGTTTCCCCACCTAATTCTACTCCTCACCCAGTCTTTCCTTTCTTAGTAAATGGCACCATTGTTCCTCTGGGTGCTAAGGCCAGACACCCAGATGTGTCATGGCAACTCACTGTAGCTCAGACATGACATCCGCCCTTCCACAGGCTCTTCCACCCCTAACTGTAAGGCACACGCGGAATTGACCACCTCTCACAACCACAGCTGCTACCTCTCTGGCCCGTGCCACTGTGGTCTCTGGTCTGGAATGTGGCCTGGCCTCCTGGCTTACTCCTTTGCTTCCCCTCCACCCCTACATTCAGTCCCCGACATGGCAGCCATAGGGATCTTCAGGACACAGATCACATCATGTCCTTCTCCAGCTCGGATCTCACCAATATTTTTATCTCATTCTGAAGAAAATCCTAACTGTTTGGCCTGGGCTCGAAGACCTTATGTGATCTGACTGCAGCATGTTTCTCCAAATTTTTATCTCCTGTGACTCCCCCCCCCCCCCCCCACTTTACTCACTCTGCCTTTTTTGCTTGACTTTGAACACAGACCATTCCCACTTTAGGGCTTTGCTCAAGCTGGTTCTGTGCCTGGGTGCTCTTCTCAAGATTCTCCTCTCCCCTGACTTCACCTGTCTGCCAAAACTGTCACCTCTTCCTTGCCTTGCCTCCCCTCTCAGAAGTATCTGCCTCCTCCTCACCTGCCCCATCTTCATAATCTGTTGTTTTTTTTTTTTAATTTTTTTTTCCAACGTTTATTTATTTTTGGGACAGAGAGAGACAGAGCATGAACGGGGGAGGGGCAGAGAGAGAGGGAGACACAGAATCGGAAGCAGGCTCCGGGCTCTGAGCCATCAGCCCAGAGCCTGACACGGGGCTCGAACTCACGGACCGCGAGATCGTGACCTGGCTGAAGTCGGACGCTTAACCGACTGTGCCACCCAGGCACCCCTGTTGTGTTTTTCTTCACAGAATTTATCACTACTTAGCATTATATGTATGCATATCTGTATGTATGTATGTATATACATATAGTGGATATATATATTTTTTTTAATTAAAAAAATTTTTTTACTTATTTAATTTGAGAGAGACAGAGAGAGCAGAGGAGGGGCAGAGACAAAGGGAGAGGATCCCAAGCAGGCTTTGCACCATCAGCACAGAGCCCGATGTGGGGCTCGAACCCATGAACTGTGAGATCATGACCTGAGCTGAAACCAAGAGACTAATGCCACCCAGGTGTTCCTTTAGCATTATATATTTATTTGTTTTCTGTCTACCTCCCTGACTGAAATGTAAGCTTCCTAAAGGTGGGACTTTATGTAATTCACTGCTATCCCCAACCTCTAGAACAGAGTACAGCCCATAGTAGTTGCTCAGTAACCATTTATGGCAGGATTGAATCCAGGATTAGATTAATACGTAGAGACCACTGTGCGCTATGTTCCACTCCCACTCCTTCTGTAGAGGTAATTACTGTTAATAACTTGACGACTAACTTCCTAGGCTTAAAAAAATGCGTTTATAAATACGGATACACATCTGGATTTTTTAATAGAATGCAGATTGTTCCATACCTTTATTTTCTCTCAATAATATATTTTAGAATTTTTTCACTTTACTTTATCCATCTTTCCATGTAACCTATCAATCAATGTATCTATCTGTCTATTTGTTTATATAGCTCTGTTTAGTGGTTACATCGTAGTCCATACTGTAGATGTACCACCAATCATTTTCCTGTTGATACGTGAGTTGTTTCCCTTTTTCACTATTATAAACAAGGCTGCAGTGAATACGCTTGTACATAAATCTTTGTGCGTATGGGCAAATTGGCCTCATTATAGAATTGCCTGGTCAGTAACTTGAGAGGCACTGCTTAGTTTGTCCTTTTATTAAAAAATTTTTTTAGAGAGAGAGAGCAGGGGAGAGGGAAAGAGGGAGAGAGGGAGAGAATCTTAGGCAGGTTCCATGCCCATTGTGGAGCCCGACATAGGACTCGATTCTATAACCCTGGGATCATGACCTGAGCCGAAATCAAGAGTCAGACACTTAACCAACTGAGCCACCCAGGCACCCCAGTTTGTCCTTCTAAAAGACTATACTGGTATATCACCAACAATATATGAGTGCCCATTTCCCCATATCCTTGCCAACGCTAGATATTACCACACTTCCAAAATATTTTTTTTTTTTTTTTTATAAAACATTCCTGATGAAGGAATTTGGCAACATGTGATTTTCTACAAATGTAAGCTTGATTTTCAACGTTTATTTATTTTTGGGACAGAGAGAGACAGAGCATGAACAGGGGAGGGGCAGAGAGAGAGGGAGACACAGAATCGGAAACAGGCTCCAGGCTCCGAGCCATCAGCCCAGAGCCCGACGCGGGGCTCGAACTCACAGACTGCGAGATCGTGACCTGGCCGAAGTCGGACGCCTAACCGACTGCGCCACCCAGGCGCCCCAAAATATTTTTTAATGTTAGGGAAAAAAGTTTAACTCTCTTCACAAGAGAAAGCAGAAACTCAGGTGATAAAAGCATTACTGACAGGTAGGTAACTAGGCAGTTGCCATGCTGGTAACCTCCAGAGTGTCTAGAGTATAAGTTAGCCTGTTTAATAAAGACTGTCCCTTTTAAAAGAAATGTCCGAATTAAAGGAATAAAGTGATTTGAGATGAGAAATACCTCATGCCAGTAAAGAAGCTTTCAGATAATTTTTTTTTTTTCAAGAAGTGACATTTCGTAATGTATACTGGGAGATCCAAAACCAGAGGCCCAGGTGTCCTTATTTTCTTGCTATAATTCATTCCCAGATGGTTTTTTTTTTCCTCAAAAAGAATCCACAACACAAAACCTCAAGTGTTAGCATTGGCTGGAGAGTTCATGGAAGTCATAGCCGTTGGTGATTTATTATTTAACAACTTTGTGGTTTGTACTGGGCCTTTCTAGAAGAACAAGAGAAGTTATCTGCTTTAATAACTGTGACTGGAGTCCAAAACAGAAGCATGGGAATGAATAAGAAGAGAAAAGCCAACCCGGAGGAGGGAGACAGAACACAAGCAGCCCCTGAATGTTTCTTTGAAATTGGTTCGTTTTAACCCAGAACTAGCATGAATGTTGCCTGGCTCACATGCCTGCCTTTGCCTTCGTAATGAGTTGTCAGGGCCAGGCCGAGTCCCCAAGGGCAGTCCCTATGTCTCCTCTGTATTCATCAGATATCAAAATGGGCTTGGGATGAGAGGTATTTTACTGGCATCAGTAAGTTAGAATTTGAAGAATTCTTTGAAATTATCTACTTTTACTCACTATGTGGATGGCAGGACTGAGGCCGGGAAAGATAAAATGACATATAGGTAATGATCATGACATTTGAAACATAATCCTATTGAATAATGAAAAGGAAGAGCTCTTTTACTTGAACTTTAAAGACGTAAGATTCTTGGACAGAAAAGTACTTCTGCCTTGAAATTCCTAAGGCAGGAGTGGCACATGGCTAGCATATATACCACCTTACGCCCCCGCAGATGCCCACGGCATTTCGGCAGACGTCATCACTCAACGTCAGCTCTCTTTTCTCAGCCAAGCTCTGACCCAGCCTGGCAGTCGTCCTCAGCACAGTGCTGTAGGCAGCCGGCCGTAATGGATCCGAGTTTCCATGTGAATTAAAATCTTTCTGTTTGTCCCCCTTCCCTAAATGATGTATGCATGTGGTTCATGATGTGATAAGAGTGGACTTCAAGCCAGAAGAACTTGGTTTGACTCCTGGGCCTTCTTGCTCAAAGCTCTAATCTCTGTGATGTTAGGCACGTCACTTAGCCTTTCACTCAGCCTTGTCTCTGAAATGAAGAAGTTGAATGAAATACTCGTTTTCTTTTTAAAGTTTATTTGTTTATTTTGAGAGAGACAGTGGGGGAGGGGCAGAGAGAGAGAGGAGAGAGAGAATCCCAAACAGGCTCTGCAGTGGCAACACACAGAGCCCTAAGCAGGGCTCAGACCCATGAAACTGTGAGATCATGACCTGAGCCAAAAACCAAGAGTTGACGTTGAGCCGACTGAGCCACCCAGGAGCCCCTGGATGAAATAATCGTTAAGCATCCTTCCAGCTCTGAAAAATGTTATGATTCAAGGTCTAAAGACCTCTCAGAAGGAATGCACAGTTATAACTATGTATTTTTACAAAGACCAGAGGTGATTCTCAGGCAGTTTGTATATTACAAACCTATTTGTATTCTCAAGTGTGTGTTTCTAGCTTTTTCTGACAACTACTTTTCATCTGCTCGGATTATTGACCCATAGTTCTGAAACCAGAATTCAGAGGTTTAAAAAAGATGGCGGGTGCTCCTGGGTGGCTTAGTCAGTTACGTATCTGACTCTAGATTTGGGCTCAGGTCACGATCTCACAGTTCATGGGATCAAGTCCTGTGTTGGGCACTGTGCTGACAGTGCAGAGCCTGCTCGGGGTTCTCTCCCTCTCTCTCTTCCTCTCTGTCCCTCTCCTCCCCCTTAAAATAAATAAATAAACTTTAAAAAGAAAAAAGAGAGAGGGGAAACGTCCACTTAACACCAGAGGAATTGCAGGACCCTCTTCCTGGCCGTGGGGACCTCTCATACCTCAGGCTGAGCACAGCTCACCCGCCCACCCAGCAGTTCTAGGTCATGAGTTGCTGCTGCTTCCCCTTCTTCCATTATACCTCCTCGTGATCCAGAGGCCCCACCAGTCAGGTCTCTGCAAGTGGTCCTCCGGGGGCCTCTGGCTTCCCTCCCCCGCTGGCTCCTCTTGTGACTTGCTTCCCTGTTTGTCTTCCAGGCCCTGCTTCCCTCCGGGCATACCCTCTCCTCTCAGTGATCACCCGACAGCCCGCGGTCATCTCCCACCTGGTCCCTGCCACCCCGGGAGCTGCCCAGGCATTGTCCTGCCACCCGGCCTCTGAGGCCACCTCTGCTGAGGTCCCGGGGGGCGAGGCTCTAGGCAGCAGCGAGTCAGAGACGGAGCAGCCCACGCCCCGGCAGAAGAAGCCCCGTCGGAGTCGCACTATCTTCACTGAGCTGCAGCTCATGGGCCTGGAGAAGAAATTCCAGAAGCAGAAGTACTTGTCCACCCCAGACAGGTGAGAAACCAGGGAGAGGACTGTCCACAGGGAAGGCCCTTGGGCAGGGAAGAAGACCCCTTTGGCTGTGTGTGGGGGATGGATGGCCACAAAGACTGTTTTAGAGAGGTTCCACACCACAGCAGGAGTCTCGTCCTTGGCTTCTGTAGTTCCCGCTCATTCAACAGAACCCAGCCCACGTGCACTCCTCACACTTAAGCCCCGGAAGCCTGCGTGTTGCTGAATTTATGCTCCTTGCTGTATTTAGCTTAACTGCTCAAGTATAATAAGCAAGGTCATGTTTAGGAAATGGTTGCCCAGGTTCTGAGCTGGAAAACGGGTTTGGTTTTGAAAAGCCACTTTACATGCAGGCTCAGGTGCAGTGGGGCTAGATGTGGAATTGGGACCCGGGACCTTCTGGGGCTTCTCCCTACCCCACGACTCCCAGCTGGCTCAGTGTGCTGGCCTGGCTCTTGCATGGAAAGGCCTGGATTAATTCGGTTGAGGAGCTATTAGATGTCCTGATACATGTGAGAGATACTAAGTCAGAACCACGTGGCTGAGAGGAGGAGGACTTGGATGGGAGGCCCTTCTTTAAACCCTTTTGAGATCCAGATCATTGAGCTATGACCCCTGCTTTACTCAGATTCTCACCTTATTTCTTTAATTTAGTATCTAAACTGCAGACTGTGCAAGAATGTATGTCTTGTCTTGTTTCTTCAAACTCACTCTGGAGATGTGGAAGTGGCTGAGCTAATGAGCGATCTATTTTGGGGGAGGATTTTCCAAGTCCTTTCTGCTCACTTCCTGGTCCGTGCTAGGTTTGGCCCTTAGTCCTAGCAAAGAGAAAGGGAAGGAAACCCCAATGCATCTCTTAAGCTATTAGTAGCTGTTTGATACAAATTTAAGTGAGAGGGGAGTCTATAAACCACTGACCAAAGGGCACACATTCAATTAATTGGGCACCCATCAGGGGTTTGCCGTATGCCGGGCACTGTGGCAGGGGTGATGAGTCTAGAAAGTCTGGATCAAGGGGAAGGAAATGACAAATGACTACAACACAGTGCATGGGTACTGGTGCCGGTGTGTTACCAAGGGCTGGAGGAGCACAGAGATATCGCTGAGTGTGTCGGGTGGGGATCGGGAAGGTTTCTCAGAGGAGGCAGCATTTACGAAGAGCTTTGATTCCAGAGGGAATGGCACTCAGAGGCAGAGAGGCACATCTCCCTGTTGAGGGAAAGGCAAGTGGTAGGGACATCTCCAGATGAAGGTGCATGTGTGGGCGTGGCCAGAGATGAGGCCGTGGGGATGGGAAGGCTCGTGGGCCTGGCCCAAGAATGCAGACTTTGTCTAGGCTGTCCATCAGCAGCCACCAAGCACTGCAAATGACATGGCCAGGTTGACATTTTAGACTCCTCACTTTGGTGGCACCGTAAGTGATTGATTTGAGAGGGAAGCGATGGAGCAGGAGAATGGGAGGGAGTCCAGGGATAGTCACTGAACACCTGAGTTAAGGTGGTGACAGTGGGACCACAGAGGGGAGAAGAGATTGGAGAACAGTTTTGAAGGTGGAATGGACAGAACTGACACTGGCATGAAGAAGAGAGGAGAGAGTGGGAATTCTGCGCTTCCAGGATCGGGCCACCGTAACTGCAGGTGTGCAAGGCAGAGGACAGACTGGGTTTGGTGGGCAAAGAGTGAGTTCTGCTTGAACTTGAGCATCTGAGGAGCCTTTGGGTGGACAGTGGAGACGTGGCTGTGAACTGGGGATTAACAGAAGGGATCTCCAGGCATCAGCAGCAATTTCGGTACCCCCGGCATGTGATGGAGAGCCTCGGGGATGTGGGCAACCAGGTGAGGTGGGCGCATTATTTACCACTTGTGTGGTGGTTTACCAGAAGGGCTTCAACAGGGTAAAACTTTAGGCTTATGTTCTAGAAGCCAGAGGATTCTTTAACAGAAATGTTAGTTCCTAATAAAGCTCCTGGGACTTCCGGATACCTGCCCAGGCACCTCTCAGGTGACCTACGTAGGATTGATTCACTTGCCTGGGGAGAAGGACACCATCTGGTTGGCATGGAAGCTGCCGCCTTAACCCGCCCTCTCCCGTGTTCCTCACCTCCCTATGTACGTGACCAGGGCCATGAGCACTCCCTCCTCCCACAGCTTTCTCCCTCTTCCCCTTTGTTTGTTTCTCCAGTTTCCTAGGTGACCCCATTTAAGCGAATATGCAGGGAAGTGAGAATTTGTAACGGTGGCAGGTAATGAGAGAAAGCTGATGACAGTGAAGCTGTTTCTGTAGCCAGAGTGAGTCAGGGGTGCATTTTTCCCAAGTGAGCTAACGCCATGTGCTAACACAACGCACAGAGCTGCGAACTGAGCCTTCCATTGACTAATGCACCTGATGGCCTCAGGTGAACCAGGCTGGAAGGCGCGGTGGGAGCCTGGGAGACCAGAAGCCTGTGGCATGGCCCCCTGGGTCCTTGGTTCTTCATGAATGACTGCCTGGGAAACAGCTCTCCGTTAGCGGGGGAGACCTAAGTGCTGTTGGCACCGGGGCTTTATTAGCTTCAGTCTGTTAATCACTTTCAATAAAACTGTTAGCTTCCAGGAGCCCTTTTCCTGGGACGGCCAGACGTACATGAATGCAGATTTAAGACAGGTTCTGAAGTTCCTCGGAGAAAGACTGTGTTTAGTATTGGAGGTTTAAATTGTGCAGGCTAGTCGGAGCAGGGGGGCTGGGCAGTGCACCCGGCAGTACCAGGAATTAGCACCTGGAACCTTCATTGCCGATACCCATTGGCCTTCCTGATGGTGATATGTTGCTCGTCACTCTCACGGGGAAGATAGTTGGAGCTGAGAACTCACACCTGGGAGTCCCTAAGGCTCAGGTTCTTGGCTCTGAAGGTTTGTGTGAGATAAGGGACCTTAGATCCACAAATTATGATCCTTAGAAACCTCAGAATTGTAATCCTCAAGATCCTGGGTCCCTTGAAAGTGGTGACCCCTGCTCATTATATCAAGGGTGCTCATCCCAAATTAGTGCTCTAGCTGTCCATACTTCTGCAGTGACCCAGGTTGGAGCCACAGGGAGACAGCTAGGGTTGGCTCAAGGAGACGGTCCAACCAGTTGATGCCCAGGTAGACCTGGGGTTCTTAACAATGTAGGTCAACAAAGTAGTTGTAATCTTGAGGACTGGGTTTGGAAGCCTGGTTCTTTTTCACATTTAATATGCTCCAATTGGGTTGTTTGCTACACCTTATGATGTGGCACCCACCCCTGCATTCTTCTCCACAAAAGCTTGAGCGAGGACTTCCCTTTGACAGATCTAACTTGTACAAAAATATGGTGGGTGGAGGGGAGCCCCTATACAGGAGGAGGACTAGAAGACAGACGTAAGCAAGTTTGAATTCTGGCTCCACTTCTCACTCTAGGATCATCTACCAAGGGTCAGCAAAGTTTTTCTTGTACAGGGTCAGCGAGAAAATATTTTTGGTTTTGTGGGCCATATAGTCTTTGTCTCCACCATTCAACTCTCAGGCTGTAGCATGAAAGCCGCCACGGACAGTACGTAACAAAACTTTATTTACAAAAGCAGGTAGCAGACAGGATTTAGCCATGGTTAACAAGAGATTCTAGT
The DNA here is from genome assembly GCF_007474595.2 of Lynx canadensis. Taxonomy (NCBI): domain Eukaryota; kingdom Metazoa; phylum Chordata; class Mammalia; order Carnivora; family Felidae; genus Lynx; species Lynx canadensis. The sequence continues at coordinate 26,252,528 of NC_044312.2, forward strand.
CTCTCCAAGCTTCAAATCTCTCATCCATAAGATGGGGAATACTTACTTCACAGCACTGTGAATGAAAGAAATAAGACAGCATATGTCAGGGGCTTAGCACGGGGGCCTGGGGACTCAAGAAATAGTTGCTCTGTTGTCAGAAGTAGCTCCAACCTCACACCTCCCAGGAATGGCTTTGACATTCAGGACTTTTCAGAAGGCTACAGAGAAATGCAGAACCGTGGTTAAAAGCAGAATGGGAAACAGGAGGGGCTACTGATTTAATTTCATTTGGAGTCTACCATTATAACAGTTTAGGGCAGCTACAAGGAATGAATCAATCCGTCAGAAGGTATTTTTGAGCAGGAATGAATCAATCCATCAGAAGGTATTTTTGAGTCCTTGGTCTGGCTTTAGAATGTGATAGGCACATTTGTGGACTCTGCCCTTGCAGTTGAGTCAGGGAGGCACAAATTATTCATGTGAAACAGTTAGAGAACACTTGAGAATGTGGAGCCACCTCGGTGAGGGCTGACAGTTGGGAAGGTACAGAGCAGATAATCCATGGGAGGTGTCATGGGTGTGGGGAGGCTCACCTGGTGGGGGGGGGGGGAGAGTGGCTTGAGCCAGATCTGGGATGATGAGCAGGATTTTGACAAGGATGATAGGTCTTAAATTTTCCTTTCCAGTATGGATTTGGGGGTCAGAGCCCTTATTTTGTGTAGGATCCCAGTAAAGACTCTGTCAGGTCAGAAAGAGGACTTTGCAGTCAAGGCTGAGAAATCCTCTTTGGGTCCAGTGTAGACAGTGAATGTTTCCAGGATGATTGCCCTAGGTATCTGTGGGTGTGGGCAACTGTTTTCTAGGTTCCAGAGTTTTATCCATGAGATTCTTGGAAAGTATAGTTTTGGGGGGAAGAACTGGTTTAATGGGGGACGTTCACACATTGATAGCAGTGCCAGAGTTGGTCAAAGGACCCCATCTCTACTGCCCTTTCCCTCCTTCCTCATCCTTCTTCTGTATCTCATGCCTTCTAGGTTGGACTTGGCCCAGTCTCTGGGACTCACTCAACTGCAGGTGAAGACTTGGTATCAGAACCGCAGGATGAAGTGGAAGAAAATGGTAAGAAAGAAGAGAGTGAGTCTCACCGTGTGCCCGTCATGATGGGAAAAATTCTTACTACAGGGCTGGTAAGGAGGCAGGAAGGACCATTTGGTGGTTTGGGTTCCAGAGAGTGTGATTCCTATCATGATGCTGGCTGTGGGGGGAGGCAGTTTGAACAGTCAGATAAGTCATTCCTCCTGACCTGGATTTCCTGACCAGAAGGATGTTCTTTTTCACAGTTTCCTTAGAAATAAAAGAAAGCCCACAAGCTTCTCAGTTGCTAGTTTTAACCCCACCTGCTAGCCTTTTCAAAGAACTTCCTTCCCCCTCCCACCAGTAGCTTAGAATAGAAGTCAGTACTCTTTGTTTATAATGACATATAGGACCCATCTGTTGTTCCTGTAGCTCTGTGTCCTGTAATGCAGTGATTCTCAAACTTTAGTGGGTATCAGAGTAACCTGGGTTGCAGGCAAAAACGTAGAACTCCAGGAGCCTCCCAACACCCTGACTGCAGAGATCTGTGACAGGGCTGGGAATGCATGTGCTAACAAGCTCCCAGCTTCCTCTGATGCACTTGATATAAGGACTACGGGGTCCCTAATACTGCTCTACCACCTAGCTAATGCCTCATTCCATCTTTGGTTTTTCAATGGACTGATGAACAGAAACATCTCTCTAAACAAACCCCCCAAAAAAACAAATCTACATCTCTTATGTTTTGAGGAACTCAGCTTCCTTTAAAAAAAACAACAACAAAAAAAACAGTTTGAAAGATGTGTTAAATCCAAACTTCCCAAGTAGTTGAGTGTTTCATTTCCAGTTTTGTAAACTGCAAGGGGAAAAGGTCAAAGCCCAGAGAACAGAGGTGAGCTGGGAAAAGAGGCTGGGAAGCAGCCTATTTTCTTTAGGGACCAGGAATACTCAGAAACCTCAGAATTGTAATCCTCAGAAACCTGGGACCTGGTCCTTTGTCAATCCTCACTGAATCCTACTGGTCCTTTCTCGTCTCGCATGGACCAGGGGGTCCAGGCCTGCTTGGTTGACATTCTAATTTGCTAACCCAGCTGGTCATGCACCATCTTCTCTGGCATTTCAAAGGCTAGAATCTGATTTTTTTTTTTTTTTTTATACAATCACTGGGGAATATTACCTTAGCTATTGGAGAATAGCTAAGGTAATTCTCCATCCCCTAGTTTTCAGGAAAACAAGTAAGCTAATAGATATTTTTAATAGCTAATAGATAGTGAGACATTGTCTCATTTTTTGTGTTTTTGTCCAGTAATTTTTTCTGAAAACTTTAGTTCTTGCTGTTGACTGCTAACAATGAGAAAAATAAATACGTTGTAAATTAATATTAATGGGAAACATTAAAAAAAAAAAAAAGCCAACAAGGCAGCATTTATCTTCCTGGAAGGAAATTCCTAGGCAAATCTCATCATTTCCTCTGGAAAGGCCTGAGCCTGAGCGGAAGGGATGTTCATGAAGGTGGAGGCCGGGTGGCTCGCGGAGTGCTTGCGAGGCGAGGCCTAGATGTCACTTGCGTGTACAAAACACACATACGCTGGGTGAATCAGCACGTGTGTTAGCCTCTCTTGTGAGCCATGCCTTGTCCTAGGCATTATGGGAAGTAACGAAATAAGATGTAAGCCTGCCTTCATGGCATTTGTGATCTAGCTGGGGAATCGAGGTCCAGGAAGCAGCCAGGGAGCACATGATGATGAGTTATAATTACTGGGTGGTGTATAAGCCCACAAGAGTTCAGAGGACAGGTATGTGAGAAGGGTGCCGGGAGAAGGTGCCGGATAAATGGGATTCAGTTAAATAGTGTTCATCACAACACCTCGAGAATGCTAACACACACGTGAAAACAATGGCGGAAACCTCCTGGGGGACTGATCTCAGAAAGAACCAGATCTGGGAGTTAGAAACCCTGGACCAAGTTCCCATGCCTGTCCCTCCCTGACTGATTTTGGGCAAGTCTGCCACCCACCTCCTTCCTCCGTCAATCATCATCGTCGACATCAATGTCTCCTGAGCGGCAGAGGCATTGTTGAAATCGGTTATCAGCAATCTCTTCGTGAGTCAGACGATTAATGAATTGACAGCTCGCCATCCCTGCCAGCACCGCCCGATGCCCGTGGGACGAGCGTGTGCCTTTGCCTCCGACGTCACTTGCTGGTCACCCGCCACTGTGCTACAGGCACAGTGTGAGCTGGTTATCCATGTCGTATAAGGCAAGATGGAAGTAAGTGAGCAGATTGAACCTCAGCGTGCCACAGGCCCACCACATTCAGGTCCCTTTAGGAAGCAGGAGCGCCAAGCTCTCCATTCACCAGTTATTTATTGAGCATATATTGGAGCACCAGGCAATGGAGATGCAAAGGTAGGTCATGAACCCGTCCGTTCCAAAATAAAATTAGAGCTAGATACTCAGTCAAGGAGGAGGAGACCGACCTGTAAAACTAGTAATCATTCAGAGTGATCAGGGCAACAGGGGGATTTACTGGGTTCAGAATCAGGATAGAGAAGGGAGGGCTTCACGTTGGTTTTAGTGGGGGAATAGAAGTGGGCCAAGCGAAGGTGGGAAGAGCGTCATGGGCAGAAATCCTTAGAGCACTTGAACTACTTCAGAATGGCCAGAGCTAAAAGGAGAGAGAGGGTCGTTGCTCAGTTTGTGGGTCTGAGTTCCGACTCCCCCAGAACAGCGAGCCATTGTTGGGGGCCTGAGCCTGATTGCCTCATGTTTTCCTGGTAAAACTCTTTCAAGGCTATCTCTTCAAGTACTGGGAGAAAAAGAAAAAGCTAATTGGGTAATAAAGATGTCTCAAGGCTAGTAACCTAATTGGAACTGGAAAAAGATTAGCACTTGATTCTGAGTTATTCACACGGCGGCCAACGATAGTGCTGCCAGAGGCCAGATAGCATCTCTGACTAGTTTTTACCGGTCAGCATTTGTAAGCTATAGCAGGTTGGGTAAATTTAATCTTGCACATTAGATGGGACGCTCACCCTCCACTCCATTTCTCTTTGGCTTTAGTTCCAGGAGGACCCAGAATGTTTTGCAACAGGCTGAAAGTGCCTCATTATTCAGTGATCTCTTTCAGCTCTAACACGCAGTTCTGTTCTGTGAGAGGATCCAAATGTATTCACTACCTTCCTGCCCCAGTCACAGAATTGGGTGGGCCACAGACCATGTACCATCATCAGCAAGTCTCCAGAATAGGCAACAATTCCACACAATGCTACCAGTTACTGTCTATGTAGTCTTGAGCAGGTTACTTAACCTCTGTGCGCCTGTTTCCTCATTAGTACGATGCCTAATATACATGTGCCTTATAGGGTTGTGGTGTTGACTGAGCTAATCCCTGTAAAGCTCTTACCACCATGCCTGCTGCATAGTATGCAGCTGAGAAATTTAGCTGCCACCCTCCTCCTCCTCCTCCTCCTCATTTACCTATCCATGCTTTCGGAGGCCAGGAGACACAAGCTGAAATTTCCAGCAGAATGTTTCTTTTGGATGAGAGCGATCCTGGCTGTTTGTTCTTTCTCACTGAGCACTTGCTGGGTCGTCTCCCAGTCAGTGTCTTCGTGTTTGGGGCCCTGCTTGAGGCACCACTGGGCCTTTAGGACAGAAAGGCTGCTGAACAGGGTGCTGGGAAGAGATTCATGCTGGAGAATCTGAACTTGCCTCTCACTGCTTGGGAACACTCATCAGTTTAGCAGACTCTCACTGCTCCAGAGAGCTGCAAATGAAGACAGAGAAAAAGGAGCAAAAAGCACCCCGGTTAATGAGTCCGTGGCCGAGGGTCTGCTGGGAGACTGCATAACTGCAGATGAATATTAGAAATAACAGGAGCACAGGGCTGCTCAGTGGTTGGCTCAGTTGGTTGGGCGTCCAACTTTGGCTCAGGTTGTGATCCCACAATTCGTGAGGTCAAGCCCCGCATTGGGTTTGCTGCTGTCAGCGCAAAGCCCCCTTCAGTCCAGTCTTCTCTCTCTCTGCCCCTCCCCTGCTTGTGCTCTTGCTCTCTCTCAAAAATAAATAAACCTTAAAAAAAAAAAAGGAAAGAAAAGAAATAACAGCAGCACATTTTAGGTATCCTTCGTACATTATGCACAATGAGCGTTAGATTCAAATAGGCAGGGTTTTGTGTTCAAATCCCAGCCCTGCCCTTGGCTTGCTCTTTGACCACGACAAACCACTTCTGCCTGCTCGGTTTCCTGTCTGAGTAATGGAGGAGGTAGAGGGTTCCTCCCTGCATTGACATTACAGCTGTGCTGTCAAACTCCCTGTCCCTGACCCAAGCGCCTCGGGAAGGGAAGAGAGGCCTGTCCTGACATCTTCAGCAACAGAACATTTGAAAAACAGTTGTAAAACTCTAGTTTTAGAGTTCTGAGGCAGACTGGCAGCAGGCACAGCTAATAGACGTAGATGGTGTGCAAGCTGTTTTTCCGAGAGGCATGTGACCTCAAGAGCAGTGGGTTGTCTGACTCTCCCAACCGAGGGAACTAAACTGGCTTTAGGAGTCATTGGGAAGGAGGGATCTGGGGAGGAGGGCCACAGGGTGCATGAGAATGTGCAGCTCCTGGAGTGGGGCGGTTGTGAGATAATGGCACATCTCAGGTGTGCTGGGAGGCAGGGGGCCAGAGGTTGAGTGCGGGAAGCAGCCAAGAGGGTAGTTATCTCCTAATTACTGCTTGTGCTGGAATGTTTTATTCCATTTAGAAAATGGTCTGATTGTTTTTATTATTATTTTTTTTCATGCGGTAGGAAAACAGCCAGGTGGGGTCTATCCAAGCTGTGTGGGTGGTGTTCTCTAATTGCTGGGCTGGACTTTCTTTTGCCAATTAGGTGGCTTCCTTAGACCTGCCCTTTTATAACTTGATTACTATATGGGGCAACTTAATTTTGTATAACCTCTTTTATACCAAGTGGAGCTGCTTTCAACATGTCAATTCCATCTTGGCACATCTGGGTGCTTTCAACAGCCTACACTCAGACTGAATTAAAAATCAGATGCTGACTTATGTGAAAAGGAATATATAGGGACACCTTCTCCCCAGAGGTGGATTCTGTCAGCATGTATCCCTTGTTAGAGGTCCCCTTCATATCTCTGTGTTTGCTGTTTGCATGGAAAGTACAGTGGCCAAGCAGATTCCTGGCTAGAAGGAGGTGTTTACTGAGAGCTAATGGGTTTCCTCGTGCCATATACAAAAAATAAAGTGAACCCCAGACCTAAATGTAAAAGCTAAGACTGTAAAACTCTTAGAAGAAAATTTAAGAGTAAGTATGCACAGCCTTGGATTTGGCAAAACCCGCTTAGCACACTAAAAGCACAAGCAACAAAAGAGAAAATAAACTGGGCTTCATCAACATTAAAAACCTTTGTGCTGTAAAGGACATCCTCAAGAAAGCAAAAAGACAATACACAGAATGGGAGAATGCATTTGCAAATCTTGTATCTGATAATGGACCTGTATCCAGAATGTATAAAAAGCTATTACAACTCAGTAATAAAAAGACAACCAGATTTTCAAATGGGCAAAGGATTCTTCTTCTAAAGAAGACACAGAGCTGGCCCATAAGCACAGGAAAAGATGCCAAACGTCGTTAGTCATCAGGGAAGTGCAACTTACACGGGAGACCACTTCCTACCCACCGGCATGGCTATAACCACAAAGATAGAATATCAAGTACTGGTGAGCATATGGAGAACTGGAACCTTCATATACTGCTGATTGGCATGGTGCCACTGCTTTAGAAAACAGGTCTGGAAGCTCGTCAAGAAAATGTAGTGACCCTATGACCAGCAATTCCATTTGTAGGTATGTACCCAAAAGAACTGAACAGATACTTCTATACACATCTTCATGGCAGCACTGTTCACAGCAGCCAAAAGGTAGAAGCAACCCAGGTGCCCATCAATTTACACATGGGCAGATGGAATGTGGCATATCCATACAGTCTATATTAGTTGGCCATAAAACGGAATTGAAATATCGATATATGCTACAACATGGATGACCCTTGAAAACATTATGCTGACTAAAAAGAAGCCAGTCACAAAGGGTGACATATTGTATAACCTAATTCATACGAAATGTCCAGAGTAGGCAAATTTGTGGAAACAGAATCAAGATCAGTGGTTGCCTAGGGTTGGGGAGCAGGGGCTGGGGAGAAATACAGAATGACTGTTAACAAGTGTGGGGTTTCTTTTGGGGGGCAATGAAAATGTTCTAAAATTGGATTCTGGTGATAGTTGTACAATTCTGACTGTACTAAAAATCACAGAATTGTCGATATGAATGGATGAATACACCATACACTGGTATGTGAATTATATCTCAGTAAAGCTGTTTTAAAAAAAGAACCTATGGTTTATTGAATTCATTCATTCTTACAATTTGGCACTGGAGATCCTGTGCTCCTCTCAAAGGAAAGAGTAAGTATTTAGTGGCTGCAGAGATGTAGTTAGAAGTTGCTTGCCTAGAGCCTGACGCAAGGGATAGATGTAGGATTCACCTTCAAGGAGCCTCTGTTCAACTACGGAAGATAAGATTAAGCTAGTTATGTAAGCAGCAAAAATATAGTTCGCTCCTAATTATCTGTGCTAATCCAGGTACTCCTGAAGCCCTTCTCACTAGCTGCTGAGAAAATCAACAACTAAACCACACCAGAGTACAGAGCCAGTGGAAGGACTATCTGTTATGTTCTAAAGTAACACATAAATATTTTTAGAGTTACCCCTTCGTAAGTCATGGTACCCTTGTGAACATCACACACTGGGATAATAATGTATGAGATCAGCAAAGGCCATTTGGGATACTGTTATTTTTCTTGCTTTAAATCTTTCTTCACCTCTAGGAAAAGGCTTGTTGTTCAATACCAGTTATTGAATGCCTGCTATGTGCAAGGGCTGAGTGGGTGGGACAGGCAAGTAAACATGCAGTGACAGTGGTTTATGAAAAGTGCTCGCATGGAGGGAGTGTAAGAGCTCATAGGGCATATGGTGGAGGGTGTTGGACTTCCACTTGGGAGATCACAGAAGACTCCCAGGAGAAGCACTATCTAACCTGAGTTAACCAGATGAGGAGGGTGGGAGGCCTATTCTGGACCGAGGAAATCTGCCATTCAGAAAAAGTTCTTGCTCTTTCCAGCACACTATCTGTTGGTCACCCTGTGAGATGAGGTATTATTATCTCTGTTTTGCAGATAAGGAAACTGAGGCTCAGAGTCTTTAAAGAACTCTGAACTCTCCCAAGGACAAAACAGAAAAGTAACAGAGTTAGCATTTAATCTAGTTATTCTGCTTTCAAAGCTAGCTAGAACTTTCTATTCTCTACTACATCCTTGAACACTATAATTCTATATTTCTTTTTTTTTTTTTTCAGTTTTTAAACACGTTTTTGAAATTTACATCCAAGTTAGTTAACATATATAATAGGGTAATAATGATTCAGGAATAGAATTTAGTGATTCATCATTTACATATAACACCCAGTGCTCATCCCAACAAGTGCCCTCCTTAAAGCCCATTGCCCATTTAGCCCATTCCCCCACCCAACACCCTTCCAGCAACCCTCAATTTGTTCTCTGTATTTAAGAGTCTCATGGGGCACCTGGGTGGCTCAGTCAGTTAAGCGTCCAACTTTGGCTCAGGTCATGATCTTGCTGCTCATGGGTTTGAGCCCTGCATTGGGCTCTGTGCTGACATCTCAGAGCCTGGAGCCTGCTTTGGATTCTGCGTCTCCCTCTCTGCCCCTCCCCCACTCACACTCTGTCTTTCTCTCTCAAAAATGAGTAAATATTAAAAATTTTTTAAAGAGTCTCTTATGGTTTGTCTCCCTCTCTGTTTTTATATTATTTTGCTTCCCTTCCCTTATGTTCATCTGTTTTGTATCTTAAATTCCACATATGAATGAAATCATATGATATTTGTCTTTCTCTGACTGACTTTGCTTAGCATAATACATTCTAGTTCCATCCATTTGTTGCAAATGGCAAGATCTCATTCTTTTTGATCACTGAGTGATATTCCATTGTATATATATACCACATCTTCTTTATCTGTTCATTAGTTGGTGGACATTTGTTGTCTTTCCACACTTTGGCTATTGTCGATAGTGCTGCTATAAACATTGGGGTGCATGTGCCCCTTTGAAACAGCTCATCTGTATCCTTTGGATAAATACCTAGTGCAATTGCTGGGCCGTAGGGTAGCTCTATTTTTAAGTTTTTGGGGTACCTCCATCCTGTTTTCCAGAGCAGCCACACCAGTTTGCATTCCCACCAGCAGTGCAAAAGGGTTCCTCTTTGTTCGCATCCTCGCCAACACCTGTTGTTGCCTGATTTACTCATTTTATCCATTCTGACAGATGTGAGGTAGTATCTCATTGTGGTTTTGATATGGATTTGCCTGATGATGAGTGATGCTGAGCACGTTTTCATGTGTCTGTTAGCCATCTGGATATCTTCTTTGGAAAAGTGTCTGTTCATGTCTTTTGCCCATTTCTTCACTGGATTATGTCTTTTGGGTGTTGAGTTTGATAAGTTCTTTATAGATACAATTCTATATTTCTTACATTTTTTTCTGATTACAGAAATATATGATCATTGTTTGAAAAAAAATTAGAAAATACAAAAAAAAATTTAAAAATGATTGATGATCTTGATACTGCAAACAAGATGGTATATAGTTGTCTGTCCTCTAGTTTGGATTATGCTGGTATAACCTGTTTTCCACAAAAGTATATTAATAATATTTCCCGTATCACTAAACATTCTCTTACATAATAACTGTAATGGTTATCAAGTATTCTCTGTTTGGGATATACTGTAATTATCTACCCAATCATATAGCAGAAATTTAGAGTATATTTCCCCCAGTTTTTGCTGTTAAAATCAATTCTTTGATGAACATTTTTTGCAGATCAATCTTTACATCAGTCTTTGATGACTTCCTTAGGCTTAATTACTAGAAGTGGAATTTCTATGTCAGAGTGTACACATTTTAAGACTTTTGATTTGAATTCTCAGATTGCCTTTTGAGATGGTTGTACCCTTTACACTTCCATACTGGAGTATGAGTATTTCTCTTCCTGCTTGCTATAAATACTGTCTTTTTCTTTTAACTTGTCAATTTGATAGAAATCACAGTAATATTTTAATTTTTTATTTCTTTCCTTACCATTGAAGTTGGATTTTTTAAACGTGTTTGTGATCATTTTATTTAATGCCAAAATATGTAATATTGACGGAAAATGAGTAATGAACATTTAACGAATAAAAATGTCTTTATACCCTAGAAGTGATGAGTTGAAAATCCTTTTTGCCAGGCCGTCACTGCTGGGAATGGATGGTATAGATGCTCTTGACTGGGAAAGAGGAGGGAGGAAGTTCTTTATTAGATTTAATGACCATCCTTTTTTCCCATATAGGTTCTTAAAGGTGGACAGGAAGCACCCACAAAACCCAAAGGTCGTCCCAAGAAGAACTCCATCCCCACCTCAGAAGAGATTGAAGCTGAAGAGAAGATGAACAGCCAGGCCCAGAGCCAGGAGCGCCTTGCACCCTCCCAGAGACAGGAGGAGCTCTGTGACACACAGGAAGCAAAAGCATGCGATGTCCCCTTAGAGATGCCAGAGCCCCCAGGCCAGCCCCAAGAGTTGCCAGTAGCCTCTTCGGAACCCCCACCATCAAGCTAAAATAAAACTCTTTGGGGGGAAGGGGGAGATGGGGAGGAATGGAAAGAGAAGGCAGGGAGAATAGGGAACTGCTTCCCAAAGCCTGGTAAACTCGGTGGGGGGGAGGGGGACGAGATCCGCGTCCCCCTCTCCCCCACAGGTCTCAGTGGTTTTCATCACAAGCATTTGATGAAGACTTGGCTTGCCTTAGGCCTTTCTGTTCCTGAAAGGCTGCTTTAGCCATGGGATGCCCTTGACGAAGGGAAACAGTGCCTTGGAACTGCCTGCCCCCACTGGGGTGGTGGCTTCGGGGCTGGGTGCAAGAGGCCTGCCCATGTTGCGAGCCCCACCTGGCGTGGTGGAGCACTGCTCTGGCTCTCTCCCTGCCAGCCTCTGGGCAGCCCGGCGTCCAAGCAGAGAGAGATGGAGAAGCTTGGGCAGCACGCCTGGCTTCCTTGCTGACTCAGCACTTAACTTCTGTAGTTTTGAAAGAGAATTTAATGGTTTTGGTTGGTTTTTTTTGGGGGGGGGTGGGGCCGGTGAGGGCGGACAAAGAAAAGTTGGGGGAAGGGAGTTCTGAATTATTAGACTTGTTTCTGAATAAAGTTTGTTTGAAGACTCGTGTGCCTTTGTACCCATTACAAGATGGTCAGGTGACCTGAGAACGGATACGCCTTGTTTTTCTTGCTTTTTTGAGTTGCCATCCCTGAAGCTGCAACGCAGATATGTTAAGAAAACTTTTATTTTTTAATGAAAAATAAATCTTTCAAAAGGATTGGGTGTTTGGTTTCTTCGGGGGAGTATATTTAGCCCTTTCTGAATATGTCTTCTGGAAAGAAAGACCCAGAGAGCTAGCCCGGCTCCCTGGGCTTTAATTTTCCCCCCGCTGTCAAATAAAAGATTGGGCTCTGCCCACCACGCCTCCCACCGCCTTCTGCCAGAGTCGCTCAGCCATCAGCCACTTTACACTGTAGCCTTCCAACTGTAAACATTACTTTTTTGAAGAGATGATAAATGTATTTGTTTCAAAAATCCAAAAAGACTTGCTCCCCACCTCCACCCTGCATAGGTAACCATTTTTATTGGTTTCTTGTTTATCTTTCTTTAAATTTTTTTTTTTCAACGTTTATTTATTTTTGGGACAGAGAGAGACAGAGCATGAATGGGGGAGGGGCAGAGAGAGAGGGAGACACAGAATCGGAAACAGGCTCCAGGCTCTGAGCCATCAGCCCAGAGCCCGACGCGGGGCTCGAACTCCCGGACCGCGAGATCGTGACCTGGCTGAAGTCGGACGCTTAACCGACTGCGCCACCCAGGCGCCCCTCTTGTTTATCTTTCTTTAAACATGGATGTTTAAAATTGGATCATTTGGATGATGGGCTCCGCCACTTTTAACAAAAGGGGATTTGAGAGCTCCTTGCTAGATGTGCTCTGCGATTCGAAATTTAAAATGATTCCCCAGCTTTCAGTAAGACCAGGAAAGAGGGGACTCCAGACTCGCTGAAGAACTGTGACCATCTCTTTGTCGCGCCCGCTGGCCCAGAGGCCTGACCTCACAGGGGTCCCCTTGATCTGCATTTCCCTGCACGCTCTCTGCTGATGTCCTGCTGGGCAGAGCGCCCACCCTGCACGCTGGCAGCTCACCATCCCACAGTCACTCTGGGCTCGGGAAACGTAAACCAGCTTTTAGTCATGGCCTCCGCTAGGGAGCAAAACGTGTCGCTTGTTCTGTGAAACAAATCACGTAATTCTTTTCAAAGGTACGTGGGACTGATCTGCTTGTTTTCGGTAATCCGGCTGCCTGCTTCCGTCCATTAACACCGACAACGAGAGAGACTGCAACTTTGATTTGGCGAGGCAATGCCTTCATCCCCTTCGCTATTGAGATCAGCAAAAAGAAAGTCTTTTTCTTATGTCTTGTGAACAAAGGAGGTAAGGATTTGGCCTCCGAGAACCAGTTTGTGCAGACCACACCCAGCCGTGTGTGAGGTTGCTCGCCCTGTGCGTGCAGAAAGCTGCCTCCTGCACCTCTAGTCCACCCCGAGGTACAGCTTTATGATCTGCCTACCGTGCGGTGACCCAGGGAGCCAGAGGATACACGTGGGCACAGTAAGCGGGTGGGCCTGTGCCAGTCTGGTCTCACTCCTAAGGAACTGCACTGTCCTGTTCAGCCCCATCCCAGAAAACTTTTCATTTGGATGCTGTTTTCCTGTGGTTGTTTTCGGGCTCTTGTCCAGGGCTCTCATACTGTCCTTTTCTTTCTTTCTTTTTTTTAATGTTTATTTATTTTTGAGACAGAGACAGAGCATGAGCTGGGGAGGGTCAGAGAGAGAGGGAGACACAGAGTCCGAAGCAGGCTCCAGGCTCCGAGCTGTCAGCACAGAGCTGGACGCGGGGCTCGAACTCACGGACCGTGAGATTGTGACCCGAGCCGAAGTCGGAAGCTCAACCGACTGAGCCACCCAGGTGCCCCTCATACTGTCCTTTTCTGACGTGTCTGGTAGTGACAGTCATCACACCAGATATGTGCACACACACACACACACACACACAGGCACTGTTTCTTTAATTTTTTTTCTTGTTTATTTTTGAGAGAGAGAGACAGAGCACGAGCGGGAAGGGTCAGAGAGAGAGGGAGACACAGACTCTAAAGCAGGCTCCAGGCTCTGAGCTGTCAGCACAGCGCTCCTGGCATGGGGCTTGAACTCATGAACCACGAGATCATGACCTGAGTCGAGGTTGGAAGCTTAACCGAGCCGCCCAGATGCCCCACACAGGCACCGTTTCTGACTTGAGGCCCTTAATCCTTGGCCTGTCATCTGTATTGTTTCTAGGGGTTGGAGGTATTTCAGTGGAGGGTTTAAGACCTCTGATGATCTTCCTGGTATTTTGGAAGCCTCGAGCCCAGTGTCACCTCCACTTGGGAGCCCTGGGTTTGTCCTCTGGCCTCAACTCTGTGTAGTCTTGCCCTGTGACTCCAAGATGGGTCAGGGCTGGGCCTTGAGAAGAGTGGGCATTGATTCCACACCAAGCCCTGCTCTCCCTCCATCTTTCCCTTTTCCTTCTAGTCTTTTCCATATTACCTCTACTTCCCAAGATATGTGATGGTACCCAGAAACCAACTCCGTAAGTTGTCTGAGGTGTGGTGACTAGGAGGCCGTGTGGCCTTTGCTAAACGAAAGCATTCTCTCCCTTGTCTGGTGTGCAGGATGGTGACACCATGAGGGTTCAGGGTCTTATTCTAGGGTCTGGCCACCTGATGCTTTCTGAGAATTTCCAGAGGAAGGGAGAGAGCCGAGGCCAACTGCCCACACAAGGAAGCAGACCACAGAGACCTTGGCCCTTACTTCTCAGTGTCTCTGAGCATCGGAGAATGCTTTCACAAGCACTTTTAGCTGATGCCGCCCCTCAGGCTGTGAAATGGGCTATTTCCTCCAGTTTTATAGGAAGCCTATTAACCAGAGAGAGGTTACCTTGTATCTCTGTCCCTGGGTCACAGAGCTGGTCAAGAGCCATGCTGAGAACCAGCCCAGGGGCCAGATTCCCTGCTGGGACCTTAGAGGTTAGCACTCCCTCCCAAGGCCACAAGGGGCTGTCAGGGGGGAGGGGGTGGGGGTGGGGTTCAGCAGCAGTGTGCCCCACAAGTCAGCCTCGTCCTAGGCAGGGAGGGGCTGGGGGCTTTCCTGGCTACCTAAGGTGAGGCTGCCGGAAGCCACCGCCTCTGCTCCCAAACCCTTGCATCTTTGATGTTAGAGAGCAAGGATTCCTGGAGCAGGTTCTAGACTCTCAGTAAGTGTCCCAAGTGTGTGTACCTAACAATGGGTTGGGGTTCTGGGTCACCGTACCCTCTGATTTGCTTCTACGTAGTCTACAAAGGTTGGCTGAGACATAAGGCTCAGGCCTGGCCTGACTCAAACAATAACCAAATGGGTTCCATGCTGTGAGCCTGTAGTCCTTAAATTAGTCCAAAGAGATATATCAGAAACCAGCCCTCACTAGGCTGGTTTTAAGTTTTCCTCAGAGACTAGTCCGGTCTAGAGCTGTCTTAGAGATGGGGTCTGGGGACCTCTGTGACCTCCTCTTCCCTTCCTCAGGTGGTTCAAGTTCCCTGTCCCTTTCATGACCTTTCAACTTGGTTCCACCCGGCCTTGCCCCACGCCCTGGGCTGGGCTGGGCCGGGCTGGACTTACAGGGTATGAAGCTCTTTCCTCAACAGGTTGTGCTTTGTCAGCCGGGTCACATGCTGTCCACTCAGCAGAAAATGAGCAGGGACTTTGCAGGACCGGAGTAAAGACTGTCTAAAGGGGTCCTCCCCCATCTCTCTCCTGCCTGGGCCAGCCACTTAGGTTAGGTGACTGCCTGATCCTCCCAGCAATTTCTGTAGATGCCGCCTAAATCTTAACCCCTATCATGTCATGCCCATCTTTGAAGGGCAGGAGCTATTGGGTTAGAGGGCTGAAATTTGCCTTGCACCCAAAAAAAAAAAAAAAAGGCAAACTTGTTCCTCAGGATTTCTGTTCACTGAATTGCTCCTATGTTTGCCTAAAGCCCTGAGGGGCTGCTGTGGCTCTTTGTCTGGGTAGGTACCCCCTTCACTCCTCTCTTCTCCGTTGCATCTTCCAGAGAGAGGCCACCCTCCTCTCTCTCTCTCTCTCTTTCAGTCCCACTCTGAGGGACTGTACCCAAGCTGCTCTGTGCCCAGGAGACAACGTCCTCTCTCTGACCTGCCTTGGCTCCCCTCTCCCTTACCCTTCTCAGTCATGTCTTCTTGCTCCTTATTTACCTCACCTCTTCTCCAGTCTAACCTGTTCATTCCTTTCCACCTCTTCCTCTTCATGCACCTGTTGTCATCAACACCATGGTCCTGCCATATTTCCAAAGAGGACATGGATTAGCCTAAATTCCTTGTTCTGAGTTCCTTTTCCTGTGCTGAGGGTCCCAAGGCCCGTGGGTACGTAATGAGAGGATCTGGAGGCTCCTGGTATCCTGTCGACATCTTCCTTCGATGTCCAGAGGCTTTGGGTTTTTAGTGGTCTGGTGGGCACAACTCGCTGTCACAAAGCCTTGTGGTCCCAAATCATGAAGCAACTCTCCTGGTCATTGGCCATTGTTAGAGCCACACTTATTGGCTTTAGGGCCGAGGGATGCCAGCACTTTTCCGACACAAGAGAGAAGGCAGAGGAAAAGATCTTTGGTGTCCATGGAAACATTCCCATCACGCAAGGGAAGCAATGCTTGGCCCATTTCCCCAGGACCAAAGAGGGAAAAGAATGATCAGGAGCCCATACTTGGCTCATGGTCAAAGGTCAATCTATCCCCTCCCTCCCCCATTTTGCTAATTCTTTTAGAAGAAGTATTGACAAGGCTCTGAGGAAAATACCCTCAGAAGAATTTTCCTCAAGGAGATCACAGGCAGTGTTGCAGGGGGCAGTCTGAGAGGAAGAGAATGCCTACTGAGACATTGGTCTAAAACAAAAATTAAAATCCCGTCTATACCAAAATCAAATCTGGTAGCTGATGGTGGGCTGGTGAAGTTGTTTGACCTGATGATTCATTCACAAGGTAATATGGAGAAATGGCTAAAGGAAGGTGAGTGCACCCTAAAGTATGCCTGGGAGGGCTATGGTGGGAAGGTTGCAGTGTACCCAGGGGCTCAGCTTTGAGGACTGCAGCCAAATCTAAAACTTTGGGATGGGCAGTATCCAGAGACATCCTTTCCGCCCACAGAGGGAGAAACTGAGAAAGACAGCAGTCATTTGAGAGAGGGCCCCGAGCCAGCCGGATGGGAGGCCAGTGCTGGGGTCCTCCGCCCTCTGGAAGCAGAGTGCTCTGGGCTTCTGTCTCCTTAAGTAGCACTAGCCACAGTTCAGATGCTTGCTCAGCATCTATCCTGTGCCTAATACCGTGCTAATGTGGGGTGGGTGGGGGGTGGGGGGATGGGGTGGGGGACAGGGTACAAAGGAACAGGGACCTGCCTTCAAATAAGTTAAAATCCTGTTGGAGAAACTCCTACTTTACTGGGTTTGGAAAAGCAGCAGGGATTCCAAAAAGAGTTTTGAGGTATTTACACCTGCCCTTCCCTGCGAGATGGCATTCTTCCAGGGCAAGAAAGGTGATTTAGTGTCCTCACCAGGCTAGTTCCACTAAGGGTGGTGGTGGTAGGGGGGGGTGTTAATATTTTAAGTAGGCCCCTTGTTCACCTGGAAGGGTGATTAACACTGGAACAACAGGTGTTTGCTAGATTCACCTGAATGTGCTTCTAATCCTGGATTGTCACCCAAATCCTGGGTGGTTTGGGGCTGGTCATTCCATCTGTAATCTGGGCACAGATGCTGAAAGGAAGGTGCTTGACTCCAGTCTGCCTTCATCTCCTTGCCTTCCACACTTGCCTCCCCAGTGGGCAGTGGATGCCAGTGGCCTTTCCTGTGTCTTCTCCCACCCACCTGACTGTGCCCACCCGGCCGTGCCCTGGAGTGGCCTCTACCCAGGGCTCCCAGTCAGCCTTTCATATCTCCAAGTCCACAGTGGCTGGGTGGGGACGAGGCCGCCACTGACTGCTGAGGGGGTGGTGGTAAATCACTGTGACAGGCTCCTTTCATACCTGACCTCCTTTCTTTCCCAAACCCGCTTCCCTTCTGTTTATTTTTGTTGCAGATTTATTAGACACGCAGTTAAGTGCCCATTTAGCTCTGCAAACTGTCATCACGCCTGCTTTATGAATAAGATCATTCACTGACAAAACCCTTTAAGCCTTTTTTTAAAAGAAGGTGGGGAGGAATGGGGCCGAGGAGAGGAGGAGGAAATAGTGCCCCAGGTCAGTGAGGAGGCCAAGAACAACCGAAACCCAAGCTGCAGCCTCTCCTGGAGCTCAAGAATGTAACAAGGGCCCTCAGAGTTGCCTTGAGTTCACCCTGTCCGTCAAGACGTGTGTCGTCTCTCCTGTGGGACTCAGGGGTCTAGAGTTCATTCTTTGTCCCCGCTGCCCAGGAGCAGACCGCTTGGGGCGGCTGCATGGTGGCTGTGCACCTGCTCAAAATGGTTGCCAGGAACCTCCAGGCATGTTGGGCTGAGTCCCTGCCGTTTGGGGATGCTTCGACAATGTCCTTGATCCGAGCCCTCCTGGTTCTGCCAGGGTTTCTTCCCTAGCACCTGGCTCCTGAAACACGCATAGCTTTGCTGAACGTAGCGAGACTCCGGCCTGACGTCTTTATGCACCCTGACTATTCGCCAGGCCCTGTCACCAGGACATTTGCATCATCACATTGGATCATCTCAGTAGCCCCGTGAAGCAGGCACTATTACCAGCTCCACTTCGGAGATGGGAAAGCCGAGACAACGTGGGGAACACTTCAGGCAGCTGCCTGACACCCCTGGGAGTGTACTTCTCAGCCCTGAACCGGGCCTGCCTTACTTAGACCAAGGCTGAGTTGACTGAGCCTGATCTCAGGGCAAAGCAGGGAGGTAGGCAGACTCCTTTGTCTCCCAGCTTCCCCTACAGGTGCCTTGGCCCTGTTCTCATCCTGCTGTAACCTGGGGTATCTTTCACAGCATAGCCTCGCGTTTGGGGTGCAGACAACAGATCTTAACTGTGAATGGTCAAGCCCTCCATCTACCCACTCACACCAGCAGTAAGTCCAGCCCCCCTCCCACCTTTTCTGTTACGTATCCACAGGCTTGGGTATAGTCGTTGTACTGCATTGTCATTTGCAGTGACCTGGGAAAGGGATGCTGGCACCAGGAGGAGGCTCAGAGGAAGGGGTCACGTCTGAGGCACAATAACCGGGCAGCATCCTCACTCTGGAATGCCAAGGAGTGCTAGCTGACATTGGCTTCCAACCCAGAATGGGAGCCTTACAAGTAGAAGCTTGAAGATGCTTGGTAGAAGCTGCTTAGAAGACTGAGTCCTCTGTTCTAGCTCTGAATGCAGCTGCCGCTCTTTCTCAGCAGCTCTTGGAGTGACCTCTGAGGTCAAAGCCAGCCTTGGAGCCTCGGCCATGGACCCAGATCATCACGCTCCCGCCCCTCCGAGACCCTAGAACCAGTCTTCCTCTTCCTGCTTCCTGCCACCCTCCTCTTCTTCTTCTTCTTGGTTTCTCTTTCAGCCAATTATTGTTTTTTAATTTGAAGTTTGTGTTCAATGTAAATCAGTTCCGTATGAGAAAGTCACTATGACCCTCCGCATAGTTACACAGATACAATGTACAATCAAAGCAGATGTTCAGCATGCAAACATGAAGAGGCGGTGTTCATTTACACATACAAAAGCTTGAGATGTGTTGGAGCTGGTTGTTTTGTATCCCTTTCTAAGGATGGCAAACATTTCCTTTTATTATCAAGGCTGCTCTGCCTATTTGCACCCTGGAACACGTGTGTGTGGTCATGACCGTCAAAGAATTCAGTGAGTGTATATTTCTAAAAAAGGCTTCTGCATACTGAAGGTGCTGTACAAGATTTCCTTTCCAGAATCCAGCTGGTTTTACACCAGTAAGTTGTAATTATTTAAAACACAGGCTGATACATAGGGCGCCTGGGTCGCTCTGTTGAGTGGGCATCCAACTTCAGTTCAGGTCGATCTTGTGGTTTGTCGGTTCGAGCCCCGTGTTGGACTCTGTGCTGACAGCTCAGAGCCTAGAGCCTACTTCAGATTCTGTGTCTCCCTCTATCTCTACCCTTCCCCCACTCATTCTCTCTCTCTCTCTCTCTCTCTCTCTCTCTCATAAACATTTACAGTATTTACAGAAATAGCATAAGAGAATTTTTGTGAGTTTAACTCACATGAGTCTCCAGTGTTCAATTTACCTTGTATTTTGCATCTTTTGAAATTTATAAATATGTGCTCAAAAAGGGTCTTTAAAATTTTTACATATTATTTTACGTATGCTGGAAAAAAAAGTACTAGTTTAAAGTTATTTGGGGCCATATTCTTGGAGCTAAAAGAAGCTGACTCCTCTTTTGGGGAATAGGAGTATATGAAGAGAAATGCCCAGCTTTTAACCTTTTTAGCATATAAATAGGGGTCTGAGTTTAAGAGCTGGTGTGTCCCTTAAGCTCTTTTTTTGTCTGTAGATTTCTCTTCCATTTCTTTTTCCCTCACCTGCAATTTATTTGCAAATTGGATATATTGTTGCTAGGAATGTATTGACATCAGAGTGAACTCCTGATGTATATTAACTTAAAAAAAAAAAAAAAGTGTTTCCTAGCTGCTTTTGGAAAAGACCGAGAACAATGGTTTAGCTCAGTAGCAGTGGAAACTCCTGGCACCAAATGATGATCTCAAAATTTTATTTTCCACTAAAAGGAACTAGGAATCCCTGGAAATGACTCATTCTAGGTCTGGGGCAGAAATTGCATAAGGTTGGTTTAGAATGTCTTGTACTAGAAGGCAGTGAAGCTTTCAAACATCACTGGGTCATGTCAAAAGGATCTAGGGGGTGGGGCGCCTGGGTGACACAGTTGGTTAAGTGTCCAACTCTTGATCATGGCTCAGGTCATGATCTCAGGGTTCCTGAGATCCAGCCCCACGTCGGGATCTGTGCTGACAGTGTGGAGCCTGCTTGGGATTCTCTCTCCCTCTCTCTCTCTGCCCGTCTCCCACTTGTGCTCGTGCTCTCTCTCTAAATAAATAAATAAACATTAAAAAAGAAAAAGGATATGGGGGCTAACTTGAGACTTCCACTGACTCCAAGTGGGGCCATGCTAGTGTCAGTAAGAATAATAACTGCAATGGATTGAAGTACATCAGATATGTATAAATCCATGTGTTCAGAAGTTAAAAAATAAAACCACTTCATCACCTTTGAAGGGCTGCCAGGAAACCAACTCATGCTTTTGAAAACTGGTAAATAGGGGCGCCTGGGTGGCTCAGTCGGTTAAGCGTCCGGCTTCGGCTCAGGTCGTGATCTCGCAGTCCGTGAGTTCGAGCCCCGCGTCAGGCTCTGTGCTGACAGCTCAGAGCCTGGAGCCTGCTTCGGATTCTGTGTCTCCCTCTCTCTCTGCCCCTCCCCTGTTCATGCTGTGTCTCAAAAATAAATTAAAAAAAAAAAACATTAAAAAAAAAATTAAAGGGGCGCCTGGGTGGCGCAGTCGGTTAAGCGTCCGACTTCAGCCAGGTCACGATCTCGCGGTCCGGGAGTTCGAGCCCCGCGTCGGGCTCTGGGCTGATGGCTCAGAGCCTGGAGCCTGTTTCCGATTCTGTGTCTCCCTCTCTCTCTGCCCCTCCCCCGTTCATGCTCTGTCTCTCTCTGTCCCAAAAATAAATAAATGTTGAAAAAAAAATTAAAAAAAAAAAAAAAAAAAAACTGGTAAATAAAGGGAAAGCATCGAGCTTTTACCCTATATGAACTGTGCCTCTAGGTAATGAAATAATTGGTGAGGGAAGTTTCTCTTTAGAGAAAATAGTAAGTAAACAAGGAATGACTGATTTCGAATATCACCATACTCGCCATATTCAGAACCCCCTGGAATGAATGAATCTGGGTGAAGTTCACCAAAGTATGCTAGTATTGCAGAATGAGACACAAGCAGATATGTGTATCCTGATAAAAGCCACTATCTACGAGGGAATCTTGCAAAAGACAAAAAAAAAAAAAAAAAAAAAAAATCGAATCTGAACCCAATCGAGCTCCTACCTCAAAACATTAATTTATAGGAAATCAAGGGACAGAGAAATGATGCTCCAGTGAGGCAATCAGCAAAATCCAGAAAATTTCCCCAATAACACATCCAAATGGACTTTCTTAACTCCCCCCACCAAGCATCCTCACTGTCCTACCTCAACAGTCACATTGTGGGGCACCCGGGTGGCTCAGTAGGTTAAGCATTCAACTCTTGATTTCTGCTCACATCAGGATCTCACAGTTCATGAGTTCAAGCCCCACCTCCGGCTCTGTGAGGAGCCTTCTTGGGATTCTCTCTCTCCCTCTCTTTCTGCCCATCTCCTGTTTGTGCTCTCATGCTTGCTCTCTCTCTTTTTTTCTGTCTCTCAAAATAAATAAATAAAACTTGAAAAAAAAAATCCAGTCACATCATGAACCTTGTCACCATCCCAAGCTTACCTACCTTGAAAGTGACTAATTCAAACATTTTACTCTGCACTTTCTGGTCACGACTTTTCGTGCTTCCCATTCTTGTTTCAACTGTTTCCCCTACAACTATTCTCAGATGCCAGCAGACTTCCATTCTGTAGGTTTATTTTCTCACAAACTATTAGCTTTCTTCTTTCCTCCTTTTACTCCTTATTCACCATAAGTTTCGTGCTGCATTTCCTGAATATCCTGAACCCCCTTATCTTTCTATCATCACTGTTTAGCAAAATCTGCAACCCCGTGTGACTAAGCTCTCTCTACTTCCCTGATGTCTGCATGAGAGCCTCAGATGCTGTAGGAAGAAATCCTGTGGAAGGGCAGAGGGGTGTTACTATTCACTTGTGCTGAGCAACCTCGGCGGTGCTCTCAACACTTTCCAGAACCCATTCTCCTTTTTATTAGACACACTGTGTTGCATCTGCAATGATGAAACTTTCCACTAAAAAAAGAAGCCATTTAGGGATGCCTGGGTGGCTCAGTCGGTTAAGCCTCTGACTTCATCTCAGGTCATGATGTCACTGTTCATGGGTTTGAGCCCCATGTCAGGCTCTGTGCTGACAGCTCAGAGCCTTGAGCCTGCTTCGGATTCTGGGTCTCCCTCTCTCTCTGCCCCTCCTCCTCTCTCTCTCTCTCTCTCTCTCTGTGTGTGTCTCTCTCTCTCTCACTCAAAAATAAATAAACATTAAAAAAATTTTTTAAAAAGGCTATTAGATGGGACTCCCTCAACACCCTGCTCCCAAAGGCACAAACCTCTGTCTCTGTCCCCAGCCTCTCCTTTCTTCCTCTTGTTACTGAAGAAGTGTCCCTACCCTTATGCACAATTACTTCTTTGACCTGTGTTTCGGATGCCCACCTCACACTTCTGGAAACTTTTCCTGTAGCTTATACCTTCTCATTCTCAGCTCTTCCAACTGTGCATCTATTATTAAATAGTTTTACTGAGGCACAATTGACAAATAATAAGTTTCACATAAAGTGTATAATTTGACAAGTTTGACATATGCATATACATGTAAAACCATTAGCACAATCAAGATAGTAACCATATCCACCACCCAAAAGATTTCCACACGCCCCTTGCTAATCCTCTGCTCCTGCCCCACTTCCCCAGGCAACCACTGATCTGCCTTGTGTCACTTGAGATTAGTCTGTGTTTTCTAAAGATTTATATAGATGGTATCAACCAACAAATACTCAGATGCTTTTGTCTGGCTTTCATTCAGCATACTTATTTTGCGATTCATTCATGTCATATATAAATAATTCATTCTTTTTAATTGCCGAGCAGTATTCCAATGTGATTCAAAACCAAAATTTGTTTACCCGTTCACTAGTTGCTAGACATTTGGGTTGTTTTGAGGTTTCGGCCGTTATAAATACAGCTGAAAAGAACATTAATGTACAAGTCTTTGTGTGGATGTCTGCTCCCTTACTCATGAGTAAGTACCTAGGAAAGGCTCGATCGTAAGGAAGGCTTATGTTTAATTTTTTAAGAAACTGTCAGACTGTTTTCCAAAGTGGTTGTACCATTTTACATTCCCACCAGCAACGAGTGAGAGTTCCAATTCCTCCACATCCTCACCAACACTTAGGATGGTCACTGATGTGGAGAACAAAGTCAAAAGAAAAAAAAAATTAAACTTCCTTATAAGTTAGCCCATTGGCAAGGACTTGGGACAGGCAGGGTGACCTTCTTCCAAGGAGCTCAATTGCCCCCATGTTAATACTATGTTAGAGGCAAAAGGCAACCTTAGCTTGACATTAGCCTGACCTCCAGGATCCCATAAAAATCCCTTTGGAAACTTCCTTTATCTCTACCTTGGCAAGATACATGTTAGCAATCATCCTCCAAGCATATGGACCACTGATATACATCTGAAGGATCTTGTGACTAAGGTTTTACCAGACAGTGGTGGATGACCTTTCCCCAACAACAGCTGGCCCCTCAAGGTCCTGGAAACCTTGCCTCCAAATTCTTTAGAGACTTACACTATCCCTACCCCCCCACCCCCGCTTTGAAAGTATATAATCCACCGCTCCTCGTAACCCCAATGCAGCTCTTGCTGCCCACAAGTCTTGTCCCTGTGCTTTAAAAAGTCACTCTTTTTGCACTGAAGACATCTCAAGAATTCTTTCTTGATTGTTCATTCTTGTTAATTTTAGTGATTCTCTTTTTTTTTCTTTTTTGAATAGACTTCACACATAGTGTGGAGCTTGAACTCAAGATCCTGAGGAGATCAAGACCTGAGCCGAGATCAAGAGTTGGATGCTTAACCCACTGAGCCACCCAGGTGCCCCCTACTTTTAGTGATTCTGATAGATGTGTTGTGGTTTTTCATGGTGGTTTTCATATGCATTTCACTAATGACTAATGATGCTGTGCATCTTTTCCTGAGCTTATCTGTGATCTGTGTATCTCCTTTTGTGGAATGTCTGTGTAAACCTTTTGCCCATTTGAATTGGGTTGTTTCCATTTTTCAATATACCATTGTCTCCAGCTCCTGACCTTTTTCCTCTTCCAGCCACACAGTTCCTGTGCTTACTCTCCCCGCCCCCCACTACTCAGTTGACTCCAATCCGGCTTCTGTTCTCTCACTTCACTCAAGACATTTTTGGGTTTGTTTGTTTGTTTTTTAAGTTTATTTAAGTAATCTCTATGCCCAACTTGAGGCTCGAACTCACAGCCCAGAGATCAAGAACCGCACACTCTATCTACTGAACCAACCGGGTGCCCCCAAACAGTTTTTTAATTAAGAATAGCTAAGACTTGGGGTGCCTGGTGGCTCAGTTGGCTAAGCTTCGCTTCATGGTTGGTTTGTGAGTTTGAGCCCTGCATCAGGCTCTGAGCTGACTGCTTGGAATTCTCTCTCCCTCTCTGCCCCTCCCCCCCCAAAATAAATAAATAAACATAAAAAAAAGAATAGCTAAGACCTTTATGTTTCTAAAGCCAGTGGACAATTCTAAGCATTCATCTTATTTGGCCTTTCCACATATTTGACCATTCCCTCATTCTTGGATCCTCTCTCTCTGAATTTGATGACACCATGCTCTCCCACTCTCCCTCTTTTGACATGCCTTTCATGAGTTCCTTTTAGACTCATCCTCATCTATCAAAGCCATTACATTCTTGCATCTTTAGGTTCTACATAGACCCCCTATTTTCTCTGTAATCTGTATTGCCTCCTTGATCCTTAAAGAGAAGACTCTGGCTGCTTCCATTTTGACCTTAAGCTTTCTAGTTGGGTTCTTCTTTCCAGGGGATCTCTTGGCTCAGGTGGAAGATCCTGAGGGCACAACATCCCCTGATGGGAACCAAAATCGCCTCCTCTGACAACTGTTCTGACATGGCAAGACCTCCTGTGACTGACCCCAAGACAATGGTCGACCTGACCTTTCCTGCCCACGTGCACGTGCCTGCCCACCTTTGCCCCACATTTTCCTTCTATAAACCTGGAAGTATTCTCGGCACTTTGGAGGCAGTCTTTGAGACACCTGTCTGCTGTCTTCCCAGTATTGGCCTCGTTGACATAACTTCCTTTCTTGTTTCCCCACCACTCCTCTCTCTGCCTTTGGATTTTGTCAGTGGTGAGCCCTGGAACTCGTCTGGGAACCCCTCCCCAGGTGCTCTGGCAACCCTGTGTCCTGGCTAAAGTCCATCTCATAAAAATCCACAACTTCAAATATAATTCAGTTGTCTACTTAACATCTACACTTAGTTGCTGAAAAATGCATCGTAAACTCAACATATTAAAATTAAACTCATGGGATTCTCCCAAACTTGGTCTTCCTTTCCTTCTTGAAAAACCAAAACCAAAACAAACAAAAAAACAAACAAAAAAAACCAGTAAAGGGTAGATTATGCTGTGTCTCTGTGAGTGGCGTTATCATCCACCAGTCATACAGGTCAGAAACCCAGAGAGCATTCTGGAGCCTTTCTACCCCTCATGCTTCTTATTTCTTTTTTTTTTTTAATTTTTTTTTAATTTTTTTTAACGTTTATTTATTTTTGAGACAAAGAGAGACAGAGCATGAATGGGGGAGGGTCAGAGAGAGGGAGACACAGAATCTGAAATAGGCTGCAGGCTCTGAGCTGTCAGCACAGAGCCCGACGCCAGGCTCGAACTCACGGACCGCGAAATCATGACCTGAGCCAAAGTCGGCTGCTTAACCGAGCCACCCAGGCGCCCCTCATGCTTCTTATTTCATATATTACCTCTATCCTATCACTTTGTGGCAAACACCATTTCTTATTAGCTAATTGTACTCACCCATTACTGAGGGAGTTAATTTTGCTATCTCTCATGAGGGTGTTTGATTTGATGTGGCTTGAAAATAATATAACAACAGTATAATAAGATATTTTGAGGAAAAGAAAGAAAACCCATTACATAACTTTTATTTCAATATATTAGAATTATTTTTATTACTTATTGTTAATCTCTTTCTGTGCCTAATTCATAAGTTAAATTTTACCATAGGTATTACACATAAGAAAAAACATAGTGTATATCGGATTTGGTGCTATTTGGGGTTTCAGGAAGCCACCGGAAGTTTTGAAATGTATCTCCAGCAGGAAAGCGGGGACTACTGTACAGAACTCAAATTTTATTTACTTATTTATTTTTTAAAAATGTTTATTTATTTTGAGAGAGAGAGAGAGAGAGAGCACATGCAAATGGGGTAGAGGCAGAGAGAGAATCCAAGGAGGCTCTGCACTCTAAGGGCAGAGCCTGACACAGGGCTCGATGTTATGAACAGCCAGATCCTGACCTGAACCAAAATCAAGAGCTGGACGCTTAACTGACTGAGCCACTCAGGGGCCCCAGAACTCAAATTTTATATATTCCCGGGAAAGGGGGAAAGGGAAGGAAATAAGTAGAAGGCAAATAATTCCTTTCATTCAAGTGACACAGAAGTGGTGACATCACTTCACTTGCATTTTTCACTGGTGGGAATGTAGCCATATGGCCATTCCTAGCTATAAGGGAGGCTGGGAACTGTGACCACTGTCTGATAAGCTTTGTGCTCAACTAAAAGTGTATTAAATTATGGAAGAAGTGGAAAAGAGATTTTGGAAGACAGCTAACACTCTGATATTCCTGCTACCAACCGCTTTGCTCTTTACCTGTGTATACTACAGTTTCTTGACTACTCAGAGCACTGAATAACTTAAGAATCATATCTGTTGGTTGGGGGATGTGATGTACTTGCAAAAGAATCAACCCAAGCTTCTTCAGGGCATCTCCGAGAGCTAACATAATTATATTCGTCCAAAGCTTGTATGCTGTTTTGTCCAAACAGTGTCTCAGTTTTTGTTTCAATTTGACTAGGAGGATGGCAGTTAACCTACAGGTATTTTTCCAAATGGAAATAAAGAGGGTAAAACCATAAAATGATCTTTTGAGAGGAGGTTTTATGTAACCGAAATTTCATGGAGCCATTTAAAAACATTCTAGCCGGACCCAAAGAATCTGTTCTCAAATTCATAGGGGAAGGAATATTTAAAACACGAAGAATGAAAAAAAAAAAAAAGATGAAAGAATATTTGATATTAAACCTGGAAAAGGAAAGTCAATGGGTGGGGCTATGACAGTTGTCTTCCGTGAGTTGCCAGCTTGGAAGATTTATTGTTTTCTGTGTAACTCAGTAAGGCTTGGTGCATGGAAGGAAAAGGGATGCTAGTATGATAGGAGTGAGTTAATCAAGGGGCACCTGGATGGCTCGGTCAGTTAAGCATCCGACTCTTGGTTTCAGCTCAGGTCATGATCTCGTGGTTGTGAGTTCGAGCCCCACATGGGGCTCCGTGGGGCAGTTCAGAGCTTACTTGGGATTCTCTCTCTGCCCCCCTCACTGCATCTCTCCTGCCCATGCTCTCTCTCTCCCTCTCTCTCTCTCTCTCTGTCAGAATAAATAAACTTAAAAAAAAAAAAAAGTAGGTCAACTTATATAACAAACTCCTAATTTTGATAGCTTAATTGTAAATAAAAACTGTGATTTCTTGGTATGGCAACAATTCAATGGGGTGTTCCTGGTTGGACCACCATTGTAGCTCTCGTCCAGTGGTGGTGCAGGGACCCAGGCTCCTAAGTGGACTGCATCCCTTAGGGCTCCACAGCCCTCTCCTGCACGCCCCGTGCTTGGGCAGCAAAACCAGGAAGAGGGACAGCTGCGGGAGATTGCAAGTTTAACGGACCAGCCTTGAAAATGGCGTGTATCAGTTCTAACCACATTTTATGGGCTAGAACTCAACCATAAGGCCAAAACTGTAAGGAAGATGGCAGAATACAGTCTAGTTCAGTAATAAGAGGAAATATGTTTGTTCGTTATTGACCCCATCTCTGCCATGGACTGCCCTTATAGTCACCAAATACTCTTTCATTCTTCTTCCCATATACAGATTTTCTCCTATCTCCTCAAAGAAAACAACCCCAAATCTAACTCAGCTATTGCATTCTGCTCCAATCCACTGTTCCCAAATATTGCATAGATCTCTCTGGCATATCCAGTTGAGGTTTCTTGTGGTGTGGACATCTATGAACTAAATGGATGAGTTGTCTGCCTGCCCTCAGTCTCCAAGCATCCATGTATCCCTAACAGACTATGATGGAATGGTGACTGGGTAGTCTCAGTAAGTTACCTTATTTACAGAAGGGAGAGTAGGAGACACACAATAATCACCGATCTACAATAATGGTAAAAGCACGCTGGGGAGCCATTATGAAGTCCCCCTACTAAGGCAGGGGATTTAGAGAGGGAGAAATGTTCCTTAGGTTAGACTTGATCTACTTTGAGAGGGTCTCTTTTGTCCATTGTTTTCTATAGCCTCTGAATCCACCCCCGGTAAGGTTCTTCTGTGTCCGCTTAAGTACATCTGAAGTGGATATTTTGGAGGATGCTTCCTTGGGGTTGTATAGCCTTCATGTACATTCATTCTTGTGTAAGTTTTGAGGCTCAAGGACTGTTTTGAGTCAGAATACAGTTAAAGATTTTTTAGTATGTTTTGTGGCCTCTTTGGTAATACAATAGCCTTAAAACGTTATTGGGATTCCTTTCTATTTGCTTCTAGTCAGTGCTATGTGCCAGTAACTGTACCTAAATTTCTTCCCCAAGCTTAATGCTCAACCTTGATTAGTTACTTTACATCCTCACCAAGTTTATTTGTTTCTTTGAAGCTAGCTGTGCTAATAGGCTTGGGTGAGAAGCCCCATGGCCCTCAATCTCGCCTTTACTAAAGGTCCATTTCTTTCCTGAACTTATCTCTTTCTTACAATATTTATTGAAGGCAGCCCATAGTAGCCAATGCAGACTACCACTTGGATGGATTGTTTTGGGCCGTCACCCCTGGAGCTGTGCCCTTAGAACCTACAGGCCTGCTTTCTGAGTTAGCACAGGCCAGTTTATACCAAATATTTTGCCATTGTAAATACCTTTCCCAGCCTTTATTACTAGTTTTCTTGTCACCTCACTGCTAAGCCATTGTCACATATCATAGTGGTTTTTGGGGGGAGGAAATGGCAGCACTCTATTTCAAGGTACAAAGTTTTATGCAAGTTACGTTATGCTAGTTGCTCTACAAGGCAGTCCCCAAATTTCTATTCCATAGCACAGTGAAATTCACTTCTTGCTCCGACAGTGGTCCAATGTGCATATTCCTAGTCAGGTGCTTCTCCTGGGGAGCTTTCCTCCAAACTGAGCATCAGGGACCTCATTTTAGGGGCTCTGCCATTTCTCCCTCTCTTTTTAAAAAATTTTTGCTTGGTTTTATTGTCTTATTCAAACAGATTTTTTTTAATCTTTTTTTTAAATTTTTTTTAACGTTTATTTTTGAGACAGAGCTGAACGGGGGAGGTTCAGAGAGAGAGGGAGACACAGAATCTGAAACAAGCTCCAGGCTCTGAGCTGTCAGCACAGAGCCTGACACAGGGCTCAAACTCACGGACCGCGAGATCATGACCTGAGCTGAAATCAAAAGCTTAACTGAGCCACCCAGGCGCCCCAAATAGATTTTTAAAAATTTTCTTTTCGGGGCGACTGGGTGGCGCAGTCGGTTAAGCGTCCGACTTCGGCTCAGGTCATGATCTCACGGTTTGTGGGTTCGAGCCCCGTGTCGGGCTCTGTGCTGACAGCTCAGAGCCTGGAGCCTGTTTCCGATTCTGTGTCTCCCTCTCTCTTTGCCCCTCCCCCGTTCATGCTCTGTCTCTCTCTGTCCCAAAAATAAATAAACGTTGAAAAAAAAATTAAAAAAAAATTTTTCTTTTCATCATGATAAGCATACTCTTTAGTCCCCATCACCTATTTCACCCATCCCCCCATCCCTCCCCGCTCTGGTAACCATCAGTTTGTTGTCTATACTTCCGAGTCTATTTCTTGGTTTGTTTCTATTTTTCCTTTGCCCTTTTGTTATGTTTCTTAAATTCCACACGAGTGAAATTATGGCATTTGTCTTTCTCTGACTTATTTATTGACTGTCTTATTTCACTTAGCATTATACTCCCTACCTCTCTCCATGTTGTTGCAAGTGGCAAGATTTCATTCTTTTTATGGCTGAGTAATATTCCATTATGTATATATACCACATCTTTTTGATCCATTCATCTATCAATGGACACTTGGGCTGCTTCTATAATTTAGCTATTCTAAATAATGTTGCAGTAAACATAGTGGCGCATGTATTCTTTCTTTTTAAAGTTTTTTTTTAATGTTTATTTATTTTTGAGACAGAGACAGAGTGCAAGTGGGGGAGGGGCAGAGAGAGAGGGAGACACAGAATCGGAAACAGGCTCCAGGCTCTGAGCTGTCAGCACAGAGCCCGACACGGGGCTCGAACCCACAAACCGTGAGATCATGACCTGAGCCGAAGTCGGACGCTTAACCGACTAAGCCACCCAGACGCCCCATGCATTCTTTTGAATTAGTGTTTTTATATTTTGGTGGTAAATACCCAGTAGTGTAATTACTGAATCCTAGGGGTACTTCTATTTTTAACTTTTGAGAAACCTCCATAACCATTTTCTATAGTGGCTACACGAGTTTGCATTCACACCAATAGTGCATGAAGGTTTCTTTTTCTCCACATCCTGGCCAACACCTGTTGTTTCTTGTGTTGTTGATTTTAGCTATTTTAACAGGTGTGAGGTGCTATCTGACTATAGTTTTGATTTGTATCTCCCTGATGATGAGTGATGTTGAGCATCTTTCCAGCTGTCTGTTGGCCCTCTGGATGTCTTCTTTGAAGAAGTGTATGCTCATGTCGCCTAGGGCTCTCCCATCTCTTAATGCCTCTCTCCATCCTCTACATCCAGCTGGCAGAAGAGGGGCAGAGAACAGAATAGAGGTTTCAGTGGCCCAGACCCAGAAGTAGGATATAAGCTTCTGCCAAGAGTGGCTAGAACTTAGTCACATTCCGCATCGCATGGAAAGAAACCCAGGATATATAGTCTTGCTGTGTTCCCAGGAAGAGGAAGAAATGGGTTTTCTGCACATCTAGCTAGAATCTGCCAAATCAAGAACAATTTTCATAATTATTACAACGATCTGGAAATGAGAGCACGCTGTCGCCGACATTTCTCCGTGGCAGATAACCATCTATCTGAGAGCAGAGATAATTACGTGTTGGGAACAAGTTGGACTAGATTCTCTGGGAGGTCTCTACCAGCGTTGTGGTCAGAGAAGACTAAGAGTCAACTAATAACCACAGCAACAAATTAATTAATTAATTAATTCACATAATTAATAATTATTAATTAATATGTTCACAGGGGTGGCTCAGTTGGTTAAGTGTCCGACTTCAGCTCAGGTCATGATCTCATGGCTCCTGAGTTCGAGCCCTGCATCGGGCTGTCTGCTGTCAGTGAAGAGCCCACTTGGGATCCTCTGTCCCCCTCTCTCTCTGCCCCTCCCCCTCTCATGCATGCTCTCTCACTCTCTCAGAAATATATTGAGTTTTTAGCTGTGCTGAGAGTGCAGTAGGCACTGGAACTTAACATGAGTAAGATATAGTTCTTTTCTCAAGGAGCTCTTAGTCTGGTAGAGGGATATAAGCTTGGGAAAAATGTGTTGTAAATCTCTACAAAGCACAATAGGGCGTAAAACATGAAGTGATTGTTTCCAACTATGGGATCAGGAGACTGAGAATGGAGAAGTTTCATAGAAAGGATAATGGTGGAGCTGAATCACTCATCCTACCTAATTAGAACAACACCCAGGCAGGCAGATGTTATTCCCATCATTCAGATGAAAAAACTGAGGCTCTATGTAGTCATGTAATCTGTGCAAGAAGAGTTGGGAGGTGAATCCAGGCCCCTGCTCTTTCTGCTCTGCTACACTTATGCAGACTATACATGGGTTGCTAAATTATAGACGCAGCAGTTATCGAGCCCAGTTTTTTAAAACTCAGCTAATCACACTGATGTTTACCTTCATTTCCCTTCTAATTGGTTTATTTGGATGGGGGGCAAGGCTAGTGAAGTTCTCTCTTGAGGAGACAAAATTCTTCTGGGCTCGAGGTTCTCATGCAGGCTGCCCCCTCACCATCGCATCCTTCTCCTTCCTCCCTTCGGTTCCTTCGGCTGCGTTCCACCCTTGCTGTGAAGTCCTCCCCTGTGGCCCTGGCTTCACGGAGCCAGCTCCAGCTCCGACCTTCTCTAGCACTGATGGAAATGGACTTGAATTGTTCTTCAGTTTGATGACTCTTACCCTCTTCCTCCCCCCGCAACCTTCCCAGGCTATAGGGCCCTCAGGTAGGGACCATCCTATAATTTCCCACACCCCCAAGTACCTGGGCAAGGGCTGAGCCCATGCTCAGGTCCCACCAGGTAATGCTTATGGGCTGACGGCTTTATTCAGGAGACATGAAAAGCGATGTGCTTTTCTCCTGATGTTTTATAATATCCTATTGAACAAAATATAAAGTCGGCAGCCTAGTCTGAGTCCTTTGTTGCGTTTGTGTGTGCGTGCACACATGCATGTGCAAATCTTGTTGGTCTGTGAAATCTAAGAGTTTAGGATCCATAGCCCTAGTGGGTGGTTCCCTAAATCTGTGGGATGTAAGGATCATTTGGGACAATAAAAAATAGATTCTTGGGCTTTGTCCCAGAACTGAGGAACTAGAAAATGAGGGCCTGGGGAATCCATGTTTTCATTTTTTTAAATTATTTTTTAAATGTTTTATTAACTTTTGAGAGAGTGTGAGCGGGTGAGGGGCGGAGAGAGAGGGGGACAGAGGATCCGAAGGGGCTCTGTGCTGACAGCAGTGAGCTCGATGTGGGGCTCAGACTCATGAATCGTGAGATCATGACCTGAGCTGAAGTCGGATGCTTAACCAACTGACCCATCCAGATGCCCCAGGGAATCCATGTTTTTTAAAAAAAGACCTGCAGGTTATTCTGATAGTAGGTGGCATTTAAATTACACCTCAAACAATTGAGAGGGTTTGGGCAGATGATGATGGAGGGAGAGGGGTAGGAAACGGCCTTCAGGGCAAGAAAAGTGTGAGCAAAGGTGTGGAAGTAGAGAAGCAAGTGTTTGGAATGACAGGTGGATGAAATGGGATAAATGGCCCATAAAATGGAGTAATGGGGTTTCTGCTCAGAAAGGTAGGTGGTGGCTACATTGTGACAAACTTGAACCTTCTGAAAACAGTAGAACTTTCAAGGAAGCACGGAGCAGGAAAAGGAGAATTACTGAAATCCTAATATGCAGTAATAATTGTCTTTGGGCAGACCAAATAATGTCTCACCTAAATATGTGTTATTTTCAATCGATGTGGATGCTGTTTGGATTACTAAAATATAACTTAATACACAAGATTTCCTGGCTCTTACAAAAGTAGCTTTTGGCTATTTTAAGCAGATGGCACAGTACGACTTCCATGTTGTAGAAAGCTGTAAATTTTTTTTTTTTTTTTACAAAAAGATTGAGAAGGGCTTGTGGGAACAAGGGGAGCCCCTGGAGGTTTTTGAGAAGAGTTACAGGTGCTCAGAGTGGGTGGAAGAAGGGAGCCTTGGAAGGCAGAGAGAGCAGGGAGGAGGCTGCTCACATAGCTCCAGGGTGAGGTAATGAGGACCTGCACGGAGGTGGACAGCAGTGGGTTTGATGTCAGCACCATATTTTGTGGCCTGGCTGTGAGTCAGCTGCTCCTTGCTCTTTTTGCCATGTGTCTGTCCTTTACAGACCCATCTGAGCCCCCATGTCTGTGCTGAGTTATATGCCCTCGAAGCAGGGGATGTGCCCCCTTTTTTGGCAGAATCCAGGCAGAGCAGCTGGTAATCAGGTTTTTGATGAATGTGTCTACTTAATGATGATCTTCCCACATAGCTCTCCTGGCTTGAAACGATCCCCCTGAACCCAGACATCTATTCCTCTGGATCAAATTATTGTCCTGAATGAACGACGACAGAGAAATGGGGCCAGAGAACAGCCTACTAATAATTCTGAGAGAGATCAGATTTAAAGAGGCGGCAATCCTTTAATCCCAGGTGATATCGCTTCCGCTGCGAACCGTGGAGTCCACATCACCATACAGAAGAACCTTGGCTGCAGTCCTCAGCCACCTGATCCCCAGAAGAGGCAGGGAACATTAGCTATTCCAAAAGTGGGCATGATGGGCTGTCTACTGGGGGTCAGGTGGGGCTGAACACTTAATTTTAGCCACAGCCTGCCTATGTTTCTTCTGGGAGTGATTGGTGTGACCAAGATGCAGAGAACCCTAATCCTATCCTGGCACAGAGGCAACCTGACATTCGCCAAGGCTCTTCTACCCAGAAATTCTACTTTATAAATATAGGGACCAGTACGCAAGATTGCAGCAAGGGTCAATGAAGCATGTTGCACGGTGATAGAGTGTTGGAATTTCCAGGAGGGAGGGGCATTCTTGGCACTAGATCTAGCCTTCTTGTCTTAGGCAAGATTGCATTGTGGGCTAATTTGGCTTCTTTCTAGATCACACGAACTTCCATTTTAGTGGCAGAAAGTCCTAGATGGATACAAGATCTAGATTGAGGTTTTTACTGATCCCTAAATCTCAGAGATCTCTGGGCAACTGAAATTGTGTATCTGTGTGCATTAACTCATAATTGTGCACTCTGGATATAAATGGCTATAAATTACAATCTTGTGTAGTGAACATTAATTATTTATTTGTGGTCATCCTATAACTCTCAATTCCTTCTTACATTTTGGTAACTTACTGTATTCTGAATCCTCTCTCCCCAAGGTAGAAGCTGGAAAATTCACAACTGCAGACCTCACCCAGCTGTGGTGCAATCATATGGTCTAGATTCTGGCAATCAGACACACCCTCATGAGACTTTGATTCAGAAGTAACAAATATGAGGAGAGAGCTATACATGAGTGATCAATCCTCAAGCAGCCGTGGTAGCAGAAGTCTCCAGATCTTTAGGAGTGGCAATGGTGAAATTTCTGGCTGTAAACTGTTGGGAGACTAAGCAGATGCACATTGTTTTGGCTGCTTACCTTCAGGATCTAGATCTCTTGACCTCCAGGAGATTTGATGAGCTACCTGGTATTCTTAAAACTTTTTTTTTTTAGCTTAAAGTGCCAGAATTACTTCTACTGTTTGCATTTAAAGACCCTGACAGAAAGGGCTAGTATCCAAAATCTATAAA
The DNA here is from genome assembly GCF_007474595.2 of Lynx canadensis. Lineage (NCBI taxonomy): Eukaryota > Metazoa > Chordata > Mammalia > Carnivora > Felidae > Lynx > Lynx canadensis. The sequence goes on from NC_044312.2 coordinate 26,288,004, forward strand.
GAGCTCACCAAACTCCACACCCAAAAACAATCCAGTGAAGAAATGGGCAGAAAACATGAATAGACACTTCTGTAAAGAAGACATCCGGATGGCCAACAGGCACATGAAAAGATGCTCAACATCACTCCTCATCAGGGAACTGCAAATCAAAACCACACTCAGATATCACCTCATGCCAGTCAGAGTGGCCAAATGAACAAATCAGGAGACTATAGATGCTGGAGAGGATGTGGAGAAACGGGAACCCTCTTGCACTGTTGCTGGGAGTGCAAATTGGTGCAGCCACTCTGGAAAACAGTGTGGAGGTTCCTCAAAAAATTAAAAATAGACCTACCCTATGACCCAGCAATAGCACTGCTAGGAATTTACCCAAGGGATACAGGAGTACTGATGCATAGGGGCACTTGTACCCCAATGTTTATAGCAGCACTCTCAACAATAGCCAAATTATGGAAAGAGCCTAAATGTCCATCAACTGATGAATGGATAAAGAAATTGTGGTTTATATACACAATGGAGTACTACGTGGCAATGAGAAAGAATGAAATATGGCCGTTTGTAGCAACACGGATGGAACTGGAGAGTGTTATGCTAGGTGAAATAAGCCATACAGAGAAAGACAGATACCATATGGTTTCACTCTTATGTGGATCCTGAGAAACTTAACAGAAACCCATAGGGAAGGGGAAGGAAAAAAAAAAAAAGAGGTTAGAGTGGGAGAGAGCCAAAGCATAAGAGACTCTTAAAAACTGAGAACAAACTGAGGGTTGATGGGGGGGTGGGATGGAGGGGGGGGTGGGTGATGGGTATTGAGGAGGGCACCTTTTGGGATGAGCACTGGGTGTTGTATGGAAACCAGTTTGACAATAAACTTCATATATTGAAAAAAAAAATAAAAATAAAAAATAAAGACCCTGACAGATGCACTGATTGGTACTTGGAATGGTTACCAGCAATAAACGTTCAAGGAAATGGGGACTTGACAGTTGGTTATCTGAAGTGGTTGCATTTGAATGCAAGGCAATGATTGTTTAGTTGGTGTTAGAGGAGGGGACTCTGGTAGCCTAGGAGGAACAGTGATGAAACAATTATGTAAACTGTCCCATAACCTACCAACCCAAGGCTTTGGTGGCCTTCATGTTGGAGGGCCTGAGAAATGTAAGTACTGTGGACTGAGCTTGATGCTTCTAACTCTGTTGGATGTTTTAAACAAAGAAAGTGTTAAAAGTGAAAAGTTTTAGCATATGAGACTATCCTGTAATCAGTTTCTATGCTATCTCTTGCAGCCACAGCGTTGAAATAGCTGAAAATAAAATTCACAATGGAACACCGAATTCTAAAATAGGTTGAATTCATTGCTTTAAGCGGATTCTTATGTGGAAGTTAGGACACTGGGAAAGAGTGAGGCATGAATTGGTATGGGGACATTTGAGAGCATCTCAATTCCCAAAGATTCAGCAGCAGGAGGGACTTTTTCCCTTCTTCATTGAGTCTGTTCCTGCATGATGTTACCTTAGAGGTAACATTTTGTCTTCATGGGCTATACTAACCACCTTGTATTGTCTTCAGATCTGTAATTAAAGTCAAATCCTTGGGTATGGCAGGGAGGCAATTACAAACTCAATCCATGGAAGTAACAAAAATGACAAGATTTTGCTAATTTATATGGTTAAAAACTGGGGAATATACTTGGTAATAAATGATAAGAGGCTGCGTGGGATAGGAGTAGAAATATAATTTTAGATAAGGCCAAGCTGATTAATATGGGTTCACTTAGTGGAGATTTTGAACTGAATATGTTAGCTCAAATAATTGAGAGTAATTTTAATGGTTTCTCATTTGGCTGGTTAAAATTTAGTCTCAGTGAGGATCGATGCCAAATAAAACTTGAGATGCTAGACATCATTAGGGGAAATATAGGAAGAAAGAACTCCCAAGACTTCAGAAAGAAAAAGAATGTTAGAGTGGATTTATCATGTGACCCACTCACTAACCCTCAACTATGTCCTCGAAAGTTCCCAGAAGACAATTCATTCTCTAAGACCCTGAAATATAACACTAGTGAAGAGAGCACCAATGGATTGGTGTATGTAGATACTGTTTTCTGCAGGCTGGGGATACATATGGAAGATGTTTCTGTTGAAATCATCTCTTTGAATGAGGATTATGGGGTAGTAAGGTAGCAGAGGTAGCAGGATTTATCCAATGAGAGGCAAGGCAAGGTTGATGTATGTATTAGTCAAGGTTCAATGGTAGATAGCAAGGACTTTGGTTGCTGGCCCAGATAAAAGAGCCAGAACCAGATTTTCCCTTCCACATGAAATATCCAAAAAGAGAGAGAGAAAGAGAGAGAGAGAGAGAGAGAGAGAGAGAAAATATAAAAAACAATGGTTTAAAAAATTAAAAATCAGATAAGGGAAATTATTTCTGAGAAATGAGAAACCAATAAAAGAACTCCTATGATAGCATCAATTTACATTCTGGAGACAGTTTCTTGATAACTCTCCTTTGGTGCACAGGGAAGGAGACCCAGGCAGAATTTGGTACTGTCCCTGAATTGAGGAGACAAACCTGGGAGTGTAGAAAGAACAAAAATGATTAGCATTTGCAGAGCGAAGGACCAAGAAGAAACACTTGAATAGAGAGAGAGCTCTGCAGAGCTGCAGAAGATCCCTCTTGAGTCTAAATATGAGTAAAGATTAACGAACGCATGTGAGGAAACTCCCCAAGGCCAGGAAAGAACCACATTAAAGAATTAGGATGAAGAATGTTTAGAATTCACACAGGGCTGAGAATAGTTCCTGTTCTCACCTGTCAAGAGTACAAAACTTCATAATTCATGAAGCATCAGATAGAGTCTTGACTAGTGGGAAAGTATTAGTCCTTAATGCTGTTCTAACACCAACACACTAAACATAAACACAAGATGTGAAAGAATCAGAGTATTTCCAAGCGATTGAACTGGATTGAAAAACAAAGCTACCAACTACTTAATAGAAATATAAAATTTTCAGGGGTACCTGCATGACTCAGTTGGTTAAATATCTGACTCTCACTCTCAGCTCAGGTCTTGATCTCAGGGTCATGAGTTCAAACCCCACGTTGTACTCCATGTTGGGCATGGAACTTACTTAAAAAAAAAAAAAGAACTATAAAATATTTAGCAACCAAACATAGTAAAATATACAGTGGCTAGCATCCAATCAAAACTTATCAAACATGCAGAGAAGCAGGAAAATATAACTTGTAATGAGGGAAGCAAAATTAATGAAATGAAACTGACTCAGAAATGACACAGATGATGGAATTAGAAAACAAAGTTATCAAAACAGTTGTCCTAACAGGTATGATGTCTGAGATGAAAAATTTGCTGGACCAGATTAACAGCAGATTAGATATTACAGAAGAAAATATTAGTGAATTCTTAGACTAGAAACAAAATTTCATTTCCAAAATGAAACATTTAGAAGAAAAAGATTAAACAAACCCGTTGAGCATCAGTGAGCTGTAGAGAAATTTCAAGCAGTGCAATATACATGTAATTAGAGCCCGAGAAGGAAAGAAGGAGTGGGTGACAGAAAAAATATTTGAAGAAATAATGACTGGACATTCTCCAAATTTGATGAAAACTTTAAGTTCACAGATCCCACAAGTTCAATAAATCTTAAACACAAAATACATGAAGGAAACTACACCAAGGCATATCATAATCACTTGCTTAAAATATGTGATAAAGGGAAAGTCTTAAAAGTAACCAGAAAAAAAAAATCATGTACCGAAGAACAAAAATAACAATGCCTGCAAATTTCTTGTTGTAAACAACACAAGCCAAAGACAGTGGAGTAACATCATTGAAATACCGAAAGGGGAAAAAAAATTCAACCTAGAAATCCATAGTCAGCAGTTTTCCACAAATGAAAGTGAAAGAGACTTTTTCAGACATTCAAAAGCTGAAAGAATTTATCACCAGGAGACCTATCTTGCAATAAATGTTAAAAAAAAACTCCTATAGGCAAAAGGAACATGAAACTTGTTGGAAATTAGGACCTACACAAAAGAATGAAGGACACCATAAATGGCATCTATACGGATCAATAACAAATATTTTTGTCTATTATTTAAACCTCCTGAAAAGATCATTGACAGTGCACACAAAATGAATAACAGTGTACTATGGAGCTTAAAATATGTGTATAAATAAAAATATGGGTGAAAAATTGATCTATACAAATCATTAAAGAGGACTGAAAATGGTAACTAGGTGGGTAAATATAAAAGACCTGATTTCTCTTTGTAAAAACCTTTTTAAAAGTAACCGATTAAACAAAAATAATAACAGTGCATTGTGGAATTTACAACATATGTAGAGGGAAAGTATATGACAACAATAGTACAAAGGCCAAGAGGAAAGAAAAAGAAGTATATTATAGTAAGGCTGCTATACTTCACGTAAAGTACTGTAATATTATTTGAAGATAGATTGTGATAACTTAAAGATTTATACTATAAGCCTTAAAGCAACCTTTAAAATGTTAATAAATTGTTATATATAACAATTGTTTTATATGTACATATATGAGTTATATATACACACACACACATATCTATCTAGATATCTATATCTATCTACATGTTGTGTACATTAAATAATTACATATATATATCTATAGATAGATATAAATATAGATATAGATAGATAGATAGAGATTGAGGGAGAGAGAGAGAGAGAGACCAGCTATGTTACTAGGTATGTGAACATATGGGATTGTCATGTCCTCTGACGAACTGACCTTTTTTTTTTTTTTTTTTAAATTTTTTTTTTTTTTTCCCAACGTTTTTATTTATTTTTGGGACAGAGAGAGACAGAGCATGAACGGGGGAGGGGCAGAGAGAGAGGGAGACACAGAATCGGAAACAGGCTCCAGGCTCCGAGCCATCAGCCCAGAGCCTGACGCGGGGCTCGAACTCACGGACCGCGAGATCGTGACCTGGCTGAAGTCGGACGCTTAACCGACTGCGCCACCCAGGCGCCCCCGAACTGACCTTTTTATCACTATGAGATGACTCTCAAATGAAATTATAAAGATACTCAATCTAAAATTGGCATCAAAAGAGGAAAAATGAACCAAAGAACAAGTGGAACAAATAGAAAACATATAGGAAGATAAAAGACTCAACTAAATGTAAATGGTCTCAGCATTCCAATTAGAAAGCAGAGATTGGGGCACCTGGGTGGCTCAGTCAGTTAAGCATCTGACTTTGGCTCAGGTCATGATCTGGTGGTTTGTGGGTTCGAGCCCCACGTCAGGCTCTGTGCTGACAGCTCAGAGCCTGGACGCTGCTTCAGATTCTTTGTCTCATCTCCCTCTCTCTCTGCCCTTCCCCTTCTCGTGCTCTGTCTCTCTCTCTCTCAAAAATGAATAAATGTTAAAAAAAATTTTTTTAAGAAAGCAGAGATTGTTGGCAAGGAAGAAGTCAAACTTTCACTCTTCATAGACAACATGATATGTGGAAAACCTGAAAGACTCCACCAAAATACTGTCAGAACTGATACATGAACTTAGCAAAAGTTGCAGGATATAAAATCAATGTATAAAATCAGTTGCATTTCTATACACCAATAATGAACAACAGAAAGAGAAATCAAGGAATTGATGCCATTTACAATTGCACCAAAAACCATAAAATACCTAGGAATAAAACTAACCAAAGAAGTAAAAGATGTGTACACTGAAAACTATAGAAAGCTTATGAATGAAATTGAAGAAGACACAAAGAAATGGAAAAATATTTCATACTCATGAATTGGAAGAAAAAATATTGTTAAAATGTCGATACTACCCAAAGCAATCTACATATTCAATGCAATCCCTATCAAAATAACACCAGCATTCTTCACAAAGCTAGAACAAACAATTCTAAAATTTATATGGAACCAGAAAAGACCCCAAATAGCCAAAGTGATGTTGAAAAAGAGAACCAAAGCTGGAGGCATCACAATTCCGGACTTCAAGCTGTGTTACAAAGCTGTAATCATCAAGACAGTATGGTACTGGCACAAGAACAGACACATAGATCAATGGAACAGAAAAGAGAACCCAGAAATGGACCCAACTAATCTTTGACAAAGCAGGAAAGAATATCCAATGGAAAAAAGACAGTCTCTTCAGCAAATGGTGTTGGGGAAATTGGACAGCGACGTGCAAAAGACTGAATCTGGACCGCTTTCTTACACCATACACAAAAATAAATTCAAAATGGATGAAAGACTTAAATGTAAAATAGGAAACTATCAAAATCCTAGAGGAGAAAATAGGCAACAACCTCTTTGACCTCGGCCACAGCAATTTCTTACTAGACACGTCTCCTGAGGCAAGGGAAACAAAAGCAAAAAATGAACTATTGGCATCTCATCAAGATAAAAAGCTTCTACATGGTGAAGGAAACAATCAACAAAACTATAAGGCAAACGACGGAATGGGAGAAGATATTTGCAAATGTCATATCTAATAAAGGGTTAGTATCCAAAATCTATAAAGAACTTATCAAACTCAACACCCAAAGAACAAATAATCCAGTGAAGAAATGGGCAAAAGACATGAACAGACACTTTTCTAAAGAAGACATCCAGATGGCTAACAGACACATGAAAAGTTCAACATCATTCATCATCAGGGGAAGACAAATCAAAACCACAATGAGCTACCGCCTCACACCTGTCAATATGGCTAAAATTAACAACTCAGACAACAGATTTTGGTGATGATGCAGAGAAAGGGGAACCCTTTTGCACTGCTGGTGGGAATGCAAACTGGTGCAGCCACTCTGAAAAACAGTATGGAGGTTCCTCAAAAAATTAAAAATAGAACTACCCTATGACTCAGCAATTACACTACTAGGTATTTATCCAAAGGATACAGGAGTGCTATTTCAAAGGGGCACATGCACCCCAATGTTTCTAGCAGTACTATCAACAATAGCCAAAGTATGGAAAGAGCCCAAATGTCCATCCACTGATGAATGGATAAAGATGTGGTATATATATATATATATATATATATATATATATAACGGAATATTACTTGACAATCAAAAAGAATGAAATCTTGCCATTTGCCACAACATGGATGGAACTAGAATGTATTATGCTGAGTGGAATAAGTCAATCAGAGAAAGATAAATAACCTGATTTCACTCATATGTAGAATTTAGGAAACAAAACAGATGAACATAAGAGCAGGGAAGGAAAAATAAGATAAAAACAGAGAGAGGCAAACCATAAGAGACTCTTAAATATAGAGAATAAACTGAGAGTTCCTGGATGGCTGGCAGGAGAATGGGCCAAATGGGTGATGAGCATTAAGAAGGTCACTTGTTGGGATGAGCGCTGGGTATTGTATGTACGTGATGAATCACTAAATTCTACTCCCGAAGCCGTGATTACACTATATGTTAACTAACTTGGATTTAAAGAAAAAAAAATAATAAAACAAACAAAAGAAAGCAGAGATTGTGAGACTGGATAAAATAGCAAGATCCAACTAGATGCTGACTTCAAGAAACCCACTTCAAACACAAAGACACAACTGGTTAAAAGTAAAAAGGTGTATAAAAATATACCATTCTAACACTAGTTTAAAAAAAGCTACAGTGGGTATTTTAATATCAGACAAAGCAGATGTCAGAAAAAAAGAATAAAAAGAAAGTATGTTCATAGTGATAAAGGAGTCATTTTATCAGAGGTTGTAACAATCCTCAAGGTTCATGCACCTAATAACATGGCTTTAAAATCTATGAAGCAGGGGCCCCTGGGTGGCTCAGTCAGTTAAGCGTCTGACTCTTGGTTTCGACTCAGGTCCTGGATTTCGATCTCATGGTTCCTGGATTTGAGCCCCGCATTGGGCTCTGTGCTGATGGTGCAGAGACTGCCTGGGATTCTTTCTGTCTCCCTCTCTCTCTCCCCCTCCCCTGCTTGTGTGTGCACGCTCTCTCTCTTAAAATACATAAATAAACATAAAAAAAAAAGTCAGATGATGCCTGCTAGATTCATACTAGCAAAACATAAATGCTCCCCCAATCCTGCCTCGTAACGACCATAAATGTAAGGATTGGATACTGGGAATTCAGCCAACCTGACAAAGACTCAATACAGCCATAACTACGCTTACTGGGCGAATCAACAGAAGCAGCAAAAACATGATTTCTACCTTCCAGATCTTATGGAAAAACATCAGGTTGGTGGAGCCTAACTCACATCCAGAGTCATAGCTGCAAAGGGTGCAAGAAAGGTGACTTTCAGTTTTCCTGCCTCTGTCGTGCAAGGATGAGGGGGAAATGGATGGCCACTGTAATAACTATCGTGATTTAGCAGGGCTAAAGTGGTAACTAGACTGATCATTAGCATTACTAACTGCTCATAGGTGCTCAAGGACTGAAATAGATGGTCAGTCCATTAGTGTTTTATCTGAACTCTAGAAAAGAGAAAAAAAAATCCTAGGTCTGGTGAACGGAGATGTGTCTCTAGTAACTACAACAGAGCATCATGGGTGCTCACTAAATTCCCAGTCCTCACAGTTCGAAATCCTGCAAGCAATTCTACAAGCCCAAGGAAATTACAGGGATTTGTGTAACTTTAAAGACTTAGAAGATGCAGGTGGAGTGATTCCTATCCATGTCCCCCATTTAACATTTAACTCATCTGTTTGGTGGGTGTAGAGAAGATTATCCTGGGAGCCAACATTTTTTATTATCCTACTAATGTCTTGCTTATTTATTTATTTATTTATTTAAAGTAGGCTCCATGCCCAATGCAGGGCTTGCACTCACGACCCTGAGGTCAAGACCTGAGCTAAGATGGAGAATCAGACGAATAACCCACTGAAAAACCCACAGGCACCCCTGTGGGTATAATTTTTTAGATACACGTGCTTTACTAACATCTTCTCCTATCCTGTGGCTTGATTATTCATTTTCTACATGGTATCATTTGTTGAGGGAATTTTTAAATTTTGGTGAAGTCTAATTTATCAAGTATTTCTTGGATGGTTATTCTTTTTTTTTTTTTTTTTTTTTTTTTTTTTGGATGGTTATTCTTTGTGAACCTTGCTGAAAACATCCTCGCCTACCTTTGGTCGTAAAAACATTCTCTTAAGTTTTCTTCTAGTAGCTTTATAGTTGGAGCTTTAAAAAAAAGTGTTTATTTACTTTGAGAGAGCGTGTAAGTGGGGGAGGGGCAGAGAGAGAGGGAGACACAGAATCTGAAGTAGGTTCCAGGTTCTGAGCTGTCAGCACAGATCCCGATGCAGGACTCGAACCCATGAACCACAAGATCATGACCTGAGCCAAAGTCGGCCCCTCAACCGACTGAGCCACCCAAGTGCCCCTATAGTTTGAGCTTTTTATGTTTAGAACTCTAATTCATTTTGAATTAATCACTGTGTATGAAATACAGCAGGAGTTCATTATTTCCCATATGGATAAGCAGCTGTTTGAGTATCATTTATTGAAAAGACTTTCCTTTCTCATTGGCTTGATTTAGTATCTTTTTGAGAATCAAACTGCCGTATAAATACGGGTTCCAGCAGCATTCTCGATATAAGTTTATTGAGCTATTTGTTTATCCTCATGCCAGTAGCATATTATCTTGATTACTATAACTTATCATATGTTCTGAAGTCAGATATTTTGTCTTTTAACTTTGTTCCTCTTTTTAAAATTTTATTTTTAGGGGCAGGTGTCTCAAGTCAGTTGAACATCAGACTTTGGCTCAGGTCATGATCTTGTGGTTTGTGAGTCCTAGCTCCACATCGGGCTACGAAGCCGGCCTCAGATCCTCTGTACCCCTTTCTCTCTGCCCCTCCCTAGCTTGTGCTCCCTCAAAAATAAATAAACAACAACAAAAACAAATAAAATTTGATTTTTAACATGAACACATAGTAAAAGCCAATTTTTGAAACTGTATAGTTCCATTAATTTGAACACATAAATAAATTTATGTAACCATCATCACACTCAGAATACAGAACCCTGGCACCATTTCCCTGCTCCTAAACCCTGGCGATCACTAATCTGTTCTTTGTCATTATAGCTTTGTCTTTTAGAAAATATCATATAAATGGAATCATACAGTATGTGTACATGTTTGAGACTGGCTCTTTTCACTCAGTAAAATGCCTTTGAAATTCTACCAAGTTGTTGCATGTATCAATAACATTCCTTTTATTTGTCAAGCAATATTCCATCTTACGGATACATTGCAGTTTGTTTATCCATTCACTCATTAAAGAACAAACATTTGGGGAAAATTATAAATATAGCTGCTAGAACAGTAAAGGTTATGGTGTGAGCACATTTTTGTTTTTCTAGGGTCATCCTTTTATAGGATTCTTTTGGATATTCTTGGTCTACTGCATTTCACATTAATTTTAGAAGCAGCTTTTCAGTTTATACAAAAGTCTGCATCAATTTTGGCTGAGATTGCATTGAAACTACAGATTAATCTAGAGAGAATTGATATTTCTTTTTTTTTTAATTTTTTAATGTTTATTTTTGAGAGAGAGACACAGAGAGACAGAGCGTGAACAGGGGGGGAGCAGAGAGAGAGGGAGACATAGAATCTGAAGCAGGCTCCAGGCTCTGAGCTGTCAGCACAGAGCCTGATGCAGGCTCGAACCCACGAACGGTGAGATCATGACCTGAGCAGAAGTCGGGTGCTCAACCAACTGAGCCACTCAGGCACTCCGAGAATTGTTATTTCAACAATACTAAGTCTTCCAGTTTGTAAACATGGTATATCTCTCCATTTATATGGGCCTTTTAACATTTCTCTCATCAGCACTACATAATTTTCATTAATTGGTTTTGAATACCCTTTGTTTAAATCTATTCTTAAATATTTATGATTTTTACATTATTATAAATGGTATTTTAAAAAATTAATTGCTCTAGTTTTTGCTAGTAATATATAAAAACACAACTGCTTTTTGTATATTTTTCTTGTATCCTGCAATTTTAGGAAATTCACTTACTGTTTCTAGTAGGGTTTTTTTTTTGGCTAGATTTGTTAGAATTTTCTATGTAAACAATTATGATTTGCAAATAGAGATGATTCTATTTCTTATTTTCTAATCTTATGCTTATTTTTTCTCTTATTACTACCTTGGTTAGGCTTTCCAGTACAATGTTGAATAGAAGTGATGAAAGTGGACATCCTCCCCTTGTTTGATCTTAAGGGCAAAGTGTTCAATATTTCACTATGAAGTATGATATTAGTAGTAAGTCAACATCAACAAAATGAATAGGCAACTTACTAAATGGGAGAAGATATTTGCAAATCATATATCTGATGGGGGTTAGCATCTAAAATATATAAAGAACTCCTACAACTCAATAGCAAGCAAACAAACAATCTGTTAAAAACAGGCAGAGGATCTGAATAGACATTTTCTCAAAGATATACAGGTGGCCAACAGCTATACAAAAAGGTGCTTGATATCACTAAACATCAGGGAAATGCAAATCAAAACCACAATGAGATATCACCTCACACCTGTTAGAATGGCTGTCATCAAAAAGACAAGAGCTAACAAGTGTTGTCAAGGATGTGGAGAAAAGGGAACACTTGTGTACTGTTGTTGGAAATGTAAACTGGGGCAGCCACTATGGAAAACAGTACAACAGTTCCTGAAAACATTAAAAATAGAACTACCATAGGATCCAGGAATCCCATTTCTGAGTACACATCTGAAAGAAATTAAAATAGGATATCAAAGAGATAGTTACATTCATCATGTTCACTACAGCATTTTTACATTAGCTAAGTACCTATCAGTGGATAAATGGATAAAGTGGGATATATATATATATAACAGAATATTATTCAGACACGAGAAAAAAGGAAATCTTCCCATTTGTGACAACATGGATGGAACTTCAGGGCATTATGCTAAGTGAGAGAAAGACAAATATGGCATGGTATCACTTAAATGTGGAATTAAAAAAAAGTCAAACTTGTGAAACAGAGTAGAAAAGTTTACAGGGGCTGAAAGGTGGGGCAGTAGGGAGAGGTTAGTAAAAGGGAGGGTACAAACTTTCAGTGATAAGATAAATAAGGCCTAAGGATCTAATGTACACGATGTTGGCTGTAGTTAGTAACACTGTATTATTTAATTAAAATTTCTGAGAAAGTAGAACATGAAAATGTTCTCACACAAAAAAAGACAAAAGATAAATATGTGAGGTGATGGATATGGGATGGTTGAAATTCTTGCATGATGTATATGCATATCGTATCACCATGATGTACGTTTTAAACGTCTTACAATTTGGGGAAGCTGGGTGGCTCAGTCAGTTAAGCGTCCAACTCTTGATTTTGGTTCAGGTCATGATCTCAAGGTTGTGAGATCAAACCCCACATGGGGCTCTGCACTGGGCGTGGAGCCTGCTTGGGATTCTATGTCTTCCTCTCTCGCTCTTCCCCTCCCCTGCTCATTCATTCTCTCTCTCTCTCCCTG